>NC_068910.1:168441335-168746919 GCF_023091745.1 Budorcas taxicolor
AGTTCTGAGTAGCTGTGACCTACACTTGTGCAAAGATAATCATCGCTATCCACATTACCATTAAATCAAGTTAGCTACATTAACAACACATGTGTTTAATTATCACTCAAAATGTCTTCAAAAAGATTGTCACACTTTTTAGAAAACTCTGTGAATCATCATTAGACACTCTGTTAAAGAGCAAATTTTAGTTTATTTGACCTCATTGCAATAAGAGAAAACACCACTTTGATAGTCTTAGAATTAACTTCGTAGGATGAAATCAGAAGTAGGATCTTCTGATTTGGAGGATCAAGTATTTGGAGGACTCTGAGCTCAAGTGGTCTAAGCTGGCTCTTTAAGGTGGAGAACCAAAAGGCCTAAGCCAAAATATGTGAGCCTTTGTCCCATTCCTTTACTGTTTGGGAATTTCCTGAAGCAACATGCACAAGTCATTCATGGGTTGACAAATTTATCTTTCCTGAAACAAGCTAATATCATGGGCTACAGGTTTTGTTTTCAAAACTAAAGTTTACTGTGTTCACAGGAAATGTACAGTTTATACTAATGGGAGTAATAATACAATTCCACATTTTGTTACAGTGCAAAAGGCACCCCAGAAAGGAAACATCCCACATGCACAAAAAGCTGTGCAAAATTTTGGCATCAAGTTGACAAGAGCATAGCCTATCAAACTATATACAATGTAACTGGAGGCAGAAGAAATTGCCAATTTCTTTAGAAGAGAGATTTTTTAAAAAACAAGTTAGTAAGAAGGTTTTCTGTTTCAGGCCAATCCTTTGTTCAACTTTTGACAGCTTGCCAGGAAATTTGCATTTTGGAGAGAGCTGTTTAATTTCCATGTGCTTCAACTCAGTGAATAAAGAAGAGTTGATTTTATTTAGAATGGACCAGCAGAAAAATTTGGCAGGTGTCAGAAACTTGGAAGAATACCCCAGAAGCTATAACAAAACTTTTGTAAAAAAAAGAAATGCTGTACTGTCAACAGTATTGGGGACACAATGATAAAATTGCATGGGAAAACCGATATATCAAGGACTCCAAATTGAAAAGAGATTTAAAAATTCAGACATTGAATTTAAGACCACTTTGGTTATACCTTAGCTAATTTATTCCATAAGAGTTTCCTTTATTGATTATGCATTACTTACTCAGTCCTATAGGACTCTACAACCCTATGGACTGTAGCCCACCAGGCTCCTCTGTCCATGGAATTCTCCAGGCAAGAATAATGGAGTGGGTTGCCATTTCCTTCTCCAGAGGATCTTCCAAACCCAGGGATTCAACTCTGGTCTCCTGCATGGCAGGCAGATTCTTTGCCATCGGAGTCACCAGGGAAGCCCATTTTATGGACTATAAGAGTGACCAATTCATGATAAAATAATTTACATAAAAACCTTGTCTTGGTTACTTTTGTGTTTTGTTATTCTAAATCTTACTGCAGCTTCTCACAGCAGAAGTGAGTTTGCAATGCCAGGGTCATATTGGGTTTCTCACAATGGGGCTCCAAGAACCAGTGCACATGGGAAGGAAACAAGTGCCACACTGCAGAGGACAAGGATTTCTGGCCAGGAGGTTCTTGAAGGAAAGGGTGCCAGGGAGGATGGGTCAGGGCACCACGTTTCACCACTTTAAGAAGAAGGGCTCTCGGCGTACATTGCTGCACAGTGACCCTCCACACTCTGAACCTTGTAAGTAAAGTTATCTATGAAGGACCAGCGGAGGCCCAGGGGCTGCAGCAGAGAATGCACTTTCTCCAGGCAGCAGGAGCCATTGATGATGTGTGTAGGAAGGGCTTGGGGACACTCAGGTGCCTCCTTAGCACTAGTTGTTCACCCTGTTTGGGAAAAACTCTTCGCCCTTAAGGGTCCGTCTGAAGTCCCCCATGAGCCTGAAGAGCGGCGGGATGCTGATGATGTCTTACTAGGTCAAGACCAGATCTTGCTTCAGCACCTCTTGGTTTGTTGATGCAGCTGTCTGCATATGAATTCTGTTCTCTCAATTTCTTGTTTGACAGATTATTCATTATTTTTCCCCCACCTCAAAGTCAGAGCTTCCCGGTGGTCCTCCTTCAGGTGTTTCCACAACAGTTGGTGAGTATCAGCTGGAAGCTCTGTTTTGGTGCAGGAACCAAGCTTGTGCATCACGTGACCTGTTTACAACCAAGAGGCATAGCATTTTACGGAGGTCTGCAAGTCCTCAGGTCTGAGGATCTTCTGGGTAGAGCGGTGTGTCTCATGGCTCCATTGCTCGAGTAACTGCTCTTTCCGAGAGATTTCTGTCCAGGAGATCTTTCTTCTCCTGGACAGTAACCAGAGGTCTCATTCCTGGGCTTCCAAAGGAGTTGAGGTCAGTAATCTGTTTCTTTTTTTTTCATAGGGTTACCAAAAATAATGCCATATTACTTTAATAGTTACTAGCATGTTCAGTTTGATGAATCAGGGCATCGATTCAGAAAAAAACAGGATCAAACTTTATCTACTTTCTTTTCGCCAAGGCTATCAGAGATAAGATATTCTTTAACAAGGTCTTAGAATGTTCCTGGGTTGCTAAATAAACTTTTCAGTTCAGTTCAGTTCAGTCACTCAGCCCTCTCCAACTCTTTGTGACCCCATGGACTGCAGCACCCAAGGCCTCCCTGTCCATCACCAACTCCCGGAGTTCACTCAAACTCATGTCCATTGAGTCAGTGATCCCATCCTACCATCTCATTCTCTGTCACCCCTTTATCCTCCCGCCTTCAATCGTTCCCAGTATCAGGGTCTTTTCTAATGAGTCAGTTCTTTGCATCAGGTGGACAAAGTATTTGAGTTTTAGCTTCAACATGAGTCCTCCCAATGAATATTCAGGACTGATTTCCTTTATGATGGACTGGTTGGATCTCCTTGCAGCCCAAGGGACTCTCAAGAGTGTTCTCCAACACCACAGTTCAAAAGCACTCCACACTCAGCTTTCTTTATAATCCATCTCTCACATCCATAAAAGACAACTGGTGAAAACATGGCTTTGACTTAGATGGACCTTTGTTGGCAAAGTAATGCCTCTGCTTTTTAATAAGCTGTCTAGATTGGTCATAACTTTTCCTCCAAGGAGTAAGTGTCTTTTAATTTCATGGTTGCAATCACCGTATGCAGTGATCTTGGAGCCCCCCAAATTAAGGTCTGACACTGTTTCCACTCTTTCCCCATATATTTGCCATGAAGTGATGGGACCAGATGCCATGATCTTATTTTTCTGAATGTTGAGCTCTAAGCCAACTTTTCCACTTTCCTCTTTCACTTTCATCAAGAGACTCTTCAGTTCCTCTTCACTTTCTGCCATAAGGGTGGTATCATCTACAAATCTAAGGTTGTTGATGTTTCTCCTGGCAATCTTGATTCCAGTTTGTGCTTCACCCAGTCCAGCATTTCTTATGATGTACTCTGCATATAAGTTAAATAAGCAGGGTGACAATATAGAGCCTTGACGTACTCCTTTTCCTATTTGGAACTGGTCTGTTGTTCCATATCCAGTTCTAACTGTTGCTTCTTGACCTGAATACAGATTACTCAGGAGGCAGGTCAAATGGTCTGGTATTCCCATTTCTTGAAAAATTTTCCACAGTATATTGTGGTCCACACAGTCAAAGGCTTTGGCATAATCAGTAAAGCAGAAGTAGATGTTTTTCTGGAACTCTCTTGCTTTTTCAATGATCCAAAGGATGTTGGCAGTTTGATCTCTGGTTTCTCTGCATTTTCTAAATACAGGTTGAACATCTGGAAATTTATGGTTCATGTACTGTTAAAACCTGGCTTGGAAAATTTTGAGCATTACTTTGCTAGTGTGTGAGATGAGTGCAATCGTGTGGTAGTTTGAGCATTCATTGGCATTGTCCTTCTTTGGGAATGGAATGAAAACTGACCTTTTCCAGTCCTGTGGCCACTGCTGAGTTTTCCAAATTTGCTGGCATAATGAGTGAAGCACTTTCACAGCATCATCTTTTAAGATTTGAAATATCTCAACTGGAATTCCATCATCTCCTCTAGCTTTGTTGGTAGTGATGCTTCCTAAGGCCCACCTGACTTCACATTCCAGGATGTCTGGCTCTAGGTGAGTGATCACACCATCGTGGTTATCTGGGTGGTGAAGATCTTTTCTGTATAGTTCTTCTGTGTATTCTTGCCACCTCTTCTTAATATCTTCTGCTTTTGTTAGGTTCATACCATTGCTGTCCTTTATTGTGGCCATCTTTGCATGAAAATTTCCCTTGGTATCTCTAATTTTCTTGAAGAGATCTCTAGTCTTTCCCATTCTATTTTTTTCTCTATTTTTTTTTTTTTTCATACTGATCACTGTGGAAGGCTTTCTTATCTCTCTTTGCTATTATTTGGAACTCTTTATTTAAATGGGTATGTCTTTCCTTTTCTCCTTTGCCTTTCACTCCTCTTCTTTTCATAGAGAAAAGCTGTTTGTAAGGCCACCTCAGACAACCAGTTTGCCTTTTTTGCATTTATTTTTCTTGGGATGGTCTTGGTCACTGCCTCTTATACAATGTCATGACCCTCTGTCCATAGTTCTTCAGGCACTCTGTCTGTCAGATCTAATCCCTTGAATCTACTTGTCACTTCCACTGTATAGTCTTGGGGGATCTGATTTAGGTCATACCTGAATGGCCTAGTGGTTTTCCTTACTTTCTTCAATTTAAGTCTGAATTTGGCAATAAGGAGTTTATGATCTGAGCCACAGTCAGCTCCAGGTCGTTTTTGCTGACTGTATAGAGCTTCTCCATCTTTGGATACAAAGAATATAATCAATTTGATTTTATTATTGCCCATTTGGTGATGTCCATGTGTAAAATTTTTGTAAGGTATTTTCTTCCTCTGTACTTTCTATGTCATTAGTGACAGCCATCCATCCTGCAGTTATTAAATTTCTTGTGTCCTTTTCTCTGTTTTAGGGTGTAGCCAACTAAAACCCTAATGGCTCCAATGAGCACCTCATTTTAAGAAATCTTCTGTATCAATTTAGTTATCTCTTTTGTTAATACGTGTCTTGGAATGCTGGATTCTAATACTAAAACTCTATTTTTACTGCATTCCATCTAAATTAAGAAAAATACCCAATCTCCCTCTGATGGCCACCTAATGTGAAGAACTGACCCATTTGAAAAGACTCTGATGCTGGGAAAGACTAAAGCAGGAGGAGAAGGGGATGACAGAGGATGAGATGGCTGGATGGCATCAGCAACTCAATGGACATGAGTTTGAGTAAACTCTGAGAGTTGGTTATGGACAGGGAGGCCTGGTGTGCTGTGGTCCATGGGGTCACAAGAAGTCGGACATGACTGAGCGACTGAACTGAACTGAACTGAACCCAATCTCCAGGTTGTTCCTACTTCCTGGGAATCTCTTTCTAGAAACCTGCACCCTGTCCCTGTTTGCAGTATGTTTCAGTCAGAGATTGTGACCAAAAGTGAGGTGTCCAGCTGCTTGCCCTGTGAAGACAATAAAGAGATAAAGTTGGTAGAAAGGAAAAGTTTTCTTTATTTCAGAGTCTGGGGATCAGAGATGGTGGAAAAGAGCAGAAGTATTTTGCCCAAAGGCTGACTTTCCCTAACAATCAGTGGGCAAGGACTTTTATAGGTGAAATGAGAGGGCTCCAGGTAGAAACAGCACAGTCAGCTCTGTTGTTTTGAAATTGGTCACACAGTACTCTGATCAGCATCATCTTGATTGTTTTAAATACAGTTAGTGTTTAGATCCAGGGTCAGTTTGTTCCATTTTTTTGAGACCAGTTCTCGGAATTATAGCAACTTATATCTGATCATTATGAACTTAACTTCTTCCATAGTGGGGGTTTTAGTATTTATAAGATATGGATCAAAGTATCAAAGGATATGGCCCATAATAATATCTGTAGTCCTTGAGGAGAAACTCGAGGTGTTTGACTTTGCTTAATGACTAAACTATTATTTGCTTTCCTTTGACTGTTTTCCATTGTTTTTGCATTTTCTCACTTCTCTGATTTATTCTTCAGCTAACTTTTTTCCACAGAGAAGAGGAAGGCACAGAACTGGGGGTGGAGGGTGTATTGGGGGTGGGTGGGAGGGAGGAGGATCACAGGGTTTTTCTCTGTTTCAAGATAGTGGTTGAATATATCAGAGATCAACTATGGTTAATTACTCAGAACACAAACTTACTAGAAATACATTGTTGAGGTAACATGATTGTTCTGTGTGCCATTGTTATCTGAATTCAAAGACTCACATTGTATATAAATGCGTATGTCTTTGGTACAATACTCTGTCAGTTGTCAAAGGAGCAAAGAAGTCTAGTGCCTGAACTATGTGACTTTGGGAGTAGAAAGAATGCCCCTTCTCTGTGGTATTCATGTATAAGAACTACATGTTGATATATTCTTCAAACATAGGACAGGTTTTGGAATGCCAGTATGGAGGGAGTGTTCATTGTGTCTTCAAATTCACCTGAGAATTGTTCCAGTTATGTATTAGGGATGAGGCAGAGGATAAAGAGTTTTCCAGGCTGTTGGAGTAAAGGAAACTGGTCAGAATCATAGTTTAGGATTCTTGTTTAAGACGGCAACTGCCAACTTTTATTTGTCCTTCTACCCAAAATCCTGCTGAAATAATAGGGAAAAAAATGGATAATTTTATTGGATGGAAAAAGGAGAAAGAGTGGGAGACATTGTCTTTTGTAATTTTAGAAAGCCGTAATCTCACTGACCAATGAAGAGAGAGAAAGAATGTGAGAGTATGTTTGGTACAGAAAAGAGGAATATATTGTGACAGAAATGCAGATGATTAAACAAAGGACTATATAGTGAAAAGCAGAGCTAGATCTTTCACCCTTCCCACATTTTCAGGGAAATAAATCCATTCATTGGCAGCACCAGTGTTGGTCCCCAGGTTAAAATCATAAAGGGCATGATCTGCCTGGGAAAGGCCTGGGCTCTGTGCTATTGTTTTCTTGGAGAAAAGCCTAAAAACCTTTACTTGGCATTGAATGGTTTAATTTTCAAAATCACCACTTTATTGTTAGCCACTGTCATTAAACAGAATTCTCAGTCATTTCTTCCAGAAGATACCTCTAAATTTTATTTATAAATTCAAAGTATACCTAGGGGGAATTTTGAAAACCATTGACTTGACTTAAAAAGACATTTATGGAAATAAAACAAGTTAAAAATTTTAGTATTTTTACATCTATATTCATCACTGACTTAAAAGGTTTTGTCTAAAGTGTGTGATGATTAAGTCTTCTCAGTTTAATAAAGAAGAGGGAGAAGCTACTTCTCCCTCTTTCCTCCTTAAGTGTGTCTTCTTGAGAGCACAAAACGTTTTGATTTAACAACACAAGGTCCTGGGCCTTCTGGCTCTTGAAATGTAAATGCAAACCTCCAAGCCCCAACTTTTATTTCGGAGGCCCCCATAAGAAAAGCTATCACAAAGTGTATTTTCTTGTCTCAACAAAATGAGGGAAGCTTTTTTACCTTTTACTTTTCTGTATAAATTTTATGAAATGCTATCGGGATGTTGTAATCTTTTTTGTTTTACTTTACATACAAATAATCTAAGAGGAGAGTGAAAAAGTTGGCATAAAGCTCAACATTCAGAAAACGAAGATCATGGCATCCAGTCCCATGACTTCATGGCAAATAGATGGGGAAACAGTGGAAACAGTGGCAGATTTTATTTTTAGGAGGCTCCAAAATCACTGCAGATGGTGGCTGTAGCCATGAAATTAAAAGACACTTACTCCTTGAAAGAAAACTTATGACCAACCTAGACAGCCTATGAAAAAGTAGAGACATTACTTTGCAAACAAAGGTCCATCTAGTCAAGGCTATGGTTTTTCCAGAAGTCATGTATAGAAGTGAGAGTTGGACTATAAAGAAAGCTGAGCGCTGAAGAACTGATGCTTTTGAACTGTGGTGTTGGAGAAGACTCTTGAGAGTCCCTTGGACTGCCAGGAGATCCAACCAGTCCATCCCTGAGCAAATCAGTCCTGGATATTCATTGGAAGGAATGATGCTGAAGCTGAAACTCCAGTGCTTTGGCCACCTGATGGGAAGAACTGACTCATTTGAAAAGATCCTGATGCTGGGAAAGACTGAAGGTGGGAGGAGAAGGGGACAACAGAGGATGAGATGATTGGATGGCATCACTGACTCAAAGGACATGAGTTTGAGTAAACTCTGGGAATTGGTGATGGACAGGGAGGCCTGGCATGCTGCAGTCCATGGGTCACAAAGAGTTGGACAGGACTGAGAGACTGAACTGAACTGAATATATTACTGTTAGTACTAATCCAGTTATATATTATAATTGTTTTCTGCTATTTTTCTGTTGGTAGGGAGAGAACTTTTGTTGACAAGATATTTTTCCTGATTTTATATATATATATATATATATATATATATATATATATATATATATATGTATCTGGAATTGGCTTTTATCATTTATAGTACTAGATCTGGAAACAGAATCTTCACCCTTAATCCCCCTCTAAGAATTTTTGTACTTAAATATAGGATACTTCTCAGGAGCAATGCACTAAAACCAACCAACAAACAAAAAGACATAATTTAAAGCAGCATTTCAGCATATTGGGTGAGATAGTTGGAGTAAATATAATTCCTGTAAAGTTCCTCAAACCATACTATACCTGAAATTATGCAATTTCTAGTCAGTGCATTATATGTCACATTTGTCTATTTACTATTTCCTGTGGCACACTGTTATTAGCTCTGAGAATTGGGAGTGGAAATGAGTTTGTTAATCTGATGGTTATTCAGTTCTGCCTTCCTTTTTTAGCTCCAGCTGAAAATATATTCAAAGGCTCAAGTGGCGAATCATATTTATTTCTGTAATATAGACTTAAATATGCTTAATTCTGCTTTTCTGTCTGAAATGTTTTACATAATATTTATTATTTAAATAGTACTTAAATTGTGATCTGTGTTTAGAAAATAGGTAATTATACAATTAGATTCTATTTTTAACCTTATATCTAGAATGAAGAGTTCTACTGCAATTATTACATAGAGGCCACTTTCACTGTAATTCTGAATTTTCATGAGTCCATTGGGAAAGCTTAAGATGTGTGTAATGGTAATTTGAGTTTTATTGGACTTCCTTCCTCAAGAAATAACCATACTAATTATTGTCTATGGAGTGTACGTATGAGTTGCATTGTTCTGCACTTCCCTTCAGTATTAATGTGCTCCCTGGCTATATGCTATATTTTGTGTAAATTCATGCCTATATATCAGGCATTTTGTAAATCCCTAGATGGTGCTGATGACTGCGGCTCTGTTGGTAAGAAAAAAAAATTCTCTATAGTCAGAATTGATGTCAATTTCTGTGAGAATGAGTTGTTACCATTTGTAACCGGAAAATTTATTGTCTCAGGAAATGTGGCGTATGAGTGCTTCAGAACTGATCTTTCTTTTGGAGAGATTAAACATTCTGAGACGGCAGAAGCTAGATTGTTAAAATTCATGCCTTTGGGCCCTGGTGTGGTCTCCATCTTTACCCAGTGATTACTCTATTCCTGTACCTGTTATGGCAGGTCTGGCATAGCCAGTAAGAAAGACTGTTTAATATAATGAAGTAGTTTTAACTACTTAGTAGTTCAGCACTCTTTCCATGGTGAGTGCTTGCTGGTGGGCATTTATATTGGACATGGAAAATGTCACTTGATGCCCCATTTCATATGTCCATCCACGTGTTTCTTCCATAGACCTTATTTTATCTGATATTCCAAACTTTTAAGTCCATTCACCATTTCCCATAATTCCACAAATTTTCATATCTGGCTATATCTCCTTCCATATTAAGTCACTGGTTTTAAGAGTGGGACCACTATTCACTGGGAAGATTTTCACTCACTCATTGTCCTTCAGAGTTACCACTGAGTGGATGCAATGTAGCCTCCATTTTTATTGGGGGGGGCCAGGGGTGTTGTTTTATATACTGAACCAACCTATCTATAAACCAAGTTGAACTTTTCATATTCCTTCCATATACCCATAGATAACAAGGTGAAGGAAGAATGAAAATATGGTAGGTAACATGGGAATCTAGGCTTTGTACTTATGCAATTTACTTAAGCCTTCTAGTACTGCTTAGGCCTGACTCCTTGATGCACCATTTCTATCCCACAGTGAATTATTGCTGAATCTATCCAATCTGATGACTTTTTGAGTTATCACAATGGGAATATATCCACTGGGGCTGTTCTGGAATTTAACCCTAGTTATCAATCTGGTAGCCAGGAAAAAAGATGCAGACAACTTTTGAGGGGGCACTTTGTTGCCTTGCAGAGAGGAGGACTTTTTAGCTTGTTCCCATAAAGCTGCTATTATTTTAATAGGAAAGGGTGTGCTCCTGCTGAAGACTGAAGATTTTAACTGTGAGCCCACAGAGGAGTCCACACAGTAACGCAGACTTATTTCAACCAGGATACCAAACACAGCATAACAGTTCTGCCTAAACTGAGCATGATTCCAATAGTCTCTGTAGCTAAGGGATCTTAATCTCATGAGTCTGCTGCTCTCTTTGTCCTACCCCACACTGAAAGAGCTAAGGCCTTCTTAAACCCCAGCAGAGGCTTTCTGACTCACACCCTTAGCTACACTGTTTTTCATTGTCCTTCTGCAGGATATCTGTGTAACTGTGTAGATAATGGCCAATTCCAATTCCATTATCCTTGTGTGTATCCTGCTTCTGAACTTTTCAAACTCCTTGTTCCTTACACTGGATGGGTCATTCCCTTCCATGATTGTAACATTATATCCTCCAAGTTGTTTTCCATGTTGCTAATGGCTTCACCCTGAAAGCTATGACAGTTCCTGATGGCACTTACAACAGGAAGCAGTCAGGTGGGAAAACTCTTTGTGGGAGTTTCCCTTGTGAAAGGAGATATGAGAAACTTAATGCTCATGTCTGCAGTAGTTTATAAACTATGTTATGTCCTTCCTATAGCATGATTACTTTAGATGATAAAAATATCTATTTGACATGTGACAATTTTTCACTAAGAATATAAAAACTATATGATGCATGTTCTCTGCTCTGAATTTATCATTAGGATGAAATGTGTGTTAGGTTCAAGTAGCTATATTTAGAGATAATGTATAATGCTCATGAGAAATTTCTTAGGAAACAAGGATGTTTAGAGATGAAGTTAGAGGTCATATCCACTTGAGAACTAGAAGAAGGCAGCCTAGAGGTGCCATTTAAGTTAGTAGGAGCTGATAAGAATTCCTTAGCAAAAATGTGATTACTTCTATTGCTCTTGATACTGGGAGTGATGATTTGTTATGATAAGTGTAAGTTGATGTTTCATGCTTAATTCCCATATTACTATATTGAACTTATTATGGTATAAATGTAATTCTTAAATTTGCAACCTTCTATGTGGGCATCAAAATATGTACATCAGCTCAGTTCAGTTCAGTCGCTCAGTCGTGTCCGACTCTTTGCAACCCCATGAATCGCAGCACGCCAGGCCTCCCTCTCCATCACCAACTCCCGGAGTTCACTCAGACTCGCGTCCATCGAGTCAGTGATGCCATCCAGCCATCTCATCCTCTGTCGTCCCCTTCTCCTCCTGCCCCCAATTCCTCCCAGCATCAGAGTCTTTTCCAATGAGTCAACTTTTCGCATGAGTTGGCCAAAGTACTGGAGCTTCAGCTTTAGCATCATTCCTTCCAAATAAATCCCAGGGTTGATCTCCTTCAGAATGGACTGGTTGGATCTCCTTGCAATCTAAGGGACCCTCAAGGGTCTTCACCTACTTTAGGTCAATTTGAAATGAGTACCAAGTATTAAACATTTTCAAAGTTTAAAAATAAATTTTGACATTTCAACACTGTGACTACTTTCAGGAACAATAAAAATGTACTGTGAAAATATTGATATCAAGGTAAATTATTTATATGGCTTTAATTTCTTTGAAAGCAAGATGGTATTAGGCTCTCATAAAAATGCATCTTTATGTGAAAGAAAAATGTTTATACAAAAGATGGGTATAGATGCTCTCAGTTTTGTATTCCCCACATGTTTACTAGTGTTTATAGGAATATTTATCTAGAATTTTATTTGGTTAGCTATACAAATGTAAAGAGTTTCATGCTTAATGAAAACACTTATCAAACCTATCTGTTATTCAGATGCATCTACTGACGTGTTTCAGAACTATGCCCAATTATTTACATTTTCTGAAAAGAAAAGATGATATGTTGATTTTTAAATTTGTATCTTTTGATCACTTCATTCATTTTATACCCTCAACCCCCACTTTTGGCAACTACTGATCTAGTCACTATATCTATGAAATCAGTTTTTTTTTTTAGATTTCTACATACTAAGGAGGCCACATGATACTTATTTCTCTGTATTATTTATTTCAATTAGTGTAATACCCTCAAGGGCCAGCCAAGGTGTCACAAATGGCACCTTGTGCCATTGCTGGATACTATTCCATCGTGTGTGTGTGTGTGTGTGTGTGTGTGTATTTAATTGACCTCTGAACAACATGGATTGATGGACTAGAATTGCAAAGGTCAATTTACATGTGGAGTTTTTCAAGAAATATGTCCTATAATAAAAAAACAATCCACTGTTGGTGAAATCTGTGGATAGAAAACTGCAGGTAGGAAGGACCAGCTGTACAGATGTACTCACATTTTTGTCTTCATGAAGAGTCAGCACCATT
This sequence comes from Budorcas taxicolor, assembly GCF_023091745.1. Taxonomy (NCBI): domain Eukaryota; kingdom Metazoa; phylum Chordata; class Mammalia; order Artiodactyla; family Bovidae; genus Budorcas; species Budorcas taxicolor. Next base: position 168,454,058 of record NC_068910.1, read on the forward strand.
TGCCCCAGTATTGTTCAAGAGACTACTATTTATATAATATAAAATCACATTTTCCTCATCAATGAACACTGCATTGTTTCCATGTTTTGCCTATTGAAAATAATGCTGCAGTGAACATAGGAGTACAGATATATTTTTGAGTTAGTATTTCATATCCTTTGGACAAATACCTAGAAATGGAATTGCCTGATAAGATGGTAGCTCAATTTTTAATTTGTGAGGAACCTTCATATTGGTTTTCAGTAATGGCTATACATTCCCATTAACAGTGAGCTAAGGTTCCCTTTTCTCACCAACACGTGTAGTTTTTGTCTTTTTGACATTAGCTCTTCTAATAGGGTCGAGTTTATATCTCTTAGTTTTGATTTGCATTTCTCATTGTGATGCTGAGCACCATTTCATGTACATATTGTCCAATTGTGCATCATCTTTGGGAACACATCTATTCAGATTCTCTGCCCATTTTTAAAAATAGGAATGTTTTATTGTTTTTATTATTAAGTTGTAAGTTTTTATAGCTTAGATGTTAACCCCTTATCTGATACATAAATTGCAAGTATTTTTACCATTTGGGAGGTCACCTTTCCATTAAAAAAAAAAAAAAAGATTTATTGGTTGGTTGATATTTAGCTATGTTGGGTCCTCGTTGCTGCTCCTGAGCTTTCTCTATTAATAGTTACAGCGGGTGGGGCTACTCTTTGTTGTGGTGTGTGGGCTTTTCATTACAGTGGCTTCTCTTGTTGCAGAGCATAGATTCTGTATTCCTGAGCTTCAGTAGTTGTGGTGCATGGACTTAGTTGCTGTGCAGTATGTGGGATATTCCCAGACCAAAGGTTAAACTCTTGTCCCATACATTGGCAGGCAGATTCTTAATAACTAGACCACCAGGGAAGTCCTGCCTTTTCATTTTTGTGATGGTTTCCTCTGCTGTGCAGAAGCTAGTTAGTTAATGTTCTAATTTCTTCTTCTTCTTCTTTTTTTTTTTTTTCCTATTATTGCTTTTACTTTTGGAGTAATGTCCAAAAATCATTGCCAAGACTGAATCAGTAAGTTTTATGCCCATGTTTTCTGTTAGAAGTTCTGTAGTTTCAAGTCTTGTGTTAAAATATTCATCCATTTTGAGTTAACTTTTATGTATGGTACAAGATAGTGGTCCAGTTTCATTCTTTTGTATGAGGCTGTCCAATTTTTCCAAATAAATTTGCTGAAGAGACTTGCTTTCTAATTGTACATCTTGGCTCATTTGCCATAAAATGGCCAACCATATATGTAGGTTTATGTCTGGGCTTTCAATTCTGGTCCATATATCATGTGTCTGTTTTTATGCTGACATTAAACAGTTTTAATGACTATAGCTTTGTGACGTAGTTTGAAATAAAAAGGCATGATGCTTCTAGCTTTGTTTTACTTAAGATTTCTTTGGCTATTTTGGGTCTTTTGTTGTTTTTGTTCAATCACTAAGTTGTGTCTGACTCTTTGAGACCCCTTGGACTGCAGCACGCCAGGCTTCCCTGTCCTTCATTATCTCCCAGAGTTGGCTTAAACTCATGTCCATTGTGTTGGTGATGCCGTCCAACCATCTAATCCTCTGTCACCCCCTTCACCTCCTGCCCTCAATCTTCCCAAGGATCATGGTCTTTTCCAATGGGTCAGCTCTTCCCATCTAGTGGCCAAAGTATTGGAGCTTCAGCATCAGTCCTTCTATCCAGAGTTGATTTCCTTTAGGATTGACTTATTTAATCTTGTTGTTCAAGGCACTCCAAATAGTCTTCTCTAGCACCATAGTTCCAGAATTTTAGTTCTGTGGCATTCAGCCTTCTTTATGGTCCAAATCTCATATCCATACATGACTACTGGAAAAACCATAGCTTTGATTATATGGACCTTAGTTGGCAAAATGATGTCTCTGCTTTTCAATTTGCTGTCTTGATTTCTCACGTAGATTTCCTTCCAAAGAGCAAGAGTCTTGCAATTTCATGGCTATAGTCACCATCCACAGTGATCTTGGTGATCTTGTTGATCTCAGTGATCTTGGCCCCTCCAAAAATAAAATCTTTCAGTGCTTTCACTTTTCCAACTTCTATTTGCCATGAAGTGATGGGACTGTATGCCATGATTTTAGTTTTTTGGATGTTACTTTTAAGACAGCTTTTTCACTCCTTTTTCACCCTCTTTAGTTCCTCTTTGCTTTATGCTATTAGAGGGATATAATCTGCATCTGTGAGGTTGTTGATATTTCTGTTGACAGTTTTGATTCCAGCTGGTGATTTATCCAGCCTGGCATTTTGCATAATGTACAGACTGGTTCCAAAAGGGAAAGGAGTATGTCAAGGCTGTACATTATCACCTTGCTTATTTAACTTATATGCAAAGTACATCATAAGAAACTCAGGGCTGGATGAAGCATAAGCTGGAATCAAGATTGCTGGGAGAAATATCAATAATCTCAGATATGCAGATGACATCACCCTTATGGCAGATAGTGAAGAAGGACTAAAGAGCCTTGTGAAAGTGAAAAGAGGAGAGTCAAAAAGTTGGCTTAAAACTCAAAATTCAGAAAACTAAGATCATGGCATCTGGTCCCATCACTTCATGTCAAATAGATGGAGAAACAGTGGAAACACTGAGACTATATATTTTGGAGCTCCACTGCAGATGGTGACTGCAGCCATAAAATTAAAAGATGCTTGGTCCTTGGAAGAACAGTTATGACCAACCTGGACAGCACATTAAAAAGCAGAGACATTACTTTGGCAACAAAGGTCTGTCTAGTCAAAGCTATGTTTTAACCCAGTAGTCATGTATGGATGTGAGAGTTGGACTTTAAAGAAAGCTGAGCACTGAAGAATTGATGCTTTTAAACTGTGGTGTTTAAGACTCTTGAGAGTCTCTTGACTTCAAGGAGATCCAACAAATCCATCCTTAAGGAAATCAGTCCTGAATATTAATTGGAAGGACTGATGCTAAAGCTGAAACTCCAATGCTTTGGCCACCTTATGTGAAGAACTGACTCATTTGAAAAGATCCTGATGCTGGGAAAGATTGAAGGTGGGAGAAGAGGATGACAGAGGATGAGATGGTTGAATGGCATCACTGACCTAATGGACACGAGTTTGAGTAAACTCGGAGTTTTTGATGGAGAGGGAGGCCTGGTGTGCTGAAGTCCATGGGGTTGCAAAGAGTAGGACAGGACTGAGTGACTGAACAGAAGTCTCAATATAAGTTTAAAAACAGAGTGACAATATACAACCTTGTCATATTTCTTTCCCAATTTTGAACCAGTCCATTGCTCCATGTTTGTTCTAACTGCTGTTTCTTGACTTGTATATAGAATTTTCCACAGTTTGCTTTGATCCACATAGTCAAAGGCTTTAGCAAAGTCAATGAAGCAGAAATTGATTTTTTTAAATTCCCTTGTTTTCTCCATTATCCACCAAATGTTAGAAATTTGATCTCTGGTTCCTCTGTACATCTGAAAGTTCCCAGCTAATGTATTGCTGAAGCCTAGCTTGAAGGATTTTGAGCATTACTTGCTAACATGTGAAATGAGTGCAATGGTATTGCAGTTTGAACATTCTTTGGCATTGCCCTTCTTTGGGATTGGAATAAAAACTGACGTTTCCAGTCTTGTGGCCACTGCTGCATTTTCCAAATGTGCTGACATATTGAATGCAGTGCTTTTATCATCATCATCTTTTAGGATTTGAAATAGCTCAACTGGAATTCCATCACTTCCACTGGCTTTGTTTATCATAATGCTTCCTAGGGCCCACTTGATTTCATACTTAAGGATGTCTGGCTCCAGCTGAATGATTACATCATCATGGTTATTTGGGTCATTAAGACCTTTCTTGTACAGATCTTCTGTGTATTCTTACCACTTTTTCTTAATCTGTTCTGCTTTTGCTATATGCTTGCTCTTTCTGTCCTTGATTATCTCCAGTTTTCTTAAAGAGATTTCTAGTCTTTCCCATACGTTGTTTTCCTCTATTTCTTTGCATTATTGATTTAAGGTCTTTTTATCTCTCTTTGATATTCTTTAACTCTACATTCAGTTCAGTATATCTTTCCCTTTCTCCTTTGCCTTTCACTTGTCTTCTTTCCTTAACTATTTGTAAAACGCCTCAGACAATCAATTTGCCTTCTTGCATTTCTTTTTCTTGGAGTTCGTTTTGGTCACCACCTCCTGTACAGTGTTACAAACCTCCATAGTTCTTTAGGCACTCTATCTACTATATCTAATATTCCCTTGTCACCTCCAATGTGTAATCATAAGGAATTTGATTTAGGTCGTACCTAAATGGACCAGCAGTTTCCCTACTTTCTTCAATTTGTCTGAATTTTGTAGCAAAGAGCTCATGATCTGGGCCAAAGTCACCTCCAGGTCTCATTTTTACTGATTGTATAGAACTTCTCCATCTTTGGCTGCAAAGAACATAAATCTGATTTCAATATTTACTGTCTGGTGATGTCCATGTGGAAATTTCTTCAAGAGATGGGAATACCAAACAACCTGACCTGCCTCTTGAGGAACCTATATGCAGGTCAGGAGGCAACAGTTAGAAATGGTCATGGAACAACAGACTGGTTGCAAAGAGGAAAAGGAGTACGTCAAGGCTGTATATTGTCACCCTGCTTACTTAACTTCTATGCAGAGTATATCATGAGATACGCTGGGCTGGATGAAGCACAAGCTGGAATCAAGGTTGTCGGAAGAAATATCAATAACCTCAGATATGCAGATGACACCACCCTTATGGCAGAAAGTGAAGAGGGACTAAAAAGCCTCTTGATGAAAGTGAAAGAGGAGAGTGAAAAAAGTTGGCTTAAAGCTCAACGTTCAGAAAAATAAGATCATGGCATCTGGTCCCATCACTCCATGGGAAATAGATAGGGAAACAGTAGAAACAGTGTCAGACTTTATTTTTTGGGGCTCCAGGATCACTGTGAATGGTGACTTCAGCCATGAGATTAAAAGATGCTTACTCCTTGGAAGAAAAGTTATGACCAACCTAGACAGCATACTGAAAAGCAGAGACATTACTTTGCCAACAAAGGTCCATCTAGTCAAGGCAATGGTTTCACAGTGGTCATGTATGGATGTGAGAGTTGGAATGTGAAGAAAGCTGAGCGCCGAAGAATTGATGCTTTTGAACTGTGGGGTTGGAGAAGAGTCTTGAGAGTCCCTTGGACTGCAAGGAGATCCAACCAGTCCATCCTAAAGGAGATCGGCCCTGGGATTTTTTGGAAGCAATGATGCTAAAGCTGAAACTCCAGTACTTTGGCCACCTCATGCAAAGAGCTGACTCATTGGTAAAGACTCTGATGCTGGGAGGGATTGGGGACAGGAGAAGAAGAGGGTGACAGAGGATGAGATGGCTGGATGGCATCGCCAACTCGCTGCATGTGAGTTTGAGTGACCTCCGGGAGTTGGTGATGGACAGGGAGGACTGGTGTGCTGCGATTCATGGGGTCACAAAGAATCGGACATGACTGAGCGACTGAACTGAACTGAACTGAACTGATGTTCTTGTTTAGATTTGTCTCTTGAAATTTTGGAAAACAGTGTTTGCTATGACCAGCATAGTCTCTTGATAAAACTCTTAGCCTTTGTCCTCCTTCATTTTCTACTCTAAGACTGAACTTGCCTGCTATTCTGGGTATGTCTTGACTTCCTACTTTTCATTCCAGTCCCCTATGATGAAAATGACATCTTTTGGGGGGTGTTATTTCTAGAAGGTCTTGTAAGTCTTCATAGAATTGTTCAACTTCAGCTTCTTTGGCATCAGTGTTTGGGGCATAAACTTGGATTATTTTGTTGTTGAATATTTGCCTTGAAAACAAACTGAGATCTTTTCTTTGTTTTTGAGATTGCTCCCAAGTACTGCATTTTGGACTCTTTTGTTGACTATGAGGACTACTACGTTTCTCCTAAGGGATTCTTGCCCACAATAGTAGATAAAATGGACATCTGAATTAAATTCACCCATTCCCATTCATTTTAGTTCACTTATTCCTAGGATGCCAATGTTCACCCTTGCAATCTCCTGCTTGACCATGTCCAATTTACCTTGATTCATGGGTCTAACATTCCAGTTTCCTATGTAGTATTGTTCTTTATAGAACCAGACTTTACTTTCACCACCAGACACATCCACAGCTGACTGTCTACAACAACACCTTTGGAATTTACCTTTGCCTTCCCTTTCCTATTATGCTGAATTTGTTTAATGCTTCATCAATGACATCAATACATAAGTAAGAAGAAGGAACCATTTGTGAAGTCTGTGTCTGTATTTAATAAGGGAGTAATTTTACCTAAAAAATGAGGTTCTTTGTAGGAAGACATAAAAAGTTTATTCTATTTGTTTTATTATACCCCCACCCACAAAATTTGTGAAATAATGGAGTGCATTTAATAAGAGGCTGGTTATTAAAATAAACAACTGTAATGAACAAATGATGAAACAATGCCACAGTTTATAAATTAAAAATATGCTTTGATTAAGTCACTATTTGCATTTTGAAAAATAATAGTATTTTCATCAAATGTTAATGGAAAAGTCAATTTAAGCTGCACATGGAGTTCATGGACATAGAGTTCATAAATACTATATGTAATCCAATTTAATGTGTCACCTATTTTCAGAGATAGTAGCTGATAAGAAGTCTTGCTCCTTGGAAGAAAAGCTATGACCAACCTAGATAGCATATTTAAAAGCAGAGACATTACTTTACCAACAAAGGTCTGTCTAGTCAAAGCTATGGTTTTTCCAATAGTCATGTATGGATATGAGAGTTGGACCATAAAGAAATCTGAGCACTAAATAATCTATGCTCTTGAAATGTGGTGTTGTAGAAGACTCTTGATGTTCCCTGGACTGCAAGGAGATCAAACCAGTCAATCCTAAGAGAAATCAGTCCAAAATACTCATTGGAAGGACTGATGTTGAAGCTGAAGCTCTAATACTTTGGCCACCTGTTATGAAGAACTGACTCATTGGAAAAGATCCTGATGCTGTGAAGGATTGAAGGCAGGAGGAGAAGGGGATTACAGAGGATGAGATGGTTGGATGGCATCACCGATGCGATAGACATGAGTTTGGGTAGGCTCCGGGAGTTGGTGATGGACAGGGAAGCCTGGTGTGCTGCAGTCCATTGAGTCTGAAAAAAGTTGGACATGACTGAGTGACTGAACTGAAGAAGTCTTTAGCTAAGAATGTGATTACCTCTGTTGACCTCAATGCTTAGGAGTAATTATTTGTTAGGATAAGTGTAAGTTGATGTCTCATGTTTAGTTCCCATCTTATAATATTAAATTTATTATGGTATTGATATAATTCCTAGACACACAACCTTATATTTGAGCATCCACGCATGTACATATATGTACTTCAGGTTGACTTGAAATTAATATCAATTATTAAACATTTTCAAAGTTTAAAAGTGAATTATTATGTTTGCATGTTGAGATTTCTTTCAATAATAGTAAAAATGTCCTTTAAAAACAATTGATATCAATGTGAATTATTTATATGGCTTTCTTCTTTGAAACGAAGATGTTTGTAAGCTCTAATAAAAATTTATCTTGACTTTATCTGAAAGGAAAAAGCTCATAAAAATATGGATATAGATGCTTTCAGCTTTGTAGTCACTACATGTTTATTCCGGTGTTTATAAGAATTTTTATCTAGGATTTTACTTGGTTAGCTATACAAATATTAAGGATTTCATACTTAATGAAAAATTTTATCAAACCCACCTGTCATTCAAATATACCTACTTACTTAGTGTGTTTCAGAATTATGTTTATTTTCACTTACTGAAAGGAAAGGGTGATGTCTTTATTTTTAAGTTTGTTCCTATTGATCACCTTCAGTCATTTCACACACACACCTATTCCCAACATCTGGCAATCACTGATCTCTTCACTCTATCTATGAATTTGGCTTTGGAGGCTGTTTTGTTTTTTTTTTTTTTTTTTTTCTTTCTTTCTAGATTCCATGTAAAAGTGAGGCCACATGATATTTGTTTTTCTCCCAGGGGATCTTTCCAACCCAGGGGTCAAACCCAGGTCTCCTTCATTGCAGGCAGATTCTTTACCAGCTGAGCCACAAGGGAAGCCCTGATTTCTTTCACTTAGTATAATACCCTAATGGTACATCCAAGTTGTCACAATTGGCAGAATTTCCTTTCTTATTTCAGGATAATATCCCTGTGTGTGTGTGTGTGTGTGTGTGTGTGTTTATAAGTGACCTTTGAATAGTGCTGGCTGGAACTACAAGGGTCACCTTATATGTGGATTTATTTATTTTATTTTTTTTAAGAAATATGTACTACAGTACAAAACGATCCACTGCTGGTAAAATCTGTGGATATAGAACTGAGATATGGAGGCCCAACTGTAAAGGTATACCCAGATTTTTGACTACATGGAAGATCAACACTCCTAACTCAGTGTTGTTCAGAATTCAATTCTTATATATAACATCAAATCACATTTTCTTCTTTCATCCATTGATGGATGATGCTGTTTCTATGTCTTTCCTGTTGCAAGCAGTGCTGTAGTAAACATGTGGGTGCAGATATCTTTTTGAGTTAGTGTTTCATATCCTTTGCATAAATATCTAGAAATGGAATTTCTGTATAATGTATTTCTTTTAATATTTTGAGGAACTTCCATACTATTTTCTCTAGTGGCTGTACTCACATTTCTACCAACAATGAGCTAAGTGTCCCTTTTTTCACCAATGTGTGTCTTTTGTCTTTTTGACACTAGCTGTTCTAACAGAGAGTAAGGTTATATGGCATTGTAATTTTGATTTGCATTTCTCATCATGACAGTAAGCACCATTTCATGTACCTGTTGGCCATTTGCATATCATCTTTGGGATAGTCTACTCAGATCCTCTGTCCATTTTTCAAATGGGAATTATTTTTGCTACTGAATTCTATGCATTTTTTATGCTTGGAATAATAACCCCTTATCAGATATGTCAATCATAAGTATCTTTTCCTATTTGAAAAGTTGCCTTTTCATTTTCATGACTTTTTTTTTTGCTGTGTAGAAACTTTTTATTTATATGTAGTCGCACTTGTTGATTTTTGCTTCTGTTGCCTTTGTTTTGGAGAAATGTTGAAAAAATCATTACCAAGACTGATGTCAATAAGCTCCAGTTCAGTTCAGTCACTCAGTCGTGTCCAGCTCTTTGCAACCTCATGGTCTGCAGAACACCAGGGCTCCCTGTCTATTCGCAACTCTGGGTGTTTACTCAAACTCATGTCCATTGAGTTGGTGATGCTATCCAGCCATCTCATACTCTGTTGTCCCCTTTCCTCCTGCCCTCAATCTTTCCCAGCATCAGGGTCTTTTCAAATGTGTCAGTTCTTCGCTTCAGGTGGCTAAAGTATTGGAGTTTCAGCTTCAGCATCAGTCTTTTCAATGAATATTCAGGACTTATTTCCTTTAGGATTGACTGGATGGATCTCCTCGCAGTCCAAGGGACTCTCCAGAATTTTTTCCAATACCACAGTTCAAAAGCATCAATTCATCAATTGATTCAAAGCAATCAATTAAGTCACTTAAGTCAGTAAGCTTAATGCCTATGTTTTCTAATAGGAATTTTGTGGTTTCTGGTCTTATGTTCAAATCTTTATATATTTTGAGTTAATCTCTGGGTATGGTAAAAAATAGTGATCCAGTTTCATCTTTTGTATGTGGCTGTCCAGTATTTCCAACACAATTGACTGCAGAGACTTGCTTTCCCATTGTTTATCTTGACTCCGTTGTCACAAATTAATCAGCCGTAAATGTATAGGTTTCTATCTGGGATGTCAATTCTGTTCCATTTAGCGTATGTGTCTGTTTCTATGCTGACATCAAACAGTTCTGTGATGACTATAAGTTTGTAATATAGATTGAAATAAGGAGGCATGATGCCACTAGCTTTGTTGTTCTTTCTTAAGATTGCTTTGGCTATTTTGGGTCTTTTGTGGTAGCATGCAAATTATTGGATTATTTGTTTTATTTTAAAATCTGTGAAAATTTTATTGGACATTTGGCAGAGTTCACATTGAATCTGTGGATGGCTTTGAATAGTATGGATATTTTAAAAACATTAATTCCTCCAGTCTATGAACATGAAATACTGTTCCAATTATTTGTGTCTTCAGTTTTTTCATCCATGTTTTACAGTTTTTAGTATATAGGTCTTTCACTTCCTTGCTTAAATTTATACCTTGGTGTTCTCTTGATGCAGTTATAAATGAAATAGTTTTCTTAATTTCTCCTTCTGATAGTTATTAGTGCCCAGAAAAGCAACAGATTTTTATATTGATATCTGTATCCTTTACTGAATTTCTTTCTAGTTTGAGCAGTTTTTGTTGGAGTCTTTAGGGTTTTCTTTCTGATTTGGAGACTTGTCTTGCCTAATTGCCTTGGTTAGGACTGCCAGCACTATGCTGAATAAAAGTGATGAGAATGCACATTCTTGTCTTGTTCCTGATTTTGGGGGGAAACTTTCAGCTTTTCACCACTGAGTATGATGTTATCTGTGTGTCAGTCATGTATAGTCTTTGTTATGGTGAGGTACATTTCCTCTATATTCATTATGAGAATTTTTAATAATAAATTCTGATGACTTTCAAATGCTTTTTATTCATCTTTTGAGATATTGATTTTTATCCTTTATTTTGCTGATGTAGTACATCATATTGATTGTGGATGTTGAACTATCCTTGCATCTGTAGAGTAAATCCCAGTTGATCATGATTCATTATCCTTTTTAAATATTTTGTTGAATTCAGTTTGTTAATATTTTTCTCTGTTCCTCAAGGATATTAACCTGTAATTTTCTTATGCCCTTCTATCTAATTTTAGTATTAGATTAATCATGGTCTGTGAAGCTAAATTTGAAAGAGTCCTCTCCCCTCCTGTATTCTGAAAGAGTTATACAAGGATTGACATTAGTTTTTATTTAAAAATTTGGTAGAATTCAACAGTGAAACCTTCTGTCTTGGACTTTGTTGGAGGTTTTGATTACTGATTTAATTTCCTCACAGATTCATTTTGATTACTTACTAAACTAATAATTATTCTGTTCAGACATTGTTTTCTCATGGTACAGTTTTGTTGTATGTTCCCAGAAATTTATTAATTCCTTCTAGTTAATCAAATTTTGGGCATTTAATTTATAGTATAAATGTGAAATGTGAATTCTGAAGGGACCCAAACTTCCAGTCTGTAACAGTTCTATTGATTATCAGATAATTCTTTATTATGGGAGGTCATTCTGTGCATTGGAGCAGATTTAGTGGCATCCCTACCACTAAATGTCAGAAGCACAATCTATTCACAAAAAGTCAGAAGCAGTGCTCAGATGTGAAAACCAAAAATGTCTCCAGCTGTTGCCAAGTGTCTTCTGGAGATCAAAACCTTAATGGTTGAGAACAACTGCTCTGTATGAATAGTTAAAGAATCCTTAACAGGAAAATGTGTGTGTGTGTGTATATATGTATATATATAAATTTTCATGTGCATACATCATATATACATGCATATATATCTACTTTATGTGTATTTATACACACTCATACATATGCAAATAAATTCCTTTAGAATATGTTATATATAATAGAGGCAGGGAACAATTATTGTTATACAGAATCAAGATTGCTGGGAGAAATATCAATAACCTCAGATATGCAGATGACAACACCCTTATGGCAGAAAGTGAAGAGGAACTAAAAAGCCTCTTGATGAAAGTGAAAGAGGAGAGTGAAAAACTTGGCTTAAAGCTCAACATTCAGAAAATGAAAATCATGGCATCTGGTCCCATCACTTCATGGGAAATAGATGGGGAAACAGTGGAAACAGTGTCAGACTTTATTATTTTGGGCTCCAGGATCACTGTGGATGGTGACTGCAGCCATGAGATTAAAAGATGCTTACTCCTTGAAAGAAAAGTTATGAACAATCTAGATAGCATATTCAAAAGCAGAGACATTACTTTGCCAACAAAGGTCCATCTAGTCAAGTCTATGGTTTTTCCAGTGGTCATATATGGATGTGAGAGTTGGACTGTGAAGAAAACTGAGCGCTGAAGAATTGATGCTTTTGAACTGTGGGGTTGGAGAAGACTCCTGAGAGTCCCTTGGACTGCAAGAAGATCCAACCAGTCCATTCTAAGGGAGATCAGTCCTGGGATTTCTTTGGAAGGATTGATGCTAAAGCTGAACCTCCAGTACTTTGGCCACCTCATGTGAAGAGCTGACTCATTGGTAAAGACTCTGATGCTGGGAGTGATTGGAGGCTGGAGGAGAAGGGAATGACAAAGGATGATATGGTTGGATGGCATCACTGACTTGATGGACGTGAGTATGGGTGAACTCCGGGAGTTGGTGATAGGCAGGGAGGTCTGGCGTGCTGTGATTCATGGGGTTGCAAAGAGTCGGACACGACTAAGCAACTGAACTGAACTGAGACTAACTATATATCTTCTTGGGTAATTCATAAATTGAATTGACTTGAATGACCTTTCCTTACTTATCCTCTCTGCTAGAGAACAGCATATCAAAATTCTAGTTTATCACATTATTAAAAAAATAAGCTCAGTCAAATTTTATATTGTGTAATTTTAATAAATGATTTAATTAAATAATTTAAATTAAGATTTTAATGTAATTAATGAAAAATTTCAAATTTTTATTTTCACAAATAAATGCAACCTCATCATTCATAACTAATTTAGCCAATTTTGTATATTTAAGTCCAGTCCTTGAATTTAAAATTTTTTCAGAAGAAAAAATTAAAGTTTGTTCTCAGGTGAAGATTTTAGCATGGATCATGTTAACAAAACATGTCTATTTTGGCCAGTTGCTATTCCTGAGATCAGAATTAATGGACTGCTTAGAATAATTCATTGATTCAGAAATATTATATTGAATATCAGCTATGTTCTAGGCATTGTTATGGGTACCAGGAATATTATGGTGAATAAGACAAGGAAAAAATGCTCTTTTAACTATGATGGAACTTTCTTTCTGATTGGTGCAGGGGGTAATTGGGGAGATAGATAGAAAATAATAATATAAATGTATTAAAGATAATTATGTAACTATATAGCCATATAATTATTGAAGCAATAATATATGCAACTGATTAGGGAGTATTTGATAGGGTTTGTGTAGTGTTACATTAGGTAGCTAGAGAGCTCCTAAAGACCTTTCAGGAGAAGTGTCATTTGAACTGAGAGGTTAGTGATGGAAAGTAGGCAGAACTGTGAATGAAAAATACTACAGCCAGTGGATCAGCAACATCATAGTTCAAAGAATGTGGCATATTACAGTGATAGTTCACTCGTATGGCTGAAGCTTGAAGGAAAGAGATAGGATTCTTTTTTTTTTAGTGTCTATCTTAAATTATTTTATTTTTTTAAAAATAACTATCTTAAATAACTTATTATCATTAAAAATAGTGTTACACTTTTTAATTTATTAAGCATTACCATTTAGATTGGTAGTTAAGGTGTACATTTAAATCTAAGCTCTGGTTAAATTTCAAGGAATTTGTATGAAATCATACTGTTTCTTTCTCAACTTACTTATTTCTGTTATTTGAAAGATTTGCTCAAATAAAAATTGAGTGCTCACCCTAGACTTTTGCTTTGCCAGTCAGCTAGTCTAATATTTTTGGCAATTTTTTCTTTACCTATCTTCATTCACTTCTTTTTTTAACCTTATCTTGTCTCCTGTCTTGGTCACCACAGTTTTAATTGGGGTTTAGTAATAGTTCTAACCTGCTTGCTATACCAATGAGTAGTTGTTTAGTTTGGAAAATACCAAATTAATGCTCCATTAAAACATTTTAAACTTTAAAGTTTGTAGAGCTTCCTGTTTTCCCCATAGAAAAATCATAGGTCCTTAAAGTTGGAGAAAGCTCTTTAAGGCTTTTTGTAAACTCTGTAGACTATTTAATCCCTTTAAGCTCCAGTGTAATAGTTTATTCACTCATATACAGCTATTTAATTACAGGGCATGTACAGAGTTCATGGGATACACTTGTAAATAAACCAAAATAAATAACTGGCTCGCATTATGGTTACATTCTCAAGGAATGAAGTAGACTAAACATTGCAAACACTATAAATAAGCTATATATTCTTCAAAAATGAAATGCTGCTCTGATTGCTGTGGCCAAAACTTCCAGAACTATGTTGAATAGTAGCGGTGAAAGTGGACACCCTTGTCTTGTTCCTGACTTTAGGGGAAATGCTTTCAATTTTTCACCATTGAGGATAATGTTTGCTGTGGGTTTGTCATATATAGCTTTTATTATGTTGAGGTATGTTCCTTCTATTCCTGCTTTCTGGAGAGTTTTTATCATAAATGGATGTTGAATTTTGTCAAAGGCCTTCTCTGCATCTATTGAGATAATCATATGGTTTTTATTTTTCAATTTGTTAATGTGGTGAATTACATTGATTGATTTGTGGATATTGAAGAATCCTTGCATCCCTGGGATAAAGCCCACTTGGTCATGGTGTATGATCTTTTTAATGTGTTGTTGGATTCTGATTGCTAGAATTTTGTTGAGGATTTTTGCATCTATGTTCATCAGTGATATTGGCCTGTAGTTTTCTTTTTTTGTGACATCTTTGTCAGGTTTCGGTATTACGGTGATGGTGGCCTCATAGAATGAGTTTGGAAGTTTACCTTCCTCTGCAATTTTCTGGAAGAGTTTGAGTAGGATCCAAACTGGAAAAGAAGAAGTAAAACTCTCACTGTTTTCAGATGACATGATCCTCTACATGGAAAACCCTAAAGACTCCACCAGAAAATTACTAGAGCTCATCAGTGAATATAGTAAAGTTGCAGGATATAAAATCAACACACAGAAATCCCTTGCATTCCTATACACCAATAATGAGAAAGTAGAAAAAGAAATTAAGGAAACAATTCCATTCACCATTGCAACGAAAAGAATAAAATACTTAGGAATATATCTACCCAAAGAAACTAAAGACCTGTATATAGAAAACTATAAAACACTGATGAAAGAAATCAAAGAGGACACTAATAGATGGAGAAATATACCATGTTCATGGATCGGAAGAATCAATATAGTGAAAATGAGTATACTACCCAAAGCAATTTACAAATTCAATGCAATCCCTATCAAGCTACCAGCCATATTTTTCACAGAACTAGAACAAATAATTTCAAGATTTGTATGGAAATACAAAAAACCTCGAATTGCCAAAGCAATCTTGAGAAAGAAGAATGGAACTGGAGGAATCAACTTGCCTGACTTCAGGCTCTACTACAAAGCCACAGTCATCAAAACTGTATGGTACTGGCACAAAGACAGACATATAGATCAATGGAACAAAATAGAAAGCCCAGAGATAAATCCACACACATATGGACACCTTATCTTTGACAAAGGAGGCAAGAATATACAATGGAGTAAAGACAATCTCTTTAACAAGTGATGCTGGGAAAACTGGTCAACCACTTGTAAAAGAATGAAACTAGATCACTTTCTAACACCGCACACAAAAATAAACTCAAAATGGATTAAAGATCTAAATTTAAGACCAGAAACTATAAAACTCCTAGAGGAGAACATAGGCAAAACACTCTCAGACATAAATCACAGCAGGATCCTCTATGATCTACCTCCCAGAATTCTGGAAATAAAAGCAAAAATAAACAAATGGGATCTAATTAAAATTAAAAGCCTCTGCACAACAAAGGAAACTATAAGCAAGGTGAAAAGACAGCCTTCTGAATGGAAGAAAATAATAGCAAATGAAGCAACTGACAAACAACTAATCTCAAAAATATACAAGCAACTTATGCAGCTCAATTCCAGAAAAATAAACGACCCAATCAAAAAATGGGCCAAAGAACTAAATAGACATTTCTCCAAAGAAGACATACGGATGGCTAACAAACACATGAAAAGATGCTCAACATCACTCATTATCAGAGAAATGCAAATCAAAACCACAATGAGGTACCACTTCACACCAGTCAGAATGGCTGCGATCCAAAAATCTGCAAGCAATAAATGCTGGAGAGGGTGTGGAGAAAAGGGAACCCTCCTACACTGTTGGTGGGAATGCAAACTAGTACAACCACTATGGAAAACAGTGTGGAGATTCCTTAAAAAATTGCAAATAGAACTACCTTATGACCCAGCAATCCCACTGCTGGGCATACCCACCGAGGAAACCAGAATTGAAAGAGACACATGTACCCCAATGTTCATCGCAGCACTGTTTATAATAGCCAGGACATGGAAACAACCTAGATGTCCATCAGCAGATGAATGGATAAGAAAGCAGTGGTACATATACACAATGGAGTATTAATCAGCCGTTAAAAAGAATTCATTTGAATCAGTTCTGATGAGATGGATGAAACTGGAGCCAATTATACAGAGTGAAGTAAGCCAGAAAGGAAAACACCAATACAGTATGCAACACATATATATGGAATTTAGAAAGATGGCAATGACGACCCTGTATGCAAGACAGGAAAAAAGACACAGCTGTGTATAATGGACTTTTGGACTCAGAGGGATCGGGGGAGGGTGGGATGATTTGGGAGAATGGCATTCTATCATGTATACTATCATGTAAGAATTGAATCGCCAGTCTATGTCTGACGCAGGATACAGCATGCTTGGGGCTGGTGCATGGGGATGACCCACAGAGATGTTATGGGGAGGGAGGTGGGAGGGGGGTTCATGTTTGGGAACACATGTAAGAATTAAAGATTTTTAAATTAAAAAAATAAATAAATAAAAATGAAATGCTATGAATAAAGAAAAATATCCCAACAAATTTTATGACTGTGCATGTATATGGTGTTTGTTTCAATTGCAAAAAAAAGTAGTCAGGGTATACTTTTGGAAATGATATTCGAGCCAAGACAAGAACCTTTTTATTCAATTCATATTGAAGAAGCAATATAACTTATCACTGTAATTATAATTCAGTATACTCAACCAGCAGAAAATGTGTCTGGAAAGCAGACATAAATAATAGCATTTACAGTTATTTTGAATGTAAGCTACAACCTCAGGTTTTGCAGTAGTCATTTCCTCTGCCTGTTAGAAAAGTATAGCTTTTGTTTCCTTAATTTTAGATTGTGTCCCTTGCTAAGAAAATTAAATTTCATAGATCTCATTTTACAAGTGGACAAGGCAATGACACCCTACTCCAATAGTCTTGCCTGGAAAATCCCAGGGACGGGGGAACCTGGTGGGCTGCCGTCTATGGGGTCGCACAGAGTCGGACACGACTGAAGCGACTTAGCAGCAGCAGCAGCAAGGATAGGAAATATGTAATATTCTGATCATATTATTTTAGTCAACATATCTATAGCTAAAAGTTAGCATTTGGAAATGAGGATTTGAAGGAATACTTTAACATGGCAAATAGAAGTATATCTTAATACTTATTCACATATTAAATACTATTTAGGAACCTGGGAGTTTGGGGTTGGTAAATCAAACTATTAATTAGGAATGGATAAACAACAAGGTCCCCCTGTAAACTATAGGGAACTATATCTGATCTTCGATAAAACATAATGCAAAAGAATATTTGAAAAAATAATATATAATGTGTATAGATGAGTCACTCTTCTGTACAACAGCAGACCAGCACAATATTGTAAACCAACTATGCTTCAGTAAATATATATACATATATATATATATATATATATATATATATATATATATATGTGCTATTTAGGAAATTGATTCCAGACCTTAAAAAAGTATATAATAATTTTTTCAAAAACACATATTCTAGTCCGTGGTTGGCTTGTTGAATCCCAACAAAATAAGTTGAAATATATTAGCATTTTTAGAAGAACGTCTTTAAAGGATAAAATTATGTTTGTTATTCTGTTCTAAATTCCCCTTTAATATATAATCTTCATTTGATTTTATACATCATGGAGTGCTGTTGATGAAAAGCAATGTTATTTCTAAAATCTATATAAAATTTGGGAGTTAAATTTCTTGAACATGATGTAAAAGAAGGCAAATGAAACTTGGGGTCAGATAACTTGAACTAAGAAACTTGTTAGACTTAATGGAATCCCAGTAAATACAAAAATGATATTTTTAAAATGAAGGGGATTGAGTTGACAATAAAATCCATACAGAGAAGCAGACAAACAACAGTGAATATATAGACTAAAAGGGAAATTATATTAGGAAGGAAGTAGTTTTACCAACCAAGATAACATCCTGAAAATGTTCTTCAATTAGTTTGGTTTTGGCATATGAATAGAAAGTCCAGAAATAAACTAAACTATATATAGAAATCCATCATGGAGCAGCAATGTCAAAGATAAGCTTTTTTTGGACAGCTAGATAGGCATTTGGAATAAAATACATAAATTGCTCACTCGTGTCTGACTCTGTGACACCATGGACTTCAGCACCCCAGGCTTACTTGAACTTCGCCATCTACCAGAGCTTGCTCAAACTCATGTGCATTGAGTTGGTGATGCTATCCAACCAGTTCGTCCTCTGTTGTCTCCTTCTCTTCCTGCCTTCAGTCTTTTCCAGCATCAGGGTCTTTTCTAAGGAGTAGGTTCTTTGTATTAGGAAGGCCAAAGTATTGAAGCTTCAGCTTAAACATTAGCCCATCTAATGAATATTCAGGATTGATTTCCATAAGATTGACTGGTTTGTTCTTGCAGTCCAGGATGCTCAACAGTCTTCTCCAACACCACACGTCAAAGGCATCAATTCTTTGGTGTTCACCTTCTTTATGGTCCAACCCTAACATCCATACCCTACTACTGGAAAAACAATAGCTTTGACTATAGGCACCTTTGTTGACAAAATAATGTCTCTGCTTTTTAATAAACTGTCTAGGTTTGTCATAGCTTTTCTTCCAAGGAGCAAGCATCCTTTAATTTCATGGCTGTAGTCATCATCTGCAATGATTTTGGAGCCCAAGAAAATAAAGCCTATCACTGTTTCCATTGTTTCCCCATCTATTTGCATTAAGAGATGTGACTGCATGCCATGATCTTAGATTTAGGAATGTTGAGCTTTAAGCCAACATTTTCACTCTCCTCTTTCACTTTCATCAAGAGGCTGCTTAGTTCCTCTTCACATTCTGCCATGAGGGTGATGTCATCTGCATATCTGAGGTTATTGATATTTCTCCCGACATTCTTAACTTCAGCTTGTGCTTCATCTAGCCTAGCATTTCACATGATGTACTCTGCATATAAGTTAAATAAGCAGGGTGACAATATAAAGCCTTGACGTACTCCTTTCCCAATTTGGAACCAGTCCATTGTTCCATGTTTGGTTCTAACTCTTGCTTCTTGATGTGCATACTGTTTTCTCAAGAGGTGGTAAGATGATCTGGTATTTCCATCTTAATAAGAATTTTTCACAGTTTGTTGTGATCCACACAGTCAAAACTTTTAGCATAGACAATAAGGCAGAAGTAGATATTTTTCTGGAATTCTCTTGCTTTTTCTATGATCCAGTGGATGTTGGCAATTTGATCTCTGATTCCTCTGCCTGTTTTAAATCCAGCTTGAACATTTGGAATTTCTTGGTTCACGTACTATTGAAGCCTAGCTTGGAGAATTCTGAGGATCACTTTGCTAGTATGTAAAGTGAGTGCAGTTTACAGCAGTTTGAGCATTCTTTGGCATTGCCCTTCTTTGAGATTGGGGCTCCATGGAGGCTCAGAGGTTAAAGCATCTGCCTGGAATGCAGGAGACCCAGGTTCAATCCTTGGGTCAGAGAAGATCCCCTGGAGAATCCAATGGCAACCCACTCCAGTATCTTGCCTAGAGAATCCCATGGAGGGAGGAGCCTGGTAGGCTGCAGTCCATGAGGTCGCAAAGAGTCGGACACGACTGAGCGACTTCACTTTCACTTTTCTTTGATACTGGAATGAAAATGGACCTTTTCTAGTCCTGTGACCACTGCTGAGTTTTCCAAATTTGCTGACATATTGAGTGTAGCATTTTGACAGCATCATCATTTAGAATTTGAAATAACTGGAATTCCATTTTCTCCACCTGTTTTGTTTATAGTGATGCTTCCTAAGGTCCACTTGACTTTGCACTGTAGGATGTCTGGCTCTAGGTGAATGATCACAACATCTTGGTTGTCTGGGTAACTGAGACCTTGTTCTGCTCTGGGAAACGTGGCATGCTGCAGTCCATGGGGGTCGCAAAGAGTCAGACAAAACTGAGTGACTGAACTGAACTGTTCTTGCCACCTCCTTTTAATATCTTGTGTTGTTCATAGCTCCATACCATTTGCATCCTTTACTGTGCCCATTTTTGCATGAAATGTTTGTTTGATATCTCTCATTTTCTTGAAGAGGTCTCTAGTCTTTCCCATTCTATTGTTTTCCTCTATTTCTTTGCATTGTTGACTTAAGAAAGCTTTCTCAACTCTCCTTGCTCTTTTGGAACTTTGCATTCAGGGTGGGTATACCTTTCCTTTTCTCCTTTGCCTTCTGCTTCTCTTTTCTCAGCTATTTGTAAGGCCTCCTCAGATAGCAATTTTGCCTTCTTGCATTTCTGTTCTTGGAGGTAGTTTTGATTACCTCCTCCTGTACAGTGTTACAAACATCCATCCATAGTTCTTCAGGCACTCTATCAGATCCCTTGAATCTATCTGTTAATTCCACTGTAGAATAGTAAAATTTGATGCAGGTCATACCTGAATGGTCTAGTAGGTTTCCCCACTTTCTTCAATTTATGTCTGAATTTTGCCATAAGGAGTTCAGTATCTGAGCCACAGTCAGCTCCCAGACTTGTTTTTGCTGACTGTATAGAGTTTCTCCATCTTTGACTGCCAATGATATAATCAATCTGATTTCGGTATTGACCATCTGGTGATATCCAAGTGTAGAGTTGTCTCGTGTTTTTGGAAGAGTTTGGTTGCTATGACTAGTGCATTCTCTTGGCAAAACTGTTAGCCTTTGCCCTGCTTCATTCTGTACTCCAAGGCCAAACTTGCCTGTTACCTACTTATGCATTCCAATCCCCTATGATGAAAAGGACATTCTTTTTTTTTTGTATTAATTCTAGAAAGTCTTGTAGGTCTTCATAGAATTGTTCAACTTCAGCTTCTTTGGCATTTCTGGTTGGGACAAAGATTACTCTGGTATTGAATGGTCTGTCTTGGGAGTGAACCAAGTTCATTCTGTCCTTTTGGCGATTGCACCCAAGTAATGCATTTCAGACTCTTTTGTTTACTATGAGGGCTACTCCATTTCTTCTAAGGAATTCTTGCCCACAGTAGTAGATATAATGGTCATCTGAATTAAATTTGCCCATTCTGTTTCGTTTTAGTTCACTGATTCCTAAAATGTCAGTGTTCACTCTTGCCATCTCCTATTTGACCACTTCCAATTTACCTTGATTCATGGACCTAACATTACAGATTCCTATACAATATTATTCTTTCTCATTTTCATTAGTTTTCTGTATTTCTTATTCAAAGTTCATACAACATTGACTGCTTTGTTCTTTCCTTTTCCACGATAAATGTATTTCCCCTTAAATTTTTGCTCTCCCTGCATTCCCTTGGTTGGTTTCAAAAGTACTTTATTCTTGTTCTGAACAATCTGTTATATTGAAACTTTGCAATTTCAAAATTTTACTTAACAGATTTTCTCCTGCAAGAAATAAATTCCTCATATTACCTACCAGTCAAAATTAGCTGATATTCACACAGAAATACTATATAATTCAGCAGTTCTTGAAATCGAATACACTCTTTTTAAAGATATTTTGTTAGTTACGCTAAAGTATATTTTATTCAATCCAGTTATAATTATGAAGTTACTATTTTGATGCTATAGCACAATTTAAATGTTGAAGAACTTATTTTCAAATAGATTCTAAACAATACAGTTCTAAAATTTATAATACCTTTGCCTGTCTCTGCTGAAGAGAATTCCTCACTTTCCTCTTTATTACACGAAGAAAAGCATTAATATTCATATATTATTTGGTATACAGCTTGGCTTATTATCAGTTTTTTTTTTTTTGTTTCATATCAAACACTTGTATTTCTACATTCTTAACATTTTCTGAAATGAACTAGTTAACAATGATGGCATGCCACTCCTATAGTGAATCTAGCATTTTAGAGATATAATTATAATATCAAGATAACCTTATGTTATTTCTTCTTGAAATGCTAACACTGCATTCTATTTTCATTCATTGCCAAAAATTAGAGTTGAGAAATGAAAGAACAAGATTTACACTATATGTAGAAAAGTTGTTGAAAATATCACTGAAAGCCATCATTAACATATAAGGGTATATTTTTGTTAAAGAGTTGAAGCAATTTGCCTTTTTTTGCTAATTATAATTACTGCCTTTGTGGATATCTTTATAACTGACAAATTTTCAAGTAATGATGTGTTCAGTGATGGCATTCATCAGGTTGTCTTTCATTTTTGTGAAGTTAAAACTAATTGGCAATGTGTTCAAGAGCGGCTTGTTAAGAAAAAAAAAAAGTTTAGATAGATGTGTCAGAGTCGGGAAAAAGGGCCTCAAACTGCCCAGCAAAACAGATGGTTCAATATAAATTTTTAAAAATTGCATGTTTGCCAAGCTGCATGCATTGCCTGCTGTGTAAAAGCAAGAAAACAGTAATATATCTTTAATATATCGTTTCTGAGGAAATCAGTGCTTAAGACATGAATTCTGAGTTTCATGATTTTTAACAAAAAGTAACGTAATAAAAAGTAACATCATAGTAGATCTTTTTGATGGTAAAAGAAGTGTATTCTGAATATTTTACCATGTAAATGTTATCTGGATATCAGGAGGTTCTGAAACATTATATGCAATCATTTATTAATACTTCACATAGGAGCCTCAACTCTGTATTTATAAATTAAATGAATGCAAACCAAACCCATATCACATACAAGAGGCCATTGATTCTTCAGTTAACTAAAGCCTTTTATAAATGTTATCCTGTTTTACCTATTGAAAAAGAGAGATGGGTGTGTCTTTCACAGAGCAGAGCTAGATGAGGTGGGGAGAAACCAGTCCCCTACTGTTTCTTATCTCCCTTGAGCCCACAGTGCCTAAAACAAACACAGTTTTCTGATAAAGGTTCACTCTGCAATAAATCAATAATAAAAAATTGACCAAAAACTAACCAAAATATTTAGTTAGAAATTAAGGAATACATTGCTAGCCAATCCTGCATGATGGTTCTCAAAAGGTAGTCCCCATTTCAGAAGCACTAACTCACCTGAGAACATGTTAGAAATTTACATTATTGGGCCTCACTCCAGATGTACTGAATGAGAATCTCTGGGGCTGGGTCCAGCAATCTGTATTGTAACATACTCTCCAGGTGATTATGATACAAACTAAAATTTGAGAGACATTGTCACAGAACATATGAAGCTAAAAAAGGATATATAAAATTCTAGAAAATAATGAAAATAGTGCTGTCTACTTATGAAACAGTGGAGTTTGCACTGAAGGAAACGGCAACCCACTCCAGTATTCTTGGCTGGAAAATCCCATGGATAGAGGAGCCTGGTAGGCTACAGTCCATGGTGTCTCAAACAGTCGGACACGACTGAGCGATTTCACTTCACTTTTATATGCTTATATATTTTTAAAGATCCAAAATTGATAATTTAAAGCTATAATTTATATTTTAAATATTTAAAATCATAAAAGGATAATGAGATATCCACATTCTTTTTAGGGGTATGGCATAATGTTAAAAACAATATGTAAATAGCAGGGTGCACATATATGTGTTTTATATTTAATCTGGAAATAAACGCTTAATGCCACTTGTTAAAATGGAGCATGCAGAGAATCAAGACACACAAAGTAAAATTCAATTTTAACTGACTTCGTATTTTTGGGTGCCTTTTCTTCATAATGAAACACTGTAGCAAATGACAACTCTTGATCCTAGTTTCTTGAGAGCTAGATACTTGAATCAGTTCAGTTCAGTTCAGTCACTCAGTTGTGTCCGACTCTTTGCAACCCATGGACTGTAGCAAGCCAGGCTTCCCTGTCTATCACCAACTCCCAGCGTTTACTCAAACTCATGTCCATTGAGTCAATGATGCCATCCAACCGTCTCATTCTCTGACTTCCCCTTCTCCTGCCTTCAATCTTTCCCAGCATCAGGGACTTTGCACATCAGTCAGTTCTTTGCATCATCTGGCCAAACTATTGAAGTTTCTGCTTAAGTATCAGTCCTTCCAATGAATATTCAGGACCGATTTCCTTAAGGATGGACTGATTGGATCTCCTGCAATAAAGGACTCTCAAGAGTCTTCTCCAACCTCACAGTTCAAAAGCATCGGTTCTTCAGTACTCAGCTTTCTTTATAGTCCAACTCTCAGATCCATTTCCTACTAGAAAGATCATAGCCTTGATTAGACGGACCTTTGTTGGCAAAGTAATGTCTCTGCTTTTTAATATGCTGTCTAGGTTGGTCCTAACTTTTCTTCCAAGGAGCAAGCATCTTTTTACTTCATGGCTGCAGTCACCATCTGCAGTGATTTTGGAGCCCCCCAAAATAAAGTCTGTCACTGTTTCCACTGTTTCCCCATCTATTTGCCATGAAGTGATGGGACGAGATATCATGATAACCTGAGCATATTCACGTCTGTGGATAATCCATGAATCTAAGATATTCCTTAATTTTTAATAGAGAAATAATTTGAAATGAGGATCTGGTTGTAAAATACACATTTTCTGGCTTCAGAAAAATTTGGCAGATTACCAAGTATCTTCTATAACTCTATAGTTTATCTGTTATCTATACTTGAAGTACTGTATACAAAAGCTGGATAGAGTACATTACATTAAAAAGTATAAGATATTTGAAGCATAGAGGATAAGTCTTATTTTGCCGCTCAGTAGTCTTTTCCCATTTTTTGCCTGTTTGTTTTTGGTACTTAGTTACAAAGACTTTAATTATTTAGAGCATAATTATTGTACCAGGTAAACATATTTTCCTAGGGGGAGTGATTGAATGTTCCGAATCATAAGTGATCTTTCAAGTTACAAAATGGTCAGAGTACATAATTTAAATTAATGGATAGAGTACAAAAAATTTTAGGAATATAATAAAGTTCCAAGAGGAATTTTCATGACAGCATCATTAATACCAGTTTTGACAAATTAAATAGTTAGAAATTCGATGCTTTAATAATTCTAAGAACTAGGCACATTTTTGATATAGTTGAAACAATACCTTTAAAATGGAACCCTAAAGAAATGGAGAATGAGATGGAATTTAAGCTGCTCTTAGGTGTATATTCTTTTCCTTTGATCTTTATATAATACAGTGTTACATTGCTAGCACAGTTAATAACATTCATAAATATGAAAAATAATACATGACTAGTTGTATTCTATACTAATCCAGATAAAAAGACAATTGTGAAGATTAAGAATTGGGTATATATGTGCTATGTAGATACAAGTTATGTAACGTGGAAATTAACATTTCTTCAATAATTCAATATTGAGATCAGTGATATCAACATTTCATAATTATAGCCTCTTAATAAAAGCCTATCTATAATAAAAAGTTTCCTCATGTCTCACTGAATTAATTTTGCACATTAAATTCAAGTTAATAGTGAAAATCTTTGTGCCATCTCCCCACAGAGTTGATAAGCCTCATGCTCCCATCACAGAGAGTGGTAATGGTACTATTATTGACAATGGAGTCACTTGTTATGACAAATTACTAGTTCTAAAACACCCAGCAAACTAAAATGACATCCTGTCAATTTCTACACTTTAGATATGATCAACAATAGGCTATTATGGCCATAATTAAACAATAAATCATCACTGAAATGGTAATCCTATTTTATCTAGACAGCAAGGAGAAAGTGATACTATAAGGGTATAAAATACAGTTCTTTAGTTATATGAGGAGCTAAACATTAAAAGATCAACTAATACAAAATCAGATAATATAATAGGCCACAATTCTTACATAATGGCAAATAATATACAAAAATTGGCATGGAAACCACTTGCTTATGTTATTATAATTTCTAATGAAAGATTGTATGATTTGTAAATATTTTCACTGATATATTTGTTTGTTTTAAATTTGGTTTTAAATGTAAAAAGTAATTAAATGAGTTGTGTATGTTATTATCTAGCATATTACTATACCCTATGGTGTTAGTCTAGTTATAAAAAAAAAAAAAAAGAGAAAAACAGTCTCTTTCTGTAAATATATAATGGAAGGAACAAGGAGGAAAAACTGTTATTTGGGAATAAACTGTTAAAAATTATCAATGAAAAATATTGAATTGCATATAACTATGCCAGTCTCTGGCTGGTTTTAGAAAAGGCAGAGGAACCAGAGATCAAATTGCCAACATCTGCTGGATCATGGAAAAGTGAGAGAATTCCAGAGAAAAACATCTATTTCTGCTTTATTGACTATGCCAAAGCCTTTGACTGTGTGGATCACAATAAACTGTGGAAAATTCTGAAAGAGATGGGAATACCAGACCACCTAACCTGCCTCTTGAGAAATCTGTATGCAGGCCAGGAAGCAACAGTTAGAACTGGACATGGAACAACAGACTGGTTCCAAATAGGAAAAGGAGAACATCAAGGCAGTATATTGTCACCCTGCTTATTTAACTTATATGCAGAGTACATCATGAGAAACTCTGGGCTGGAAGAAGCACAGGCTGGAATCGAGGTTGTCAGAAGAAATATCAATAACCTCAGATAAGCAGATGACACCACCCTTATGCAAGAAAGTGAAGAGGAACTAAAGAGTCTCTTGATGAAAGTGAGAGAGGAGAGTGAAAAAGTTGGCTTAAAGCTCAACATTCAGAAAACAAAGATCATGGCATCTGGCCCCAGCACTTCATGGGAAATAGATGGAGAAACATTGGAAACAGTGTCAGACTTTATTTTGGGGGGCTCCAAAATCACTGCAGATGTTGATTGCAGCCATGAAATTGAAAGACACTTACTCCTTGGAAGGAAAGTTATGACCAACCTGGATAGCATATTAAAAAGCAGAGATGTTACTTTGCCAACAAAGGTCTGTCTAGTCAAGGCTATTTTTCCAGTTTTCATGTATGGATGTAAGAGTTGCACTGTGAAGAAAGCTGAGCAAGGAATTGATGCTTTTGAACTATGGTGGTGAAGACTCTTGAGAGTCCCGCGGACTGCAAGGAGATCCAACCAGTCCATCCTAAGGGAGATCAGTTCTGGGTGCTCTTTGGAAGGACTGATGCTAAAGCTGAAACTCCAATACTTTGGCCACTTCTTGTGAAGAGTTGACTCATTGGAAAAGACCCTGATGCTGGGAGGGATTGTGGGAAGGAGGAGAAGGGGGTGACAGAGGATGAGGTGGCTGGTTGGCATCACTGACTTAATGGACGTGAGTTTGAGTGAACTCTGGGAGTTGGTGATGGACAGGGAGGCCTGGCATGCTGTGATTCATGGGGTCACAAAGAGTCAGACACAACTGAGCGACTGAACTGTTTTGCTAGTCTCTGGGTTTCTCTGGTAACTCAGATGGTAAGACTCTGCGTGCAATGCAGGAGACCCGGATTTAATCCCTGAGTCTGGAAGATATCCTGGAGAAGGAAATGGCTGCCCACTTCAATATCCTTGCCTGGAGAGTTCCATGGGCAAAGGAGGCTTGTAGGCTACAGTCCATGGGGTCACAAAGAGTTGGACACAACTGAGCGATTAACACTTTCACCTTTACTTTTCATGCCAGTCTCTAATATAATGATTGAGTTTAGGTAATAATCATAATCTATTCTGTATAAGGATTTACACTGCCATTGTCAATAATAAAGCATAGGGGTCACAGTAACACTTCAGCATATGAGCCAATGTCACAAGCTCTAGGACCACTGAACCAGTCATTATCAAATAGCTAACAGAGCCCTGTGTTTTCTGAAAAGAGAAAAGAAAGGTTGAATGTATCACTTAGAATAATATTGAAACATTTTAAGCAATGTAAAATAATATACTTAAGTGCGTTTGGTTTTTTTTGTGTGTGTTTGCTTTTTGAAATAAGGAAGGCATTTAAAGAGTTTTTTGTAACAATAATTTTCGTATGCTACATCTTGGATCAGCTCCCAGGCATGTGGCAATCATCTGAATTATCTCAATCCTGTCTTTCACCTAACTACAAGCCGTCCCACGTTGAAGGTCAGGAAGGGTGACGGGAGGAGATACACCTCATCCAAGGTAAGGAGCAGCGGCTGTGCTTTGCTGGAACAGCTGTGAAGAGATACCCCACACCCAAGGTAAGAGAAACTCAAGTAAAATGGTAGGTATTGCAAGAGGGCATCAGAGGGAAGACACACTGAAACCATACTCACAGAAATCAAGTCAATCTAATCACACTAGGACCACAGACTTGTCTAACTAAATGAAACTAAGCCATGCCCACGGGGCAACACAAGATGGGTGGTCACGGTGGAGAGGTCTGACAGAATGTGGTCCACTGGAGAAGGGAATGGCAAACCACTTCAGTATTCTTGCCTTGAGAACCCCATGGACAGTATGAAAAGGCAAAATGATAGGATACTGAAAGAGGAACTCCCCAGGTCAGTAGGTGCCCAATATGCTACTGGAGGTCAGTGGAGAAATAACTCCAGAAAGAATGAAGGGTTGGAGCCAAAGCAAAAACAATACCCAGCTGCGGATGTGACTGGTGATAGAAGCAAGGTCTGATACTGTAAAGAGCAATATTGCATAGGAACCTGGAATGTCAGATCCATGAATCAAGGCAAATTGGAAGAGGTCAAACAGGAGATGGCAAGAGTGAACGTCGACATTCTAGGAATCAGTGAACTAAAATGGACTGGAATAGGTGAATTTAACTCAGATGGCCATTATATCTACTACTGTGGGCAGGAATCCCTCAGAAGAAATGGAGTGGCCATCATGGTCAACAAAACAGTCCAAAATGCAGTACTTGGATGCAATCTCAAAAGTGACAGAATGATCTCTGTTCATTTCCAAGGCAAACCATTCAATATCACAGTGATCCAAGTCTATGCCCCAACCAGTAACGCAGAAGAAGCTGAAGTTGAACGGTTCTATGAAGACCTACAAGTCCTTTAAGAACACCCAAAAATGATGTCCTTTTCATTATAGGGGACAGGAATGCAAAAGTAGGAAGTCAGGAAACACCTGGAGTAACAGGCAAATTTGGTCTTGGATTACGGAATGAAGCAGGGCAAAGACTAATAGAGTTTTGCCAAGAAAATGCACTGGTCATAGCAAACACCCTCTTCCAACAACACAAGAGAAGATTCTACACATGGACATCACCAGATGGTTAACACCGAAATCAGATTGATTATATTATTTGCAGCCAAAGATGGAGAAGCTCTATACAGTCAACAAAAACAAGACAAGGAGCTGACTGTGGCTTACATCATGAACTCCTTATTACCAAATTCAGACTTAAATTGAAGAAAACAGGGAAAACCGCTAGACTTTTCAAGTATGACATAAATCAAATCCCTTATGAATTTACAGTGGAAGTGAGAAATAGATTTAAGGGCCTAGATCTGATAGATAGAGTGCCTGATGAACTATGGACTGAGGTCTGTGACACTGTACAGGAGACAGGGATCAAGGCCATCCCCATGGAAAAGAAATGCAAAAAAGCAAAATGGCTGTCTGGAGAAGCCTTACAAATAGCTGTGAAAAGAAGAGAAGCAAAAAGCCAAGGAGAAAAGGAAAGATATAAGCATCTGAATGCAGAGATCCAAAGAATAGCAAGAAGAGATAAAAAAGCCTTCTTCAGCGATTAATACAAAGAAATAGAGGAAGAGAATAGAATGGGAAAGAAAATTAGAGATACCAAGGGAAGATTTCATGCAAAGATAGGCTCGATAAAGGACAGAAATGGTCTGGACCTAAAAGAAGCAGAAGATATTAAGAAGAGGTGGCAAGAATACACAGAAGAACTGTACAAAAAGGATCTTCATTACCTGGATAATCACGATGGTGTGGTCACTCATTTAGAGCCAGACATCCTGGAATGTGAAGTCAAGTGGGCCTTAGAAAGCATCACTACAAACAAAGCTAGTGGAGGTGATGGAATTCCAGTAGAGCTATTTCAAATCCTGGAAGATGATGCTGTGAAAGTGCTGCACTCAATATGCCAGCAAATATGGAAAACTCAGCAGTGGCCACAGGACTGGAAAAGGTCAGTTTTCATTCCAATCCCAAAGAAAAGCAATGCCAAAGAATGCTCAAACTACTGAACAATTGCACTCATCTCACATGCTTGTAAAGTAATGCTCAAAATTCTCCAAGCCAGGCTTCAGCAATACGTGAACCATGAACTTCCTGATGTCCAAGTTGGTTTTAGAAAAGGCAGAGGAACCAGAGATCAAATTGCCAACATCTGCTGGATCACAGAAAAAGCAAGAGAGTTCCAGGAAAATATCTATTTCTGCTTTATTGACTATGCCAAAGCCTTTGACTGTGTGGATCACAACACACTGTGGAAAATCCTGAAAGAGATGGGAATACCAGACCACCTGACCTGCCTCTTGAAAAATCTGTATGCAGGCCAGGAAGCAACAGTTAGAACTGGATATGGAACAACAGACTGGTTGCAAATAGGAAAAGGAGTACGTCAAGGCTGTATATTGTCACCCTGCTTATTTAACTTCTATGAAGAGTACATCATGAGAAACGCTGGAATGGAAGAAACACAAGCTGGAATCTAGTTTGCCAGGAAAAATATCAGTAACCTCAGATATGCAGATGACACCACCCTCATGGCAGAAAGTGAAGAAGAACTAAAAAGCCTCTTGATGAAAGTAAAAGAGGAGAGTGAAAAAGTTGGCTTAAAGCTCAACATTCAGAAAACGAAGATCATGGCATCTGGTCCCATCACTCCATGGGAAATAGATGGGGAAACAGTGGAAACAGTGTCAGACTATTTTTTAGGGCTCCAAGATCACTGCAGATGGTGATTACAGCCATGAAATTAAAAGACGCTTACTCCTTGGAAGAAAAGTTATGACCAACCTAGATAGCATACTCAAAAGTAGCGACATTTCTTTGCCAACTAAGGTCCGTCTAGTCAAGGCTATGGTTTTTCCAGTGGTCATGTATGGATGTGTGAGTTGGAATGTGAAGAAGGCTGAGCGCCGAAGAATTGATGCTTTTGAACTGTGGTGGTGGAGAAGACTCTTGAGAGTCCCTTGGACTGTAAGGAGAACCAACCAGTCCATTCTGAAGGAGCTCAACCATGGGATTTCTTTGGAAGGAATGATGCTAAAGCTGAAACTCCAGTACTTCGGCCACCTCATGCGAAGAGTTGACTCACTGGAGAAGAATTTGATGCTGGGAGGGATTGGGGGAGGGAGGCCTGGCGTACTGCGATTCATGGAGTGGTAAAAAGTCAGACATGGCTGAGAGATTGATCTGAACTGAACTGAATACTTTTAACATTTTTCCAAAGCTACATTACTTCCATATCTATTGTTAGCAGAGTAATTAAATGAGTGATAGAACAATATCTGTACTACTTAGCAGTCATAACTTCTCTTCCAATCTCTGTTATAGCTTTATTCAATTACATCCTTTATGTATCTTCTGACTGTGGCTCAGATCATGATGAGCAGTTTTTGTTTGCATTTTTCTAGTAATTGGTGGCATAGAGCATATTTTCTTGTTTTTTTTTTTTTTTTTTTTTTTTTTTTTATTTGGCTATCTGTATTTCTTTGAAGAAGTGTCTTTTTAGGTCTTCTGCCCATTATTTGATTGGGTTGTTTTATGTCATATTGAGCCACAAGAGCTATTGATATATTTTGGAGACTAGTCAATCACTTCATTTGCAAATATTTTCTCCCATTCTGTAGATTATCTTTTTGCTTACGGTATCCTTTGGTGTGCTAAAGATTTAAGTTTAAAGTTGCATTTTTTTTTTTTAATTGTAGGAGGTAAAAAATCAGAAAAGATCTTGCTGTCATTTATGTCAGAGTGTTCTGCCTGTGTTTGCCTAGAGTTTTTAGTATCTGGCTATATTTAGGTCTTTAATCCATTTTTCAGTTTATTTTTGTGTATATGATTGAAAAGAGTGTTCTAATTTTATTCTTTTACATGTAGCTGTCCAGTTTTACCAGCACCACTTACTGAAAAGATTGTCTTTTCTCCATTGCATATTCTTTTCTCCTTTCTCATAGATTAGTTGACCACAGGTGTGTAGGTCTGTCTCTGGAATTCCTGTCCTATTTTATGGATCTATATTTCTATTTTCATTCTAGTACATTTTTGATGACTAGGTTTGTAGTAAAGTTTGAAGTCAGGTAGCCTGATTTCCTCCAGGTCTGTTTTTATCTATTTATTTTTTTAGATTACTTTGGTTGTTTGGGGTCTTTTGTGTTTCCACACAAATTGCAAACATTTTTGTTCTAGTTCTGTGTGAAATGCCACTGGTAATTTGATAAGGATTGCATTAAATCTGTAGATTGCATTGGGTGGTATAGTCCATTCTCACAATATTGAGTTTTCAAATCCAAGGATATGATATATCTCTCTCTGTTTGTGTCTACCAACTATGCCCTAGATGACCTGGCTGTTTCCCACTACTTAACAAATTTTAAGCTTAACAGTACAAATTTGTTTGTAGTACTCTCTCTCTTCCTTCATGCTGAGGAATGCCAAGGGAAGTATAAACAAAAATTGTCTATAACAATGAAGTTAGAGAATGATAGGACTGGACTGATATATTTCTTTATAGTGTAGTAGGGATGACATCTATGCTATGATGGCTTTTGAGTTGAGGGCCTAATGAAATAAAGGGGAAAGCCTATTAACATCTGTATTAAAACCATTTTGGGCAAAGACAAAGGTTCTGAATCTGGAGTTCAATGGAAAAGGAGTTATCAGAGGAGACAGAGTTTGAAGAGAAATATCATCTTTTAAGGCCAGATGATAGAGATTTCCAGTAAAGAATATCTAGAGTGCTAGGTAAAAATGCACACTCCATTAGTGAATTTTTCTGAGGTAGAGGAGCCCCCAGGTCTATACTTCAAAAATGTTTCCAAAGGGATCTTCCTGACACAGGAATTGAACCAGGGTCTCCTGCATTGCAGGCAGATTCTTTACCAGCTGAGCTATCAGGAAAGCCTGGATTATGATATAACATATAGTAAATTAAATTTTTAATGTAATGGAAAGACATTGTCAAAGAGTAGCTCTCAAACTCAGACAAGCATCAGAGTTCCCTATTAAACTGGTTAAAATATATTGCTATACTTCATCTTCAGATTTTTCTGATTCAGTAATTTTGGCAGTTGGATCTGAGAATTTGCATTTTTAACAAGTTCCCAGGTGATGCTAATACTTCTGGTGCTAGGATCATATTTGAAAGCCACTAAAAAATGTTGAGCTAAACCAGGCCCAGGATCTAGAGCTGGCGGTGTCTGAAGGTGTGTCTCATGTGGAATTGGGTGGTATAGAGTAGCAGTTGCTGATGGGGGTATCTGGGAGAAGGAGGAGGCAGTGGTGGCAAATCACTTATAAATGGTGACAAACCAGGATCAGAGGCCTAAATTCCAGGAGTGTGAAAGAGTGTTGTGCTTTCATGGGCCTCTTCTTTGTTTTATTCTATTTTTTGGAGGAGGGTAGGGGGCTTTTCTTTATGAATCAAATTGTGTGAAGGTGGCCATAAAGGATAAACAAATGAAATACATTACAATGGTTGGAATAAAAATTGGGATGAATGAGTTCCAAAGCAGGTACTCAAATACCGTAGGCACCAATCTCCATAAACAATGAGAACTTCAAAAAGCCAATCAGGAGCAGTATGCAGAGGAGAAGACCAAGAGGGGCTGCCCCTGGAAAGAAGATCTCTGGTCTGCAACAGAAAAATGTTGAAGTGAAAACAAAAAAGAACAAAGAGAAAACACCTGGAGATAGAAAGGGTAACAATGAGACACCTCAGTCTCTTCAGGAGAAAAGGGCCCAAGTAGATCCTACTGCTGAAAATGAGGAAACAGTCACAGAGTTGAAGTTAAAGATTCCTGAAGAACTAAAACTGTGGCTTTTTGATGACTGAGACTTAATTACCTGACAAAAACAGCTCATTTATCTTCCTGCCAACAAGAATGTGGATTCTATTCTAGAGGATTATGCAAACTATACGAATCTTAGGAACAGGAACGTCACTCAGTTGTGTCCGACTCTTTGCGACCCCATGGACTGTAGCTACCAGGCTCCTCTGTCCATAGGATTTTCCAGGCAATAGTACTGGAGTGGATTGCCATTTCCTTCTCCAGTGGATCTTCCTGACCCAGGAATCGAACCTGGGTCTCCCACATTGTAGACAGATGCTTTACCGTGTGAGCACAAATAGTAAGGAGTGTGCTGTTTAATGGAGTCCTGGAAGGGGAAAAAGGAATACTTCACTGTAAAGCTGGGCACTTAGCCTCTCTACACATTTGAAAGACCACAGTACTCTGAAATCCTCGCAGACCTCTCTGCTGCACCCATGTCCCAGGTCTATAGAGTGCCACATTTGTTGAGACCATTTACATGAATTGGAGCAATGTTGACCTATATGCCTCTGAATGAGAAAAGTCTTGCTTTATTACTAAATTATCTTCATGATTTCCTAAAATATCTGGAAAGAACGTTACAACTTTGTTTAGTGCCAGCACTTATGAAGTGTCTTCTCCAGAGTACCATCAGAAAGCTGTGTGAGGCACTTATACTCACTTATGTTTGGATCTCTGTAAACTCGTTTTTGTTGTTTAGTCTTTCTCTTGTATGAATGATGTGTGTATAACAGGACTGTTGGATATCTGTTTGATTTCAAAGAGAGAAAATAAAAGGAGTTACAGCAACTTTTTTTCTTTTTTTAATTTCAAAGTTACTATCAGGGTATTCAATGATAGCCAATAGAGAGACATACTGTAGACTGTTTCATTGCTTAATTGACAAAGCTGCTTTTGAATGCTTGGGGTTCTAGTCATTTGATACCACACACTTTTATAACATGTGTTAATGCTGTATGACAAAGTGCTCTGATTCTTAGTGCCAAAGGTTCAATTCAGATGAATACACATATCTATTTTCTGTCCTCACCACCCGCCCCCCCCCCCCCCACTTTTTTAATGGTTCTTACTTCAAAAGCCCATCCTTTACAAGTCATCCTTGTTTCTTTAGGCATTTTGTCTTTGGTCAGATTGTTGAAGGATGGTCACTTGTTTCATAGCTTTTGCATTTTATTATGTTTTAACATGATAAATACATTGAACTATAGCTACAGTTTCTGGAAAAGCTAGTGTTTTAGAAATTTTACAGATCGGCAGTAAATTTTTTCTTTAAATGTCTAAAAAAAGAAAAATGTTGAGCTACATAACAAAGACCAGTTTATAATTTCAAAGGGTCCAAAGGTTGATTCAAAGGTAATTAAGACCAAGAGGTACAAGGGCAATATCTGGCGAGAATAGACTTCTAATCATCCAAGTGGTATGACATTGATTCTTTTTTTTTTTTTTTTTTGGAGCTTAAAAGACTGGCAGTGAGGCTGCAGTGTATATAGTGAAAGGAAGGTGGTCAGAGAACTCAAGTTCTTATTGAAGAGAGATGCAGATTGACCAAGATCCTCCACGTCCTTTTGGCCATGGTTGTCAAAAAATTAAAATCTAAAGATGTATTGAAAGGCTTTAAAGGAAAAAACATCATCATCAGAATTATTTTAAATATTTGAGGGAATGCTAAACTGACAAGAAACTCGAACACTAAAGATAAAAGAACAGGAAACATGTTGATTTCAAAGTTATAGTGATCTGTTTCATGTGTTCCTATACTAATGAGTGTTAATACTGAAAATAATTTAGTTAAGTAAATGTATATTGAATAATTTTCAATATTTAGGTGACTAAAATGTAAGTTATTTTTGGTATTAATACTCATTTATATTTTTCCAGTTCCTCCCTGGTGGCTCAGCTAGTAAAGTATCTCCCCACAATGTGGGAGACCTGGGTTTGATCCCTGGGTTGGGAAAATCCCCTAGAGAAGGGAATGGCAAGCCACTCCAGGATTCTTTTTATGAAAGTAAAAGAGAAAGTTGCTTAGTCGTGTCTGACTCTTTGGGACCCCATGGACTAGACAGTCCAT
Source organism: Budorcas taxicolor (assembly GCF_023091745.1). NCBI lineage: Eukaryota > Metazoa > Chordata > Mammalia > Artiodactyla > Bovidae > Budorcas > Budorcas taxicolor. The sequence continues at coordinate 168,490,244 of NC_068910.1, forward strand.
AGATTTCTCCACTTAATCAAACAGGGAGGCCTGACGTGCTGCAATCCGTGGAGCTGCAAAGAGTCGGACACGACTGAGCGACTGAACTGAACTGAATCGAATCAAACAGATTTATGAGATATCTCGGAGATAACCTACAAAGTGAGTTCAGCCATGTCAAAAGATTTGTCACAGGTTCACTAACATATATTGAGGAAAAAATGCAACTCCCTTTGGTGGTAAATATGCTTGTAAATAGGCTGAAAGAACCCCAGATATATACTAAGTTGACTGAAATAGTCATATATTTTCATTTCTCTTATCCATCAATCATTTATTGAGTATATGGATTTTTAAAACAATGAAAGGAAATATTGGAAATTTTTAAAATGTCCGTAAAGATAAAACATTTGATGTCTCTTATTAATGTGTTTTACTTCATGTAGCTTAGGTACACTGTAAAGTAGTTTCATGTTATTCTACTTACCCAATACTGTACCTCACACATACAGACTCATATGAACATATGTATATACTCATATGCACCTACATTCACTATTCTGCATTAATTATTTCTTTTGTACCTTGTAGTTGTTGTTCAAACACTAAGTTGTGTCCAACTGTGCGACCCCATGGACTGCAATAGTCCAGGCCACCATGTGCTTCACTGTCTCCCAGAGTTGGCTCAAACTCACGTCCATTGATTTGGTAATGCCATTTGACCATCTCATGCTCTGTCTCCCCCTTCTTCTTCTGTCCTCAGTCTTACCCAGCATCAGGGTCTTTTCCAATGAGTTGGCTCTTCCCATTAGGTAGCAAAGTATCGGAGCTTCAGTTTCAGCATCAGTCCTTCCAAGGAATATTCAGGGTTGATTTCCTTTAGGATTGATTGGTTTGATCTCCATGCTGTCCCAAGGGACCCTCAAGAATCTTTTCCAGCACGATTCAAATGCATCAATTCTTCAGTGGTCAGCTTTTATATAGCCCTCTGTACATGACTACTGGAAAGAAAACATAGCTTAGACTATACAGACGTTTGTCAGCAAAGTGATATATTTGCTTTTTAATGTGCTATCTAGGTTTGGCATAGCTTTCCTTCCAAGGAGCAAATGTCTTTTAATTTTGTGGTTACAGTCATCATCAGCAGTAGTTTTGGAGCCCAAGAAAATAAAATCTTTCTCTGTTTCCATTTTTTCCCCATCTATTTGTCATGAAATGATTGGACTGGATGCTAAGATCTTAGTGTTTTGAGTATTGAGTTTTAAGTCCATTTTTTCACTTTCTTCTTTCACCTTCATCAAGAGGCTCTTTAGTTCCTCTTTGCTTTCTACCATTAGAGTGGTATCACTGCATATCTGTGGTGTTCCTATTTCTCCTGGCAGTCTTGATTCCAACTTGTGATTCATTCAGCCCAGCATTTCACATGATGTCCTCTGCATATGAGTTAAACATGGTGATAGTATACAGCCTTGATGTACTCATTTCCCAGTTTTGTATGGGGAAACATAGAGATTAGATCAAAATAATATCCATAAGAAAGAACAAAAAGAAAAGAAGGAATAGAGAAATTAAAATAGCTCAATTTAAAAATATTACAATTTGATGTTGAAGAAATAAGGAAATAAGGTAATTTCTGACATTGCTCATTAGTAGATGTTGCTGTCTGAATTTAATATTACTACATTATACCAACTTCAGGAGGCTGCCTATATTATGGAGAAGGAAAAAACAGTGACCTAATCATGGCCAAAACAATGGAGATAAATCCAAGTTTATCAGTCTTTTCTTAATGGAAATGTATATACTTTACCTTTTTCACTCATAAAGTCTGGATCCATCTTGTGTCTTGGAGTACACTGATAAGGGTGTAGTTTCATGGTGATGGAAACACTCCTACCTTGTAACCAAGCTGCTGATCCAAGCCTGATTAATGTAGTATTCCATCATACAATCTACATGAAATTTTACAGGTTTTATATCATACTAGCTACATGAAGAATTGCACAAGTCTATATATTTGGCATAATGTTAAGAGTAATTGGCAAAAGTTTCTATGGCTCAACATTTAATAGGACATTTAGAACACCCCCCAATTTACTATTCCTATGACAAATATGACTTCCCTGGTGGCTCAGATGGTAAAGCGTCTGTCTACAATGCAGGAGACCTGGGTTCGATCCCTGGGTTGGGAAGATCCCCTGGAGAAGGAAATGGCAATCCACTCCAGGACTATTGCCTGGAAAATCCCATGGACGGAGGAACCTGGTGGACTGCAGTCCACGGGGTCGCTAAGAGTCGGATACGACTGAGCGAGCCTGACTGACAAGCATGACAAATATAACAGAGTGTATTTTCTAAGAAAATTTAACAAATTAGCTCCTATTCCATATACTCTTTCTGCAATGTGACCTTGTCATTTCTCCATCAAAAACTGGAGTATGTTTCTCTTTCTATTTCTTTCTCTCAAGGCAAGTGTAGGATGAATGTTCTACGATTAGAATATATCAGGAATGTTGCTGGTCTGGTAGTAAGCATTTGTCACTTCTTATCTTATGGGACACTCACTCTTGAGATCCTCTCAGTCAGGAATGAACTATCATGCTGTGTGAAGAGGAACCCAAGCCCGTGTGGCAAGTTCATATACAGGAATTCTGTGCTACAACCCCAGATGTGTTCCTAGCCAACAACCAGACAATTCTGCCACCCAAGTTAATGGGTCACCTCCTCTGAGTGGACCTAAATAGGGCATTTCAAGTAAGAATCACTCACTTAAGTGTAGTCAAATCACTGTACCACATAGATACTTTGCTATAAACCACTAAAATTGGGCCATTTGTTATGGAAGAACGGATAAATGAAATACCAACAAACACTCTGGCTTGAAAATCTGTAAGTCCCTCATTAAAGAACTTAAAGAGGTCTGTGGAATTTTCTCTGGGCTTTGGAAATGCATGTTCTGTTCTAAAGAATATTAGTTGTCAGGATACAAATTAACTAGCTCAAAATTATGAATACCTGGTCATAAAATGCTTGTCCCAATAAGAACCTTCTAGACACATACTGATGAAGAAAAAGTGAAATGCCTTTATCTTTTGAAAATTTCTCCAACGTCTCTTCCTTGATTTTTCTTATACAAGACATCTGCCTCTGCCTTCCAAGTATACAGTTTTCAGGGTTTATACTTACAGCCAAGGTTTTCTATAAGCATATCAGTCTTGATTTTGGGGAAAAATGTTCTCACTCTCCTGATTGGTCTCAGTTCATCCTCCCAGTGACTGGATGTACTTTCTTGTCTTATATGCAAAATCTTGCTGGTTCACAGTGATATAAAATTTTAGAATTGTAAAGTATGAATTATTGTTCAGTGTTTGCAATGGAAACCTGTCATCTAATTTAAGTGTTCATGTCATCACCATCACTCTAAAAAAGTACAGAGAAGATTAGATAATTGGTTTCCAAAAGTTGTTCTTTTAATGATTTTTCCCCTCTTCATTGCATTAGAACATTGAATTCAATGTCCTATTTAGATTATTAGGTTAAGGAAGCTTCTAGAATTATAATACATGCTGTACTAAATTCTTTTCTCATCTATTTACCTCTGAAAATTCAGCAGTCACTTTGAATTGCTCTAATAAGATAAATTTCTTCAGTAAATGTGTTCCATAAAGATGCTTCCTTCAGTCACAAGAGGTAGTGATCACTTATTATACAAGTTAATCAAGTTAATTGGTCATAGGAATGAATTATACTTCCAATTGTTACTTTGAATTTTAGTTCTTTTTATTTTTTTGAAGAGTGAAGTCGCTCAGTCATGTCCGACTCTTGGTGACCCCATGGACTGTAGCCTACCAGGGTCCTCCATCCATGGGATTTTCCAGGCAAGAGTACTGGAGTGGGTTGCCATTGCCTTGCTCAGGAGATCTTCCCTACCCAGGGATTGAACCCGGGTCTCCTGCACTGTAGGCAGACGCTTTACCATCTGAGCCACCAGGGAAGTAAATTATTAATAAATTACAAACAGAGAATGTGTTTTATTTGGGCAAATTTAAGGTAGCTAGCTGTTTCATTTTTAAATATTATTTAAGGTTTTATTTTTCTTTTTATTGATATGCTTCAGATGCCCGGAGATTAATATACACTGCAACCTGGGCTGTGAATATAGTTATTATTGCCATTGGAGAAATACAACTATGGAATTATAAGACTCAAGAGACAGCAAAGGTTTTAAACATCCAAGAGGGGTGACAATTTTAGTTTAGAACATTTATTATTATACAGTCTTGGAAGTTGAAGATAGTCTTAAAGAAAAAAAAAAGACAATAAAATGCTCTTAGTGTTCCATTATTTGTTAAAGCCATCTGGAATTTGAGTACATTTTGTGTCCTGTTATCTTCTGGAGAATAGTTATTTGATGGTATTTGTGCCCTTGCAGCATTTTAATACTTACATATATCAGAAAAGTATTCCAATATGCCACTGAAATTAAATGCAAAACATGATTGCAACTACATTTAACTTGTTTATCCATACTTGATGACAAATTAAGTAAACAAGAAGACAATGTGGATTTTAACTTTAGCATGTTAACTTTGAGTGCCTTCTGTCTTTGCAAATTTATCACAGAAAAACAATAAAATATTTAGGTCACTGGATCTTTTAAAAGGCTCAGTTTCCTGAAATTGTAAATAAGCAAGTTATCTGTTATGAAATAGATTTTAAAAAACTATTATATGTTCAAAGTGTTAAATTTTTTTAATATAATGGCATTTCATTGTTTCTTACCAAATTCTATTTTAGACTGAGAAGAGATTGAAGTGTTCATTTTGTTCTTGTTGTTCAGGTGACTTCGACAACCTGGACTGCAGCGTACCAGGCCTCCTTGTCCCTCTCTATCCCCTAGCTGCTGCTGCTGCTAAGGCACTTCAGTCGTGTCCGACTCTGTGACCCCGGAGATGGCAGCCCACTAGGCTCCCCCGTCCCTGGGACTCTCCAGGCAAGAACACTGGAGTGGGTTGCCATTTCCTTCTCCAATGCATGAAAGTGAAAAGTGAAAGGGAAGTCGCTCAGTCATATATCCCCTAGAGTTTACCCAAATTCATATCCAATGAGTCAGGATGCTATCCAGCCATCTCCTCCTCTGACTCCCTCTTCTCCTTTTGCCTTCAATTTTTCCCAGCATCAGAGTCTTTTCCAATGAGTTGTCTGTTCACATCAGGCCAAAATATTGGAGCTTCAGCATCAGGCCTTCCAATGAATATTCAGGATTGATTTCCTTTAGGATTGACTGGTTTGATCTTGCAGTCCAAGAAATTCTCAAGTCTTCCCTAGCATCACAATTCAAACACATCAGTTCTTCAGCATTCTTTATGATCAAACTCTCACATCTGTACCCAACTACTGGAAAGACCATAGCTTTGAACATATGGCACTTTCTTAGTAAAACGATCTTTGCTTTTTAATACACTGTCTAGTTTTGTCATAGCTTTCTGTCCAAAGATCAGACATCTTTTAATATGATGGCTGCAGTCACCATTTGTTGTAATTTTGGAGCCCAAGAAAATATAATATTTTACTACTTCTACTTTTCCCTTTCTATTTGCCATGAAATAATGCGACCAGATGCCATGATCTTATTTTTTTGAATGTTGAGTTTTAAGCCAGCTTTTTCACTCTCTTTCACCTTCATCTAGAAGCTCTTTAGTTCCTCTTCGGTTTCTGCCATTAGAGTAATGTCATCAGCATGTCTGAGGCTCTTGATATTCTCCGGGCAATCTTGATATTCTCCGGGCAATCTAGATTCCACTTTGTAACTCATCCAGCCCAGCATTTCTCATGATGTACTTTGCATATAAGTTAAACAAACAGGGTGACAATATATAGCCTCGTTGTACTCCTTTCTCAATTTTGAACTAGTCAGTTGTTTCACATAGGGTTCTGACTCTTGCTTCTTGACCCTCATACAGTTTTCTCAGGAGGTGGGTAAGGTGGTCTGGTACTCACATCTCTTTAAGAGTTTTCCAGGGTTTGTTGTGTTCCACACAGTTAAAGGATTTAGCCTAGTCAGTGAAGCAGAAGTAGATGTTTTGGGGAATTTCCTTGTTTTTTTCTATGATCCAATGGATGTTGGCAATTTGAGACCTGGTTTCACAAATTTTTCTAAATCCAGCTTGTACATCTGGAAGTTCTCAATTAAAGTACTGCTGAAGCCTAGCTTGAAGGATTTTGAGCATAACATTACCAGCATGTGAAATGTGTACAATTATCTGATAGTTTGAATATTCTTTGACACTGCCCTTCTCTGGGATTGGAATGAAAACTGACCATATTTGCTGACATATTGAGTGTAGCACTTTAAAAGTCTTCATGTTAGTGTTAACACAAACTACATTTTCCCCCCCAATTGTAGATGGTCTATCCAAGAGCAAAAGCAAGGGAGGGACCATATTAAAGGTTATTGTATTCTCTTAGTGATGATAAACTTGGCTAAAGCAGTGAATATGCAGATTAAAATACAGGAAGGTATTTGTAATATATTAAAAGCATTGAATTGAACTGTTTGAACATAGAACTGACATAGAATTGAACACTGAATACTTTGCATTCTTATCAGATAAAGATACTTTTAGAATAATAAGTAATAAAATAAATGAAATAATTCTTTCCTAAATACTGCCAATAGTTTTTTATACTATCAAATAGCAGAAAGGGATAAAAAGAGCAATGCTAAACTGCCAAATTAAAAATAAAGGATATGTGTAAGTCACAATATATGTTGTCAAGTCATAATGCTGTATAACTTAAACTTATACACAGTTAAGTGTAAATTATATCTCAATAAAATTGGGGGAAGTAAATTAAAACATGCTTGTGCCACTTAACTACATCTGTTGCAGCCTTTAAAAAAGTTAGAAAACTTGCTTTGTAAATATGTAAAATAAAAAACTCTTTACATCTAATAAATCCACTTTGAAAATAAATACAATCCTTTTCAAAGTCAACAGCCTCATATTGTATAAAGTAGAGATATGTTTTGTATAAAGTAGAGGATACATATTGTATACTCTATTGAGTATACATGTTGTATAAAGTAGAGTATATTCAGAAGAGATATACCTAAGTGTAACGTAGACATTTAAAAAATAAGATATCTGACAAGTACAAATGCTAAAAGCAAACAAAAATATTTCATATTAAAAAAATTGAAATTCAAGGCAAATGAAATTCAGTGTGACATAAATATCTTATTTCCATAATCATAACACTTGAAGGAAAATTAAAATAGCAGTTGATGCTTTTTATATAAAATAGCCTAGCATTAAATCATTGTTGGAAATAGAAGCATATATTAGAAAAGATTTTTTTTATAAATCCTATAAGCATAAACTATATTGAAGATTAATCTTATAATTGAGGTCAATGTTTATCTGATGAGGTGAAACTTTAATGCTTTTTAAATAAAAGGTATTTATTAGCAATTCAGGAGAAGGCAATGGCACCCCACTCCAGTACTCTTGCCTGGAAAATCCCATGGATGGAGGAGCCTGGTAGGCTGCAGTCCATAGGGTCGCTAAAAGTCAGACATGACTGAGCGACTTCACTTTCACTCTTCACTTTCATGCATTGGAGAAGAAAATGGCAACCCACTCCAGTGTTCTTGCCTGGAGAATCCCAGGGATGGAGGAGCCTGGTGGGCTGCTGTCTATGGGGTCACACAGGGTCGGACACTACTGAAGTGACTTAGCAGCAGCATTAGCAATTCATAATATTGAGGAAAGTATGGGGAGATTTTTACATAAGGAGCCAGGGTTAGGCTTATTAGACTTTTTCATCCATGAATCAAATATAAACTTTTGATTCAAAGAAAAACATTCTGTCAAAAGCCCAGTACAAGTAATACAACATACATAAGATGTTAATACTAATGTAAAGACCAAACTGTGTAAAATAGATGACCAGTGCAAGTTCAATGAATGAAACAGGGCACTCAAAGCTGGTGCTCTGGGACAACCCAGAGAGATGGGGTGGGGAGAGAAGTGGGGGTGGTTTCAGGATGGGAGGGACACATGTACACCCATGGCTGATTCATGTCAATGTATGGCAAAAATCACCACAAAATTGTAAAGTAATTAGCCTTCAATTAAATTAATTAATTTAAAAAAGACAAAACTAGTAGGCAGGTTTTTGCAAATACATTGTCTTTGAAGAAGAGATTTTCTGGAATTAAAATCTTTTGGATGCCAGAAACTGAGAACTGTTGTTACCCAAACATGTTGGCAGCTTATATACCAGTGGGGTAGTACAGTGGATGAATCTAAGAACTACTTAGTTCTATGTTACCAATTTTGGCATGGAGCACAACAGGCTGTGTAATTCGTTTAGAGAAAGAAGGATCTCCTTTCTTCTGGTTTGATCTCCTTGCCATCCAAGGCACTCTCTCTTCTTTAGTTTGACAGTTTGAAAACACCAATTATTTGGCACTCAGCCTTCCTTGTTAGTTGCTTCATTTGAAAATTTCATGACCTATTAAACATGTGTTGTACATCTGCCTTAAGCATTAAAGAAAATAATGCATTTAAAAATCAGATTGGAGTAACTGGTTCAGGAATCCAAAATGGAGCTGGGTGGCCATTGTGGATGTACTTTCAGACATGTTTCTGTATCGCTGAGAACTTGAATTTTCTGAACTGTATTAGACTCAAGGACACCACCAGTTCTCTCAAAACAATGTCTGCTAGCGGCTACAATGTGCAGATTTGTGGTCTCAAGTTCTTCCCTTGTAACTATGCAGCCATTTCACACCCCAACAAATCCTCCTTTAACCAGCACCTTTGCTTCTTGCCAGCTCCAGTTGTAATAGTTTACAACTTATGTAATTCTTCAGTGTTTGTGTATATAAGCCTCTCCCATTTTGTAGTCTGATGGATCACTATTTTAGTGCTTCTTGAACCTGTTTCTACTGGGCTTTAGTGCTCATTTTTGCTCAGATAAAACTCTTTTCTATTCCTACAGACTGATTATTGTCTCCATTGACATTGTGATACATAAGTTAATATTTTAGAGTATTTAACAAACTGGGTTGTATAAAAAAATTTTTTTTCTTAGGGAAAAATAGTATGAAACCTAGAAGTCAGCCCTCAGATTGCTTTGCAATTGATTTTAAGTTCTTACTCTCTCTTTAAGAAAACAGAACATGAATGATTATATGATGCATTATGGATAAGATTATTAAAAGAAAACCTACAAGAAACATCCAACCAGTGGATCTATACTCAGAAGAAAGACAGCCAATAAAATGCACATCCAGATTATTTACAGGATGGCAGCTGGATTCTACCATGAAATGTTAGCAGTGTTCATCTTTATTTTTTTATTCTGTTTTTAATATTAATGACCATGAGTCAGTTTTCCCTCAATACAGACAACTGCGGATATGTGACCCCAAACTTTATATATTTAAAGCTTAACAATAACCATTATAATATTAACAGATAAAAAGTTTTGTAGAAACTGAATTTTGTAAACTACAGAGCCTTTTCAAGGAAAAGAATGATTCAAAATTAAATATTTCTAGAATGAATAAAGTAATTAAAACACATCACAAATTTAAACAATTTTCCCCTGTTTTATTGAAATATAATTGGCATACAGCTGTGTATAAATTTAAAGGTATACCGCATGGTAACTTGCATCATGAAATGACTGTCCCAGTAAATTTATTGAACATCTGCTATCTCATATGAATACAAAAATGAAAGGATAGAAAAAAATGTTTCTTGCAATGGGAACTCTTAGGATTTACTCTCAACATTCATATATAGCATAGAACTGTGTTAGTTATATTAATATTTATTCTACTGTACATTATGTCTCTACTATTAATACTTAGTTTTTTTATAACTACAAGTTTGTATTTTTTGACGACTTTCATCCAATTGCCTATACCTCTAGTATCACATAATTTTAAAAACTGTCAAATGTCACATATATATTCACAATTTAAAAAGCAACAATGGTAACTGCAACAGCATTTCTATAATATATTCTTATATATTCTACAGTTTTTGTCCTTTAAATAAGATTTTTCAAAGAGAAATATAGTTTAGGCTTTCCTCTGGCATGGTTGACTGGAATCTGATTTTTATAATTTTATGTTTTGAATAGTTTCCTTTAGCCCCATATGTTATTCAGTTAAGTTCAGTAGCTCAGTCGTGTCTGACTCTTTGCGACCCCATGAATCGCAGCACGCCAGGCCTCCCTGTCCATCACCAACTCCCAGAGTTCACCCAAACTCATGTCTGTCGAATCAGTGATGCCATCCACTGGTGATGTCATCCTCCGTCGTCCCCTTCTCCTCCTGCCCTCAATCCCTCCCAGGATCAGGGTCTTTTCAAATGAGTCAACTCTTCTCGTGAGGTGGCCAAAGTATTGGAGTTTCAGCTTTAGCATCAGTCCTTCCAAAGAACACTCAGGACTGACCTCCTTTAGGATGGACTGGTTGGATCTCCTTGCAATCCAAGGGACTCTCAAGAATCTTCTCCAACATCACAGTTCAAAAGCATCAATTCTTCAGCACTGAGCTTGCTTCACAGTCCAACTTTGACATCCATACATGACCACTGGAAAAACCATCGCCTTGACTAGATGGACCTTTGTTGGCAAAGTAATGTTTCTGCCTTTGAATATGCTGTCTAAGTTGGTCACAACTTTCCTTCCAAGGAGTAAGCATCTTTTAATTTCATGGCTGCAATCACCATCTGGAGTGATTTTGGAGCCCCGCAAAATAAAGTCTGACACTGTTTCCACTGTTTCCCCATCTATTTCCCATGAAGTGATGGGACCAGATGCCATGATCTTATTTTTCTGAACGTTGAGCTTTAAGCAAAGTTTTTCACTCTCCACTTTCACTCTCATCAAGAGACTTTTTAGTTCCTCTTCACTTTCTGCCATAAGGGTGGTGTCATCTGCATATCTGAGGTTATAGATATTTCTCCCGGCAAACTTGATTCTAGCTTGTGCTTCATCCAGCCCAGCGTTTCTCATGATGTACTCTGCATAGAAGTTAAATAAGCAGGGTGACAATATACAGCCTTGACGTACCCCTTTTCCTATTTGCAACCAGTCTGTTGTTCCATGTCCAGTTCCAGCTGTTGCTTCCTGACCTGCACATAGGTTACTCAAGAGGCAGGTCAGGTGGTCTGGTATTCCCATCTCTTTCAGAATTTTCCACAGTTTATTGTGATCCACACAATCAAAGGCTTTGGCATAGTCAAGAAATCAGATATAGATGTTTTTCTGGAACTTTATTCCTTTTTCCAGGATCCAGTAGATGTTGGCAATTTGATCTCTGGAAGTTCACAGTTCATGTATTGCTGAAGCCTGGCTTGGAGAATTTTGAGCATTACTTTGCTAGCGTGTGAGATGAGTGTAATTGTGTGGTAGTTTGAGCACTCTTTGGCATTGTCTTTCTTTGGGATTGGAATGAAAACTGACCTTTTCCATAAATAACTCCAGAAAGAATGAAGGGATGGAGCCAAAGCAAAAGCATATGTTATTAGTATAATGTAAATTTTTAGATTACTGTCAAAGTTGAAGATTCTAATTTTTATGTGGGCTGTCAGACTTCAGGAAATTTCAAGTTGTCTTAGATTTATATGTCCTCATATTTTTACCACTCTGCACTGAAGACCCATTCATGTCATTAAGTGATACCTGACTCTGCCGTTTAGTGTCTCATTGCCTAGAGAGTCATCAGAGAACTTGTTAAGCATGTCCTGAAAGCCGTCTCTACTCTGATATGGCTAGCAGTATTTCATTATGGTAGGTAGAATTCCAAGATGACTTCTGAGAGTTTAGTCTCTTGGTATACACACCCTGTGTAATCCTTTCTACTTGAGTTGGGCAGAACTGTGAATATAATGTCTAGCACTCTCCTAATTAGGTTTAGTTATATCAGCTGTCCCTAAACTTTTTGGCAAGTGGAACTGGTTTTATGGGAGACAGTTTTTCCATGCACTGGGGGTAGAGAGGGAGGGATGGTTTGGGGATGATTCAAGTGCATTACAATTATTGTGCACTTTATTTCTATTATTATTACATCATCTCCTCCTCAGGTCATTAGGCATTAGATCCAGTTGTTGGGGACCCCTGAGTTATATGAAAAAAGTGAAAGGATTCTATAAATATAAGTAAGGTCCTAAATCAGTTGACTCTAAGTTGATCAAAAAGGTGATCATCTTGGCTGGTTCTGACCTAGTTAAGTAAGCCCTATTTAAGGGACTGGGCTCTTCCTTAAGTAAGGGATTCAGAGCATGGCAATCTAAGAAGGCCTATGGAGGGAGACATATGTATGATAGGCAGAAAGACAATGGAGGCCTGGGTCCTACAAATGCAAACAGCTTAATTACCCAAAAAACTCATATGCTTAAAAGAGGACCCTAAGTTACAGAGAGGAAAAAAGGCTAACACCTGATTTATGCTTTGCAAAACCCCAGTGATAAAACCCTGCATAGCCATGTTCAGACTTTGACTTTCATGAATTTTAGATAAAATATCAATGTTGTTTTTAGCCACTAATCTACAGTTAGTTTTATATAGTGGAGAAAATTAATACTGTAATAATACACAGAAATTATACAGAACCTATACATAAATCTCCTAACTCAAAACTAAATGTATTTGCAAGTCAACTTCCCCTTAGCCTGATTGTGAAAATGTCCATGGCATTGTACTTGACCGATACACACAAAAAAATGATGAAGAGGAAATACTAAGTGAAAGTGAAAAGAATCACAACAGTTAAACTATTTTTACTTTGTAAAAATTATAAAACATGTAAGAAAATGTGAGGATGTTTCTAGGGTCCCTTCTTGAGTGTTGGAGGGGGTTCATACACATGAAATGCAACAATCAGTTCAGTTCAGTCACTCAGTCATGTACAACTCTTTGCGACCCCATGAACCGCAGAATGCCAGGCCTCCCTGTCCATCACCAACTCCCGGAGTCCACTCAAACCCATGTGCATTGAGTCGGTGATGCCATCCAACCATCTCATCCTCTGTCATCCCCTTCTCCTCCTGCCATCAATCTTTCCCAGCATCAGGGTCTTTTCAAATGAGTCAGCTCTTCGCATCAGGTGGCCAAAGTACTTTAGCTTCAACATCAGTCCTTCCAATGAACACCCAGAAGTGATCTCCTTTAGGATGGACTGGTTGGATCTCCTTGCAATCCAAGGGACTCTCAACAGTCTTCTCCAGCACCACAGTTCAAAAGCATCAATTCTTTGCCACTCAGCTTTCTTTATAGTCCGACTCTCACATCCATACCTGACCACTGGAAAAACCATAGCCTTGACTAGACAGACCTTTGTTGGCAAAGTAATGTCTCTGCTTTTGAATATGCTGTCTAGGTTGGTCATAACTTTCCTTCCAAGGAGTAAGCCTCTTTTAATTTAATGGCTGCAATCAACATCTGCAGTGATTTTGGATTAAACATAAGCTACTCATATGTTAAGTGATTTTGATTTAAACATAAGCTTCTCAAGTGTTAAGCACTGGGAGAAATACTTTTGTGCATAATCTCATTTAATTAAATCTGTGCATGAGTAATAAGGATCAGAAGGCAAGTTATTTAACTGTAGATCCTGTGATCCTAGTTGTTATTCTGTACTTAATTGCAATTAGATCAATTGCTTTGCATTAATGACATACACAAAATTTTAAGAGAACAAACATACCATGTCAGTATCAGAAAATCTGTGTGAAGAGTTTTAGGTTGATTTTGACATTGAACTTTACTGGTTAAGATTAGATTATGTTTGTTTTGATATCTTAAAACTCAATAAATGTACTCAAAGAAATGTACTAATTGAACAAAAACACCCTTTCTGTGACAATATTGAACCTATAGGGGAAAGAAATTCCAAAAAACGTTTCCTGTTCTAAAACAAAAGGCCATTGACCAGTGTACATTGTGGATACTATGCAGATGTACCTTTTAGAGGAACAGTGCAAAGCTTGTTGAAATACAAGTTCTCAGCTGAAGAGTAATGGGATTATTGGGTCAAATTTTCCGTGTATTTTAAACTTTGGTGTCATCATTACGACAACTTAAAAATATTTTCCTGAGCGTACAATTTGTATTGCAAACAAAATCTGGAGAAAAATGACAATTTGTTAATGGTAGGCTGGTATATTGAGTTTAAATGTGATTCTTCTTAAAAACCTTAGTATATGAAATGAGACTTTCAGAAAATTAACTTTAAAGAAAAATACAGAAAGAATTCCTCTCTCTTCTGTCAGAAAGAATTCCTCTCTCTTCTGTCAAAGTCTGAACATGGCTGTGCAGGGTTTTATCACTGGGGTTTAACAAAGCATAAATCAGGTGTTAGCCTTTTTTCCTCTCTGTAACTTAGGGTCCTCTTTTAAGCATTTGGGTTTTTTGGGTAATTAAGCTGTTTGCATTTGTAAGACCCAGGCCTCCATTGTCTTTCTGCCTATCATACATACGTCTCAGAAGAGAGAGGAATTCTTTCTGTATTAACATTAAATTCACAGTGTTTCATTTTCTTGTTGGGAACCAACCAACATCATGTTCCTCAAAAGATAGCTATCCATCAATCTTTTTCAGTTTAGAACAAATTAATACTTGGGAAAAAAGACCAAGGAATTGAAACTATCCTTTACTTTTGAGAAATAAAAACTGGATGGGATAGGTTAAACTAGAGTATTTCCCTTTGAAACAATATTTCTCTTTGCACAATTCTTGAGAGAGAAAAATGCAAATAGAATACAATTGTTGGGAATTTTAAACAGGAAATATATAATCTTTAAAGCAACTAGAGTTTTCAGAGACTAAAACAAAAGCAATTATATAATATGGTAAAAGTGATAGTATCTTCCCATCTATTATTGAAAAACACATAATTTAAACACAGAATAAGTTTCTATGTTATTTTGAATGATTAAAGACAAAGGCATCAGAACAACATAACTTTCAAAAGATGAATTTCATAGTGGTAATTCTAACTGTAAAATTAATGAATTGTGGGGTTTTTTTTTGGTAATTTATGGCTGTGCTAATTAATTTTAATGGAATAGATGTTAGATGATATTTTAAAACATATGTAACTGGAAATCTAGTTACTTGCCCTTAAAGCTGGGCAATGTTAATTTTTTGTATTGACTTTTTAAAATAAGTATTATTTGCATGAATTTTTTATGTTCAGTATTGATTGATAATTTGAAATATCTCCTGTTACTGGACCTACATTTCTTCATTGTGTAATTGTTAGGACTCTAATGTCTGCCTCTTTTATAGGAAGCAATGCTCTCCAGTTTCCCTTAGTGTCACAAGCCTCTATAACCACTTACATGCTTAGCCTGCTGAGGCATTTGAGTTTGATTATTTTGTATACATGCAGGCACGTAAATAAATTTGGGTTCATGATAAAAATAGATACATCCTTGCTGCAATTTGCATTTCTAAAATTTTGATACAGTGAATGTTTAACATTCCCAGACACTTTCTATAAAACAATTGTATTAACTCATAAAAAATGCTTTGGCATACCTCTTAGATGTTTATAAATATTTTAAACTGAAAATCATGCAACTCATTAAATATTCATTAGTCCCATTTATGCAAGGCTGGAACCTTTGATATAAGCCCCAGACCTCCAGCAACCTACTCCTATTCCTTGTATGACAGGTATATATAAAAGACTACAAACAAAGCTAGTGGAGGTGATGGAATTCCAGTAGAGTTATTTCAAATCCTGAAAGATGATGCTGTGAAAGTGCTTCACTCAATATGCCAGCAAATTTGGAAAATCCAGCACTGGCCCCAGGACTGGAAAAGGTCAGTTTTCATTCCAATCTCAAAGAAAGGCAATGCCAAAGAATGCTCAAAATACCACACAATTGCACTCATCTTCCCTGGTGGCTCAGAGGTTAAAGCGTCTGCCTCCAATGCGGGAGACCCGGTTCAATCCCTGGGTCGTGAAGATCTCCTGGAGAAGGAAATGGCGATCGACTCCAGTACTCTTGCCTGGAGAATCCCATGGACGGAGAAGCCTGGTAGGTTACAGTCCATGGGGTTGCAAGAGTCGGACACGACTGAGCGACTTCACCATACCATACCACACACTAGTAAAGTATTGCTCAAAATTCTCCAAGCCAGGCTTCAGCAATACGTGAACCGTGAACTTCCTGATGTTCAAGCTGGTTTTAAAAAAGGCAGAGGAACCAGAGATCAAATTGCCAACATCAGCTGGATCATGGAAAAAGTAAGAGAGTTCCAGAAAAAACATTTATTTCTGCTTTATTGACTATGCAAAAGCCTTTGACGGTGCTGATCACAACAAACTGTGAAAAATTCTGAAAGAGATGGGAATACCAGACCACCTAACCCGGCTCTTGAGAAATCTGTATGCAGGTCAGGAAGCAACAGTTAGAACTGGACATGGAACAACAGACTGGTTCCAAATAGGAAAAGGAGTACGTCAAGGCTGTATATTGTCACCCTGCTTATTTAACTTATATGCAGAGTACATTATGAGACACACTGGACTGGAAGAAACACAAGCTGGAATCAAGATTGCTGGGAGAAATATCAATAACCTCAGATATGCAGATGACACCACCCTTATGGCAGAAAGTGAAGAGGAACTAAAAAGTCTCTTGATGAAAGTAAAAGAGGAGAGTGAAAAACTTGGCTTAAAGCTCAACATTCAGAAAACGAAGATCATGGCATCCAATCCCATCATTTCTTGGGAAATAGATGGAGAAACAGTGGAAACAGTGTCAGACTTTATTTTGCGGGGCTCCAAAATCACTGCAGATGGTGACTGCAGCCATGAAATTAAAGGGCACTTACTCCTTGGAAGAAAAGTTATGACCAACCTAGATAGCATATTCAAAAGCAGAGACATTACTTTGCCAACAAAGGTCAGTCTAGTCAAGGCTATGGTTTTTCCAGTGGTCATGTATGGATGTGAGAGTTGGACTGTGAAGAAGGCTGAGCGCCGAAGAATTGATGCTTTTGAACTGTGGTGTTGGAGAAGACTGTTGAGAGTCCCTTGGATTGCAAGGAGATCCAACCAGTCCATTCTGAAGAGATCAACCCTGGGATTTCTTTGGAAGGACTGATGCTAAAGCTGAACCTCCAATACTTTGGCC
The DNA here is from genome assembly GCF_023091745.1 of Budorcas taxicolor. Classification (NCBI taxonomy): domain Eukaryota; kingdom Metazoa; phylum Chordata; class Mammalia; order Artiodactyla; family Bovidae; genus Budorcas; species Budorcas taxicolor. The sequence continues at coordinate 168,507,397 of NC_068910.1, forward strand.
ACCACATGCAAAGAGTTGACTCATTGGGAAAGACTTCGATGCTGGGAGGGATTGGGGGCAGGAGAAGAAGGGGACGACCTAGGATGAGATGGCTGGGTGGCATCACTAACTCGATGGACGCGAGTCTGAGTGAACTCTGGGAGTTGGTGATGGACAGGGAGGCCTGGCGTGACTGAGCGACTGAACTGAACTGATGAAATAAAGGATAACTTGAAAACAAATACAACACATAATTATCAAACAGAAATGTGCTTGAAAATTCTAATTTTGCTTCAGAGTAATTAGAGAAGACTTTGTTTAAAAGGTGGCACTAAATCTTTGTCTTGAATGATGAGCATGATTTTATCTTTTGGAGATATGGATAGGTATGATAAAGACTGAGCAAAGGAAAAGAATGCATAGAGCTACCAAATAATTTGAAGACTGGCAAACATTATTATTTTTTGTCTTTTAATTAAAACAATAATATGTATTAGAAGGTAAAGTAAATGGAGCAAGAATGCAGAGAAATGACACTTACTTTTCATGGTATATCAGTTCAGTTCAATCACTCAGTCCTGTCCAACTCTTTGCTACCCTATGTACTGCAGCAAGCCAGGCTTCCCTGCCCATTACCAGCTCCCAGAGCTTATGCAAACTCATGTCCATTGAGTCAGTGATGCCATCCAACCACCTCATTCTCTGTCGGCCTCCTCCCGCCTTCAGTCTTTCCCAGCGTCAGCGTCATTTTTAGTGAGTGAGTTCTTCGCATCAGGTGGCATTGGAGTTTCAGTTTCAGCTTCATCATCAGCCCTTCCAATGAATATTCAGGACTGATTTTCTTTAGGATGGACTGGTTGGATCTCCTTGCAGTGCACGGGACTCTCAAGGGTCTTCTCCAACACCACAGTTCAAAAGCATCAATTCTTTGGCTCTCAGCTTTCTTTATAGTCCAACTGTCACATCTGTACATGACTAATGGAAAAATCATAGCTTTGACTAGATTGACATTTGTTGGCAAAGTAATGTCTCTGCTTTTGCATATGCTGTCTAGGTTCATCATAGCTTTCCTTCTGAGGAGCAGGCACGTTTTATAGGTTAAGTGATGGTGCAGTAACAAAGGCCCATTCCCTTAATCTCAGTATGTAAAGTAAAAATGGCTTATCTCCTGCCTACATGCATATCTAGGATTACTATAGGCTTTGTTTCACATCACAGTAATGCTGTAAAGCTACCCTACTATAGGTTGTTACTATTGTTCAGTCACTAAGTTGTGTCTAACTCTTTGTGACCCCAAGGACCACAGTACAACAGACTCCTCTCTTGTCCACAGTCACCTGGAGTTTGCTCAGATCCATGTGCATTGAATCGGTGATGCTATCTAACCAGTTCCTCCTCTGCAGCTATCTTCTTCTTTGCCTTCAATTTTTCCCAGCATCAGGGTCTTTTCCAGTGTGCTGACTCTTTGAATCAGGTGGCCAAAGTACTAGAGCTTCAACACATCAGTCCTTCCAGTGAATATTCAGGTTTGATTTCCTTTAGTATTGACTGGTTTGATCTCTTTGTGGTCCAGGGGACTCTCAAGAGTCCTCTCCAGCCCCACAGTTCAAAAACATCAATTCTTCAGTGCTCAGCCTTCCTTATGGTCCAGCTCTCACATTCATCCAAAACTACTGGATGCATCATGGCCTTAACTATATGAACTTTGGTGGCAAAATGATGTCTGCTTTTTTATACACTGTCTAGATTTGTCATGGCTTTCTGTCCAAGGAGCAAGCGTCTTTTAATTTCTTGGCATCAGTAGCCATCAGCAGTGATATTGGAGCCCAAGAAAATAAAGTCTGTCACTGCTTCCACTTTTTTCCCATTTATTTGCTATGAAGTGATTGGACTGGCTGCTATGATCTTAGTATTTAAATGTTGAATTTTAAGCCAGCTTTTTTGCCCTCTGCTTTCACCTATATTTTAGGGCTCTTTAGCTCTTCTTCACTTTGTGCCATAGAGTGATGTCATCTGCATATCTGAGATCGTTGATATTTCTCCTGGCAATCTTGATTCCAGCTTGTGATTCATCCAGCCTGGCATTTCGCTTGATGTCCTCTGCATATAAATTAAGTAAGCAGGGTGACAATATATAGCCTTAATGTATTCATTGCCCAATTCTGAACCAGTCAGTTGTTTCATGTCTGGTTCTAATTGTTGCTGCTTGACCTGTATACAGATTTCTCAGGAGACATGTTAGGTGGTCTGGTACTCCCATCTCTTTAAGAATTTTCACAGTTTGTTGTGAACCACACATTCAAAGGCTTTAGTGTAGGCAGTGAAACAGAAGTAGTCATTTTTCTGGAACTCCCTTGCTCTCTCCATGACCTAATGAGTGTTGGCAATTTGATCTCTGGTTCCTTGCATTTTCTAAAGTCAACTTGTACATCTGAAAGTTCTTGGTTCACATATTGTTGAGGCCTAGCTTGAAGGATTTCGAGCATTACTTTACTAATGTAAAATGACTGCAGTTGTATAGTAGGAAGTTTGAACAATCTTTGGCATTGCCCTTCTTTGGGATTGGAATGAAAACTGACCTTTTCCAGTCCTGTGGCCACTGCTGAGTTTTCTAAATTTGTTAGCCTATTGAGTGCAGCTAGCACTTTAACATAATCATCTTTTAGAACTTGAAATAGTTCAGCTGGAATTCCGTCATCTCCATTAGCTTTGTTTTAGTAATGCCTCCTAAGGCCCTCTTGCCTTCACACTCCAGGATGTCTGGCTCTAGGTGAGTGAAAACACCATCATGATTCTCCAAGTCATTAAAACCTTTTTGTACAGTTCTTCTGTGTATTCTTGCCACCTCCTCTTAATCTCTTCTGCTTTTGTTAGGTCCTTACTATTTCTGCCTCATTCTTGAATGAAATATTCCCTTGATATCTCGTTTTCTTGAGGAGATCTCTAGTATTTCCCAATCTATTGTTTTCCTCTATTTCTTTGCATTGTTCTTTCAAGAATGCTTTTTCATATCTTCTTGTTCTTCACTAGAACTCTGTGTCCAGTTGTGTAAATATTTCTCTTTCTCTCTTGCCTTTCACTTCTCTTCTTTCCTTGGATACTTGTAAAGCCTACTTAGAGAAACATTTTGCTTTCTTGCATTTGTTTTCCTTGGGGATATTTTGGCCACTGCCTCTTTTACAATGTTATGAACCTCCATCCATAGTTCTTTAGGGACTCTGTCTATGAGATCTAATTCCTTGATCTATTTTCACCTCCACTGCATAAAGGATTTGACTTAGGTCATACCTGAATGGCTTAGTGGTTTTCACTACTTTCTTCAATTTAAGCTTGAGTTTTTCAATAAGGAGCTCATGATATGAGCCACAGTTAGTTCCAGGTCTTGTTTTTACTGGCTGTATAGAGCTTGTCATCTTTGACTGCAAAGAACATAGTGATTCTGACTTCAGTGTTGACCATCTAGTGATGTTTGCATAGAATCGTCTCTTGGATTGCTGGAAAAGCATGTTTGCTACGACCAGCATGTTCTCTTGACAAAACTGTCATACTTTGCCCTATTTTATTTTGTACTCCAAGGACATACTTGCCTGTTACTCCAGGTATCGCTTAGCTTCCTACTTTTGCATTCCAATCTCCTATAAAGAAGTGGACATCTTTTTTAGTGTTCCAAAAGGTGTTGTAGGTCTTCACAAAACTGGTCAGCCTCACCTTTTCTGATATCAGTGGTTTGTACATAGACTTAAATTGCTGTGATGTTGAATGGTTTGCCTTGGAAACAAATGGAGATCATGCTGTTGTTTTTGAAACTGCACCCAAGTACTGAATTTCAGACTCTTTTCTTGGCTATGAGGGCTACTTCATTTATTCTAAGGGATTCTTTCCCAGAGTAGTAGATATAATGGTCATCTGAATTAAATTCACTTATTCCCATCAATTTTAGTTCAGTGCTTCCCAAGATTTTGATGGTCACTCTTGCCATTTCTTGCTTGACTGCATCCAATTTACCTTTATTTATGGGCCTAACATTCCAGTTTCTTATACAGTACCATTCTTTACTGTATCAGACTTTACCATCACCATCAGATACAATCACAGCTGAGCATCATTTCTGCTTTGGTCCAACCACTAATTCTTCTGGGAACTATTAATAACTGTCCTCCACTTTGCCCCAGTAGCATATAGGATACCTTCTGACTCGAGGGAATTATCTCCAGTGTCATGCCTTTTTGCCTATTCATACTGCTCATACTGGGGTGGGTTACCATTTCCTCCTACAATGGACCAATTTTTGTCAGAACTCTTCACTGTGACCCACCCATTGTGGGTGGCCCTGCATGGCCTGGCTCATAGTTTCATGAGTTATGCAACCGCCATCACCACGACAAGGCTGTGACCTATGAAGGAGCTACTATAGGTAGAATCTGTCATTTATATTTTTACTGCTCACTGAGGAAGGAGGAAGCATCATACTGAATCACTTATTGGAAGATCCCATCTGGAATAAGTATCACTTTCATTCATAAATCATTAACCACTGAAAGCTATCTAACCATGCCTAATTCTTGAGAGACAATTACCCATACATATATTACATTTCTGAGTGATATGAGCTAAGACATTTACAATCAACCCAAGACAGATGGGTCATGGTGGAGAGTTCTGACAAAATGTGGTCCACTGGAGAAGGGAATGTAAGCAACTTCAGTATTTTTGCTTTGAGAATCCCATGTACAGTATGAAAAAGCAAAAATATAGGACACTGAAAGATGACTCCCCAGGTCGGTAGGTGCCCAATATGCTACTGAAGATCAATGGAGAAATAACACCAGAAAGAATGAAGAGACAGAGCCAAAGCAAAAACAACACCCCATTGTGGATGAGACAGGTGATGGAAGCAAGGTCTGATGCTACAAAGAGCAATATTGCATAGGAACTTGGAATGTTAGGTCCATGAATCAAGGCAAATTGGAAGTGGTCAAACAGGAGATGGAAAATGTGAACATCAACATTTTAGGAGTCAGCAAACTAAAATGGACTGGAATGGGTGAATTTAACTCAGATGACCATTATATCTACCACTGTGGGCAAGAATCCCTTTGAGGAAATGGATTAGCCATCATAGTCAACAAAAGTGTCCAAAAAGCACTACCTGAATGCAGTCTAAAAAAAAAAAAAAAAAAGGGGGTCTCTGTTCATTTCCAAGGCAAACCATTCAATATCACAGTAATCCGAGTCTATGCCCCAACCAGCAACACTGAAGAAGCTGATGTTGAATGATTCTATGAAGACCTACAAGACCTTCTAGAACTAACATCCAAAAAAGGTGTCCTCTTCATTATAGGGGACTGGAATGCAAAAGTAGGAAATCAAGAAACACCTGGAGTAACCGGCAAATTTGGCCTTGGAGTACAGAATGAAGCAGGGCAAAGGCTAATAGAATTTTGCCAACAGAACGGACTGGTCATACCAAACAATCTTTTCTAACAACACAAGAGAAGACTCTATACATGGACATCACCGAACAGTCAACACCAAAATCACATTGGTTATATACTTTGCAGCCAAGGATGGAGAAGCTCTATACAGTCAGCAAGAAAAGACCAGGAGCTGGCTGTAGCTCAGACCATGAACCCTTTATTGTCAAATTCAGACTTAAATTGAAGAAAATAAGGAAAACCACTAGACCATTCAGATATGACCTAAATCAAATCCCTTACGATTATATAGTGGAAGTGAGAAATAGATTTAAGGGACTAGATCTGATAGAGTGCCTGATGAACTATGGATGGAGGTTCATGACACTGTACAGGAGATGGGGATCAAGAGCATCCCCAAGAAAAAGAAATGCAAAAAAGTAAAATGGCTGTCTTAGGAGGCTTTACAAATAGCTGTGAAAAGAAGAGAAGCAAAAAGCAAAGGAGAAAAGGTAAGATATACCCATTTGAATGAAGAATTCCAAAGGATAGCATGTAGAAGGGAAATTCTTCCTCAGTGATCAGTATAAAGAATTAGAAGAAAACAATAGAATGGAAAAGACTACAGATCTCTTTAAGAAAATTATATGCGAAGGGAACATTTCTAGCAAAGATGGGCTTAATAAAGGATAGAAATGGTTTAGACCTAAGAAAAGCAGAAGATATTAAGAAGAGGTGGCAACAATGCACAGGAGAACTATACAAAAAGATCTTCATGACCCAGATAATCACGATGGTGTGAACATTCACCTAAAGCCAGACATCCTAGAATGTGAAGTCAAGTAGGCCTTAGGAAGCCTCACTATGAACAAAGCTAGTGGAGGTGATGGAATTCCAGTAGAGCTATTTCAATTTCTAAAAGATGATGCTGTGAAAGTGCTGCACTCAATGTGTCAGCAAATTTGGACAACTCAGCAGTGGCCAAAGGACTGGAAAAGGTCAGTTTTTATTCCAACCCCAAAGAAAGGCAATGCCAAAGAATATTCAAACCACTGCATAATTGCACTCATCTCACATGCTAGTAAAGTAATGCTCAAAATTCTCCAAGCCAGGCTTCAGCAATATGTGAACGGTGAACTTCCAGATGTTCAAGCTGGTTTGAGAAATGGCAGAGGAACCAGAGATCCAATTGCCAACATCTGCTGGATCATCAAAAAAGCAAGAGAGTTCCAGAAAAACATCTATTTCTGCTTTATTGACTATGCCAAAGCCTTCGACTCTGTGGATCACAATAAACTGTGGAAAACTCTGAAAGAGATGGGAATACTAGACCACCTGACCTGTCTCTTGAGAAATCTGTATGCACGTCAGGAAGCAACAGTAAGAATTGGACATGGAACAACAGACTGGTTCCCAATAAGAAAAGGAGTATGTCAAGGCTGTATATTGTCACCCTGCTTATTTAACTTATATGCAGAGTACATCATGAGGAATGCTGGGCTGGAAGAAGCACAAACTAGAATCAAGATTGCCAGGAGAAATATAAATAACCTCAGATACCCAGATTATACTACTCATCTGGCAGAAGTGAAGAACTAAAGAGCCTCTTGATGAAAGTGAAAGAGGAGAGTGAAAGAGTTGGTTTAAAACTCAACATTCAGAAAACTAAGATCATGGCATCCAGTCCCAACACTTCAAATAGATGGGGAAACAATGGAGACAGTGACAGACTTTATTTTTGGGGCTCCAAAATCACTGCGGATGGTGACTGCAATCATGAAATTAAAAGACACTTACTCCTTGGACAGAAAGTTATGACCAACCTAGACAGCATATTCAAAAGCAGAGACATTACTTTGCCAACAAAGGTCCATCTACTAAAGGATATGGTTTTTCCAGTATCATGAATGGGGGAGCTGGACTATAAAGAAAACTGAACACAGAAAAATTTATGCTTTTGAACTTTGGTATTGGAATGACTCTTGAGATTTCCTTGGACTGCAAGGAGATCCAACCAGTCCATTTCCTAAAGGAAATCAGTCCTGAATATTCATTGGATGCACTGATGTTGAAGCTGAAACTTCAATACTTTGGCCACCTGATGTGAATAATTGACTCATTTGAGAAAAACCCTGATGCTGGGAAAGATTGAAGGCAGGAGAAGGGGACGACAGAGGATGAGATGGTTGGATGGCATGACTAACTCAATGGACATGAGTTTGGGTAAAGTCTGGGAGTTTTTGATGGACAGGGAGTCCTGGCCTGCTGCAATCCATGTGGTTGCAAAGAGTCGGACACAACTGAGTAACTGAACTGAACTGAACTGAGGATGACTAGTGTAAGAACATATTCCAGGATAGTCCATTTAGGGATTTCATCCTCCCTAGAGATGCTCCAGGAAAAAGACATAATTTTTACATAGGGAAATATTAGTATACTCTGCAGAGTGAACATATCTTTTTTCTTTTTTTCCCTTTCCTGACATAAAAATGGGTCTGTTACTAGAATCCTGATATAGGATCAGAGTATCAAAAATTTAGGATTCCTTTCCTTTATTACATTTTAATGTGTGTGCAGACACCATCCAGCTCTCACCATGTATGTGTGGATCAGGGCTTGGGACAAATGTTATGGTGTTACTTTTTCTGTTCCTTCTTTTTTCTTGAGTAATAAATTCTTTCTCTCTGACCCAGAGGCCTCAGATTTTCTGTCAGGGTATAAATATAAAACTCTGACAGTTAACCTCTCAATTTGAAAATAGAGTAAAAATCTCAAAAAAATCAGTTTTTTTTAACTCAAAATAACATCATGGATTCAGGGAAGTACAATCTTAACATATGCTTAGACAGAAGAGATGTGGGAAAAGCAGCAAACCTCTAGAATCAAGTGTGAAAAGGAAAATGGGAATAATACTGTTGGTTCATTGGTTTCTCACATGTTACAGAAAACATTATGGTTGTAGTAACCCTGTTGTTGTTACTGTTTAGTCACTAAGTCGTGATTAACTCTTTTGTGACTTTGTCGACTATAGCCTACCAGGTTCCTCTGTCCATGGGATTTCCCAGCCAAGAATACTGGAAAGCCCAGTAACCTTGAACTTACATTTAATACTGCAATTAGACCCAAATATGGCTTCCCTGGTAGCTCAGTGGTAAAGCTGTCCTATCAATGCAGGAGACATGGTTCAATCCCTGAGTTGGGAAGATCTCCTGGAGAAGGAAATGGCTGCCCACCCCAGTATTCTTGCCTTTAAGTCCCATGGACAGAGAGATCTGGTGGGCTCCAGTCCATGGGGTTGCAAAAGAGTTGAACACGACTTAGCAACTAAACAGCAATGACAATAGACCCAAATAAGAAGGTCCTTAGGCACTCTCAGCTCCATTCCATGGTGAATCCTATATATCACAGATGTAAAAATATAAATAAAGAAAATTTAGTGACTTCTCTCACTGTATTCTGATGTTCATAACTAGCATATCACAAAGTATTAAATACAATATTTGTTCTTGGACTAACATTTAAGTCCCAAGTAAGCACTTTTCTAAGTCTTTTTCCCTTGAAGCTAAAGTTCCTCATATCTGAGTGGCATAACTATTCCTGGGCTCTGCTGCTATATATAATACGTTGAAAACAAATACTACTTAGGGTTTGGGAAAGATTTGTGTGGTGAAGATACTCAATTGTAAGCTGAATAATGGCCATCCAAGATTTCCAGGGCCTAATACCCAGATTTTGTGAATATATTACTTTACATGGAAAAGAAATTTTGCAAAAATAATTAAAAGGACCCTGGATTATCCACATGGGCCCAAACTAGCCTTAAAGCAGAGTATCTTTTCTAGCTATGGTAAAAGGGGATTAATACCTATGGGAAATGGTCAGGAACCATGTGATGGCAGATGGAAGTTATAATGGAGCATCTTAGATTAGGTGTACAAAATCAGAATTGAGCAACCGTTGAGGACCTAGTCCCAGATTTGTTCCTGCACTACAGAGAATGTGAATTTTCTGTGAACTATACATGACTCAAGGACACCAGCCTTTTTAAAACCAACATCTGCAAGCTGTAACCTTGTGTCTTAAGGTTGTTCCCCCCTGTAACTGTGCCATTTCAGACCCTAACCAATCCTAACTTGATAAGCACACATACTTCTTGACAGCTTCAATTACAGTTCTTGATAAACAACTCATGTAACTTACTGAATCTTGGTTTTTGCCTTCATAAGCCTACTTCATTTTGTAGTCTATTCTGTGTGCCTAGTTGCTCAGTCATGTGTGACTCTGTGACCCCATGGACTGTAGCCCACCAGGCTTCTCTGTCCAGGGGGATTCTCCAGACAAGAATACTGGAGTGGGTTGCCATGCCCTTCTTTCTCCAGGGGATCTTCCCAACCCAGGGATAGAATCCATATCTCCTGCATTGCCGGCAGATTCTTTACCAGTTGAACCACCAGGGAAGCCCAAGAATACTGGAATGGGTAAACTATTCCTTCTCCAAGGGATGTTCCCAACCCAGGAATCAAACTGGGGTCTCCTGCATTGCAAGTAGATTCTTTACCAGCTGAGCTATGAGGGAAGCCCTATTTTGTAAATTGGAGGAACACAACATAAGTGCTTCTTGCATCTGTGTCTCCCCAGCAAACCACCCAGTCCTCCACAAAACACCCTTTTATTTCAATCAAGTCTATGTTCCTGAAAATCTGGTTAAGGCAAGGAATGTGGATGGTCTGTAGGGTCTGGAAAAGGCAAGAAAATAGACTCTCCCAAGGCATCATTTGATAGGAATAAAGCCCTTACAACATCCTTGATATTAGTCTAATTAGACCCATGTAGGAATTCTGATTTATGGAAATGATAAGATAATTTTATTGAGGTCATTAAGCTTATGCTAATTATCAGGACAACAATAGAAAACAAATAGAGTACAAGAAAAGACAGAAGAATTAACTTATCACATCCTTCCTTTAGAATAGCATGGATGCAACTCATTCTTTTTTTTTTTTTAATTTTATTTATTTATTTATTTATTTATTTATTTATTTATTTTTAATTTTAAAATCTTTAATTCTTACATGTGTTCCCAAACATGAACCCCCCTCCCACCTCCCTCCCCATAACATCTCTGTGGGTCATCCCCATGCACCAGCCCCAAGTAGCAAGCATCACCTCCTATTTGTGGTGTGCACACATTTCATTGTTTCTTCATAGTTCCCATCTGTGTTTTTTAGTATATAAAAGAATTGCACATGGTCAGTTCAGTTCAGTTGCTCAGTCGTGTCCGACTCTTTGTGACTCCATGAATCGCAGCACAGCAGACCTCCCTGTTCATCACCAACTCCCGGAGTTCACTCAGACTCATGTCCATCGAGTCAGTGATGCCACCCAGCCATCTCATCCTCTGTCATCCCCTTCTCCTCCTGCCCCCAATCTCTCCCAGGATCAGAGTCTTTTCCAATGAGCCAACTCTTCGCATGAGGTAGCCAAAGTACTGGAGTTTCATTTTTAGCATCATTCCTTCCAAAGAAATCCCAGGGCTGATCTCCTTTAGGATGGACTGGTTGGATCTCCTCGCTGTCCAAGGGACCTTCAAGAGTCTTCTCCAACCCCATAGTTCAAAAGCATCAATTCTTCGGCACTCAGCCTTCTTCACAGTCCAAATCTTACATCCATACATGACTACTGGAAAAACCATAGCCTTGACTAGACAAACCTTAGTTGGCAATGTAATGTCTCTGCTTTTGAATATGCTATCTAGGTTGATCATAACTTTTCTTCCAAGGAGCAAGTGTTTTTTATTTCATGGCTGCAATCACCATCTGCAGTGATTTTGAAGCCCCCAAAAATAAAGTCTGACACTGTTTCCACTGTTTCCCCATCTATTTCCCATGAAGTGATGGGACCAGATGCCATGATCTTCGTTTTCTGAATGTTGAGCTTTAAGCCAACTTTTTTGCTCTCCTCTTTCACTATCATCAAGAGGCTTTTTAGTTCCTCTTCACTTTCTGCCATAAAGGTGGTGTCATCTGCCTATCTGAGGTTATTGACATTTCTCCCAGCAATCTTGATTCCAGCTTGTGTTTCTTCCAGTCCAGAGTTTCTCATGATGTACCTTGCATATAAAAGAATTGCACATGGTAGCTAAGGAATATTTGCAATATTAAAGAAGCTGTGTTAATGTTAAGTATCTTTTATAGGTCTCAGTTCAGTTCAGTCTCTCAGTCATGTCCAACTCTTTGAGACTCCATGGACTGCAGCATGCCAGACTTCCCTGTCCTGTTTATAGGTCTAGATGTAGTATATAATATCAGTGTTTCACATTGACTACTAGATGTATAAGGGCTTCTGAGGACGTGCTAGTGGTAAAGAACCTTCCTGCCAATATAGGAGATGTAAGAGACACGAGTTTGATCCCTGGGTTGGAAACATCCCCTAGACAAGGGCATGGCAATCCTCTCTAATATTGTTGCCTGGAGAATCCCACTGACAGAGGAGCCTGATGGGTTACAGTCCATAGGGTCACAAAGAGTAGGACACGACTGAAGTAACTGAGCACACAAACAGCACAGATGCATATTGAATAAGATTTTAGAATATATCATTAGTATTTAATATATTTTGCAGTTCATATTTATTAAAAGAATTTTGATTAAATTTTATATTACAATTTATATTTTACATATAAGGAGTTAAATATTAAAATTGTGTTTATATTTAATTTATACTTTTGAAGAGCTTGTATTAAAATTTTTATGATTCAGGTTTTTTGTTAGATCATTACTATTAATAAAACAAAATTATGTTTCATAGTTGGTTGTTACAAAATCATAGATTTTCTTGACATTAAGATTATAAAAATGAGCTTTATGGAATATACTATTAATTATATATTTATTTTCTTTTCAGACATCTAAATATTGTTGACCCAATAAGTAATATATGTTAAGTCCTGTCCAAGAATGAATTCAAAATTCTTTGAGTATTTTGCCAGATTTTAATTGTATAGAAACAGCTTTATGTGTATTTTTTTCTTTTTGAAAGCATATATGTAAAATTGGATGTTCAGTTCAGTTCAGTTGCTTAGTCATGTCCGACTCTTAGGAAGCATTATATTTAAAAGCTTATTAGATTAATCTTTAAATATAGAAAAAGGTAAACATAGACACATGTTAAATGGCCCTCTTTTTGTATTACTGTTCTGTCTTTGAAAATATTAGAGGGAGGGCTATGTTAAGTGTTCATAAATTTATCAATAGTTTCCATGATCTGCACATATATGACCTTGTTCACAGCCCTTCTTGTTACTGTCACTTTAGGTACTTCATCTGTTAAGATTATATTCCATTTGAAATAGCTACAACAACAAAAAATAATGAATAACATTTGAAATGAAATTATTTTTTGTGTTAGAAGACTAGAAAAAACTAATGAAGAATAAATGTCAAGCAAACATTTGTTATTGAAGGAATGACCACAATTTCATATTCCTTTCAAAGCAAAAGTTAACTGCTTTATGGAGCCTAAGAAATAAAAATCCCCATAGATAAATTTGTGTTATAGTTTATGACAATACGTTCAAACTTAGAATGTAAAAAATATAAAAATACTCATTAAGGAATTTATTTCTTTATATATAATATAAATTATATTATGTGTCAAGTAACAAAAACTATATTTAAAGCTGTATTTCTATAAATAGATCCTTCAAGAAATATGAAATAATAATTCTGAGTGATATGGAATTATGGGTTTCTAACTGCAAGGAGATCCAACCAGTCCATTCTAAAGGAGATCAACCCTGAGTGTTCTTTGGAAGGAATGACGCTAAAGCTGAAACTCCAGTACTTTGGCCACCTCAAGCGAAGAGTTGACTCATTGGAAAAGACTCTGATGCTGGGAGGGTTTGGGAGCAGGAGGATAAGGGAACGACAGAGGATGCGATGGCTGGATGGCATCACTAACTCGATGGATGTGAGTGTGAGTCAACTCCAGGAGTTGATGGACAGGGAGGCCTAGTGTGCTGCGATTCATGGGGTCGCAAAGAGTCGAACATGACTGAGCGACTGAACTGAACTGAACTTACAAGAAACTCTTTATTTTTGTTACTCCTTAGATGTTCATTAAATAATAATTCATCTCACAATCAGTGGCATATTAGATTAGATGAATTATGATAAATCATAACTAAGGATGCTTATCTAGAAATTCAGAGATGCTTCAGTGTAGAAAATTAATGCAATACACTATTTTAATGGGCTACAGAGAAAAGCCTAAAAGCATGATAATAAATGTAGAAGAGTCATAGGCAAAATTTGGCTTTCTTTCATTATTCAGACTTGGCACATAAACAACCTTCCACAATTTGATGTAAAGCATCTGTTAAAAAATTTTAATTATTGGAAATTGTTTATAATTTATCCCTTATATTAGGAACAAGATTGGGGGTTCACCAGCATGACTGTTTGCAGTTTTGCATTGGTAGGCAGAACCTACCAGTTACAATAAGCAATACCAGAAGCTCAATGAAAAAAAAAAAAAAGGAAATAAATAAGTTACTACTTTTCAATACTATTAATATCAAACTAGGACATAGAGCATAATAAAAAGACTCAGTTGACAGTAGTAATCAAAACAATATGGCATCGGAGAATGAACCTAATAAAATATGTAAAAGCCTAAATTGAAGAAAAGATAATGATCAACCAAAAAGCATAATCTACTATCAGAACTCTGTAATAATAATGAGACGTTAATTTGTAAATACAGTGCATTTTTATTCAAAACTGAAAAGGTTTTAATAAAACTAAATACTTATTTATAAAATTTATGTAGGCAAATATGGGCTAATTTTTGAAGAACATGTGAGAAATGTTTTAAGAACCGGATGAGGATTACTCTTACACATAACATACTTTACCACAAAGCTATATTAAGAGTATGTTATTGATAAACTGATAGACAAAGAGACCAATGGAAGGTAAAATGCTCAGCATATCAGTGCAAGTATACAAATTTGATGTGTGGCAGAACTAATAATCTAGACCAGTGGAAAATAAACTCTACATCTGTGTATAATAATCAATTCCAGATAAATTAGAAATTTGTGATACAAACAGACTGCACAATTCTTAGAAAAGTAATGAACATTTGATTAATGTTGGATTCAAAACTACTATTTTAAAATGAACTTGAAAGTAAAGGGAAGGAATTTTGTTCATTAAAATTTGAATTTACAAAACAGAAAGAATGGCATAAAGTCAAGCAGGCAGAGAGCCTGTAAAGATATGTATATAAACCTTTGACCTAGAATGTTTGTTTACAAAATCTTAATCAGCAGTGAGAAAATTTATCTTCAATATGAGTGAATAATATGAATAGATGCTTCAATGTAGAGATTGTTTGAATCACCAATAAACAATTAGTCTCGTTACTTGTTGCTACGTGACAAACCAAGATTGAATAGGCTCATTTGGAAGATTTTCCCTTAGAATCTTTGAACCATATTCAGTCAGAATATGGCTGGGATTGAAGTCATCATTTCTGCTGTCTAGCACTCAGGCTGGATGGCTAGAAAAGCTGAGGTCAGAGAATCCATCTCTCCCAAATGCCAGTACTCTTGCCTGGAAAATCCCATGGATGGAGGAGCCTGGTAGGCTGCAGTCCATGGGGTGGCTAAGAGTCGGACTGACTGAGTGAGTGAGTTCACTTTCACTTTTCACTTTCACTTTTCACTTTCATGCATTGGAGAAGGCAATGGCAAACACACTCCAATGTTCTTGCCTGGAGAATCCCAGGGACGGGAGAGCCTGGTGGGCTGCTATCTATGGGATAGCACAGAGTTGGACAGGACTGAAGCAACTTAGCAGCAGCAGCAGCAGCAATATCATTCTGGATTTCTTGCATGATGAGCAACTTACCCCAGAGTGAGTATTCGAAAAGATATGAAAGTTAAAATGTCAGCCTGAGGCCCCAAATTGCCAGTGTCACTTCTGACCTACTCTGGTGGATGCAGCAATCCCAAACCCACCTGTTTTCAAGGGATTAGCTCAATTCTTAGTGGGTGGAGCTCAAAAAGTTTGTGGCCATCTTTGATCTGCTGCAAACTGAAAATAAACTCAAACTATAAGCACTGTAGTGTTGGAGAAGACTCTTGAGAGTCCCTTGGAATGCAAGGAGATCAAACTAGTCAACGCTAAAAGAAATCAGTCCTGAATATTCATTGGCAGGACTGATGCTGAAGCTTCAATACTTTGGCCACCTGATGTGAAGAACTGACTCATTAGAAAAAACCCTGATGCTGGGAAAGATTGAAGGCAGGAGAAGGGGACCATAGAGAAGGAGATGGTTAGATGGTATCACTGATTCAATGGACATGAGTTTGGTGATGGGCAGGGAGGCCTGGCATGCTGCGGTTCATGGGGTCGCAAAGAGTTGGACACAATTGAGCGACTGAACTGATAAGCACTCAAGTAAATTAAGACAGTGATGAAATGGTCTTTATCCAACATCTCATGGACTGGAGGTTTGAACTCTGAGAATGCAAAGTTTTTAGTGAGTAGGTAAACAGAAAAATTTCCTGTAGTCTTGGGTATATGTACATGGGTACAAGTCTTTGGAGGACAGTATTTATACCACCTAGTAAAGTCGAACATGCTCAAACCTTTTGGGCTTAGGAATTCCACTTCTGTGAGTATAACCTAGAGACACTCTCACAAATGTGCATTAGGATATTTGTATGTGAAGTTAATGTTATTCATTGTTCATAGTAGCAAACAGGGCAACTGCTGGATTAACTCTATTATTATTATCATTATTTTAGTGTTTTATTTATTTATTTATTTTTTATTTTACTTTACAATACTGTATTGGTTTTGCCATACATTGACATGAATCCGCCACGGGTGTAGATGAGTTCCCAATCCTGAATCCCCCTCCCTCCACCCTCCCCATATCATCTCTCTGGGTCATCCCAGTACACCAGCCCCAAGCATCCTGTATCCTGCATCAAACCTAGACTGGTGATTCGTTTCTTACATGATAGTATACATGTCTCAATGCCATTCTCCCAAATCATCCCACCCTCTCCCTCTGCCACAGAGTCCAAAAGTCTGTTCTATACATCTGTGTCTCTTTTGCTGTCTCGCATATAGGGTTATCATTACCATCTTCCTAAATTCCATATATATGTGTTAGTATACTGTATTGGTGTTTTTCTTTCTGGCTTACTTCACTCTGTATAATCAGCTCCAGTTTTATCCACCTCATTAGAACTGATGGCTGAGTAATACTCCATTGTGTATATGTACCACAGTTCAATTCTGGTTTCCTCGGTGTGTATGCCCAGCAGTGGGATTGCTGTGTCATGAGCAGTTCAATTCCCAGTTTTTTAAGAAATCTCCACACTCTTCTCCATAGTGGCTGTACTAGTTTGCATTACCACCAACAGTGTAAGAGAGTTCCCTTTCTCCACACCCTCTCCAGCATTTATTGCTTGTAGAGTTTTGGATCACAGCCATTCTGACTGGTGTGAAATGGTAACTCAATGTGGTCTTGATTAACTCTAACTCATCAGAGGAAAATGGGAAAGAAAAGAAGAAATGGGGTCTCATGTGTATCTGCTATATTTAGTATTTAATTTCATTCCTTAAAAGTCTGAGGTGAATATAGCATAATGTTAAGATTTACTGAAGCCTAGGAAGTTTGTAAATGAGTGTCATAATATTAATATATTTCTTTCAATGGATAAAAATGATTTCAAAATTTTAATAAAGAGAAATTAGAAAAAAATCTCAAGTAATACTGGATTCTGTGACTTAGATCTCAGAAAGTATGTCATAAAGGAGAAAAGATATTTACATATATTAATGTGCTTAAAGCAAATTTTCTTTGGGACATGTTCTTTGTAAAGCCCTTAATTTGTGCTTAAATTAAAATATACACTCTAAATACATCAGACAAGAGAAAAAAATCATTTTTGTTTGCTTTCTGCATATATAAATACTGTACACATATATTTTTCAAGCTTTAGTGTATCCCTACATATTGAAAATGGATGGTTATGTTTCAGATTATTTTCAAATGATAAAATTTACATGAAATTAATACTTTATATTATGAATTCACTTTAATAGAAAGTATTTATAATTTTAAAGTGATGTAATCATAAATAATGCAAAGTGTTAAAATATTTAGGGTTAAATATTACACTAAAGTGTTAGTTGTAACACTCAAATAATTACCAGTATATACTTTTGCAGATATAAAAAAATAGTCTTTATAACTTCATTAAGGATAGTCTTAATATGTTCTGCAGGTATTCTCTTTGGCTAATTACTAGTAATTTAAAAAATGTATCCTATGTGTTTTACAAAATATACATCCTCCAGATCTGGGATTAATTTTTTTATTCATGTATGTTAGATCAATCATGATAATTGATTTATTTAAATCTCTATTGAATTTTTGTCTGTTTGTTCTGTCATTTACTGAGAGAATAGCTTTTAAATACTCACAATATGATAGCAGATTTATGAATTCCTGCTTCTAGTTCTGTTAACCTTTTATTTTTATAGTTGAAACTAGATTATTAGGGAAAATATATTTTGAATTGTTATATCACCTTGATTAATGAAACTTCTACCATTATAGACTGGTTTTCTTTTTCATTTTCTTTTTTTGTGGCTATGCTTTTCCTTCAAATACTTTCTCTGGATTAATATTTTTGAATAATAGTTTGGAATAGTTTTGTCTACCATTTGACTTCAAATATTTACTGGGTCCTTATGTTTTATGCCTGTATCTTGTAACCTGCATATAAGTGATAATTTTTAATTAATTAAGCGGTGCTCTTAATCATTTACATTTACTGATAATTTTAGATTCATTTTTTTTTCTTCTTTTTGTGCTTTGTGCTTCCCTTTTCCTAGTACTTTTTCCTTTCTAGTCAATTTTTAAATTGAATTTTTATTCCATTTTCCTCTTTACCACCTGGAAAATGACACACTGTATCTCTTTTTTTCCCCAGGGGTTAAGCTATTCATGTTTATAATAATAAAATCTAAAATTTACAAATACCTCAAATCACATTCCAAAGAATACAGGTAAAGTAAGTTACTATTGTGTCTGGCTTCTCACATCTCATTTAGCAAATTCTTCTTGCCCATTACTTTAATTCTGTTTTTTTTTTTTTTTTTAACCCACAATATATAAATTATTGCTGTTTTATAAATGCAAAGAACATTTGGCTTTTCTCATGTGTATCATCTATTCTTTTGCAGGACATTCTTTCCTGCAAGTCAGACCTTTTGTAGATTATATACTGTCTTCCTGAAAAATATCTTTCAAATGTAACTTTATTGAGTCACCAGGTATTACTCTCAATGGCGAGTACTCTGTTTTTCTTTGTCTGTCATGCTATTGAGAAATGATTCCATGGGATAGAGAATTCTTGAGTTAATTTAAGATTTTAAGGATGTATTTCTATTGCATATGGCTTCCGTTATCGCTGTCAAAATGAGACCTGTCAAATTGCCTTTGTCCTCTCTCCACAACTTTTAAAGTCTCACTTCATTCCTTTTGTGTTTTAAAGTTTCAGCAAATCCCTAAAGTAGATTTCATAATATTTACTTTCCATAGGATACATCAGGATTTCAGAATGTAAAGCTGTTGTCATTTATCAGTTGGGAAGGTTTCTTAAGTATGATCTCACCAAACATTCTCTTTATATCCTTGTTTTCCTTCCTAATATAGATCTATTTTGGGTTATACTAGTTTTTTCCCTTTTTGTTTTTCATGACCATTAATTTCCATTTCATATGTTCTATTTCTTTGTTTTACTTTGCTCTTTTATATATTAACCTAACTCTTAATTCATGTTATATAATTTGATCTTAGACTGAGTCTGGTTGGCTGTTTTAAATCATTAATTTAGTTTCCATATTAATCATTGCATTTTCCCATCGAGAAATTCAATTTGCTTTTTATTCAGATCTCTGGTCATTTTTTATGGACAATTTTTCTTTGCCCTACTTTCAATATCCATTTTAATGTTTTAATATAAATATACTCACTAAATTATGCTGAAAGATAAGAAACTTATACATCAATTCAGTTCAGTCACTCAGTTGTGTCTGACTCTTTGTGACCCCATGAACTGCAGCACGCCAGGTCTCCCTGTCCATCACTAACTCCCGGAGTCCACCCAAACCCATGTTCACTGCATCAGTGATGCCATCCAACCATCTCATCCTCTGTCATCCCCTTCTCCTCCTGCCCTCAATCTTTCCCAGTAGCAGAGTCTTTTCCAGTAGTCAGCTCTTTACATCAGGTTATGTATGGTTCAACTAAATAGATTGTTTGTCCAATAGATCCAATAAGTGCCCTTGACTTTTGAAGACTCTGATATGAAGCTTTGTACCTTTTTGCTTTTTACAGTATTTGGAACTTTTTTTAATGAACATATTTTCCTTTG
This sequence comes from Budorcas taxicolor, assembly GCF_023091745.1. NCBI lineage: Eukaryota > Metazoa > Chordata > Mammalia > Artiodactyla > Bovidae > Budorcas > Budorcas taxicolor. The sequence goes on from NC_068910.1 coordinate 168,527,257, forward strand.
AACTTTTTTTGTGGCATTTTTGAAGCTTTGTTTGGGATTAAGTTCCTCAGGATAGGATTTGACTTTGCCTCCAACATATAACACTACAAACTCAGGATTATTTTCAACTTTATTGTAAGCCTGGGATTTTTGTTTGGTTTCAAATAAACTTCTATTTTAGGATAGTTTTAAATTCACAGAAAAATTACAAATGTAACAGAGTTACCATATACTTCACTTAGTATCCCCATTTATTAACATCTTGATTTATTCCATCCAAGAAACCTACATTGCTCCAGGCTTTATTTGTATTTTACCAGTGTTGAATCATTATTATTATTTTTTTTTAATTTTCCAGTATCCCATTCAAAATCTCATACTTCATTTATTTATTTTTTAACCTTCTAAAAATAATATTTTTATTTATGTATGTATGCATTTAGCTGTGCTCACCCTTAATTGCACCATGCAGGATCTTTAGTGTGGCATGTGAGATCTTTTTTATGTCTCCTTAGTCTCCTCTGGTCCGTAGCAGCTTTTCTATCTTTCTTTGATTTTTTCTGATCTTGACAGTTTTAAGGATTACTGGTCAGATGTTCTGTAGAATGTCTCTCAGTTTAGGTTTGAATTATGTTTTCTTCATGGTTGTACTGTGGTAATAGGTATTGGGAAGGATGATCAGAGCTGGTAAATTGCCCTTCTCACCAAACATACTGTGGGCACTAACATACCTGATCAGTACATCATTAATATACTGTATCATTTATTTTGTTTTTAAGTATTGCCCAGATAGTATAGATTTAGATCTCAAATCTATGTGACGAAGTGATTGTCGTTAGGAATTCTTAAGCAGAGAATTCCCTTTTTATTTTATTTCATTTTTTCTTTTCTTCCAGATCCAAAGGTAGATGCAAAAGTAACTCCAAGTTAGAATCTTATATACTTTCACACTTAAGAAAGAATGGGAATAAAATTTCTGATAATGTTATTTTTCTTTGGAAATGTACAATTTTAAACAATTTTAGAACTCTGAATTATGAATTTTTTGTTTAATGTTTTGGGAAATAAATACTCATTAGTAATTATCTTAGACCAGACTGATATAACTAAATATCATACACAGTAGTTTAGACAATTGGCCATTTATTTCACAAAGTTTCAGAAGGTGGAATTCTGGGATGAAGGAGATCTGGTTTCTGTCAAGGGTCTACTTCCTGTCTTGTAGACTGCTATTGTCTTCTTTTGCCCTCACATGGCAGAAGAAGGAGAGGAAGGAACAAACTTTCTCCTAATTCTTTGTAAGGGTGCTAACTGCATTAATCAGTCTCCACTCTCATGATCTCATCTAATCCAATTATCTCCAAAAGGCCCCACTTCTAACACCATCACATTGGGTGGGTAGGTCTTTATTATGTAAATTTGTGGAGGGAACAAGCATTAAGTCCAGAAAAGTAATTTTGTATTTGATTTTGTGTCGTTCATTTGGCTTCTTCTTAGCTGTATGAAGAAAAGTTAATTGGACTTTAAGCTCCTCACTTAACTGTCTTTATAGTGAGGATAAAGTGTATTAATGCATATAATTTAGCACCACAGTGACATATTATATGAACATGGTATCTATTTTCAATTACTATTATTGAAAGAGGAAAAATCTAGTCTGGCAAAGAGAGATGATAGCCTTGTTCTGGAGCCAAGGATAAAAAAGGAAATATCTAATAGACCTTTATGAACACCGTTAGGCTAAAAATAACATTTTTAAAAATTATATGTGTGTTTGTGTGTGTGTGTGTGCATGCAGAGTAAAGCAGTTCAATTCAGTTCAGTCACTTAGTCGAGTCTGACTCTTTGTGACTTCATGAATCACAGCACACCAGGCCTCCCTGTCCATCACCAACTCCAGGAGTCTACCCAAACCCATGTCCACTGAGTCAGTGGTGCCACCCACCCATCTCATCCTCTGTCATCCCCGTCTCCTCTTGCCCTCAATCTTTCCAGCATCAGGGTCTTTTCCAATGAGTCAACTCTTCGCATGAGTTGGCCAAAGTATTGGAGTTTCAGCTTCAACGTCAGTTCTTCCAAAGAATATCCAGGACTGATCGTTAGGATGGACTGGTTGGATCTCCTTGCAGTCCAAGGGACTCTCATGAGTCTTCTCCAACACTGTAGTTCAAAAGGATCAATTCTGCACTCAGCTTTCTTTATAGTCCAACTTTCACATACATATATGACCACAGGAAAAACCATAGCCTTGACTAGATGGACCTTTGTTGGCAAAGTAATGTCTCTGCTTTTTAATATGCTGTCCAGGTGGGTCATAACTTTCCTTCCAAGAAGTAAGCATCTTTTAATTTCATGGCTGCAGTCACCATCTGCAGTGATTTTGGAGCTCAGAAAAATAAACTCAGCCATTGTTTCCACTGTTCCTCATCTATTTGCCATGAAGTGATGGGACCAGATGCCATGATCTTCGTTTTCTGAATGTTGAGCTTTAAGCCAACTTTTTCACTCTCCTCTTTCACTTTCATCAAGAGGCTTTTTAGTTCCTCTTCACTTTCTGCCATGAGGGTGGTGTCATCTGCGTATCTGAGGTTATTGATACTTCTCCCGGCAATCTTGATTCCAGCTTGTGCTTCTTCCAGTCCAGCATTTCTCATGATGTACTCTGCATGTAAGTTAAATAAGCAGGGTGACAATATACAGCCTTGACGTACTCCTTTTCCTATTTGGAACCAGTCTGTTGTCCTATGTCCAGTTCTAACTGTTGCTTCCTGACCTGCATACAGGTTTCTCAAAAGGTAGGTCAGGTGGTCTGGTATTCCCATCTCTTTCAGAATTTTCCACAGTTTATTGTGATCCACACAGTCAAAGGTTTTGCCATAGTCAATAATTAGGATGAAATTTGAAAGGGAATTTAACATCTTTGAGCCTTAGCTTTTTAATGTTCCTAATTACTTTTTAAAGCATTTGTAAATTTGTTTTTACAGAAATTTTGTTTGTTTGCTTGTTTGTTTTGTTTTGTTTTTGGTCATGTTACATGGCTTCTGGGATATTAGTTCCCTGAGCAGGGATTAAACCCCTGTCCTTGGCAGTGAGGCTATGAAGTCCTAACTACTGGTTCACCAGCTAATTCCCTAAATGTGTGTTATTCAGTTCAGTTCAGTTCAGTCGCTCAGTCATGTCCGACTCTTTGTGACTCCATGAATTGCAGCACGCCAGGCCCCCTGTCCATCACCAACTCCTGGAGTTCACTCAGACTCACGTCCATGAAGTCTGTGATGCCATCCAGCCATTTTATCCTCTGTCGCCCCCTTCTCCTTCTGCCCCCAATCCCTCCCAGCATCAGAGTCTTTCAATGAGTCAACTCTTCGCATGAGGTGGCCAAAGTACTGGAGATTCAGCTTTAGCATCGTTCCTTCCAAAGAAATCCCAGGGCTGAACTCCTTCAGATGGACTGGCTGGATCTCTTTGAGGTCTAAGGGACTCTCAAGAGTCTTCTCCAACACCACAGTTCAAAAGCATCAATTCTTTGGCACTCAGCCTTCTTCACAGTCCAACTCTCACATCCATACCTGACTACTGGAAAAACCATAGCCTTGACTGGACGGACCTTTGTTGACAAAGTAATGTCTCTGCTTTTGAATATGCTATCTAGGTTGGTCATAACTTTTCTTCCAATGATTAAGCATCTTTTAATTTCATGGCTGCAATCACCATCTGCAGTGATTTTGGAGCCCCCAAAATAAAGTCTGACATTGTTTCCACTGTTTCCCTATCTATTTGCCATGAAGTGATGGGACTGGATGCCATGATCTTCGTTTTTCTGAATTTTGAGCTTTAAGCCAACTTTTTCGCTCTCCTCTTTCACTGTCATCAAGAGGCTTTTTAGTTCCTCTTCACTTTCTGTCATAAGGGTAGCGTCATCTGCATATCTGAGGTTATTGATATTTCTCCCAGCAATCTTGATTCCAGCTTGTGTTACATAAATTAGCTTTTGGTAAGTGAAAAAAATAGTTGATCAAGAAACTAAGACAACATATAACTTTGACCCAAATTTAATATGGCAGTGTGCATACTATATATATTATGTGATATTATATTATATTTTATATTATATATATGTATGTATCTATGTATATACAATATACACACTGTGCCATATTAAATATTGGTCAAAGTTATATGTTGTCTTAGTTTCCTGGTCAATTATTTTTCTCAATTACCAAAAGCTAACTAAGCCATGCCCGTGGGGCATCCCAAGACAGGTGGGTCATGATGGAGAGGTCTGACAGAATGTGGTCCACTGGAGAAAGGAATGGCAAACCACTTCAGTATTCTTGCCTTGAGAACCCCATGAACAGTATGAAAAGGCAAAATGATAGGATACTGAAAAAGGAACTCCCCAGGTCAGTAGGTGCCCAACACACTACTGGAAATCAGTGGATAAATAACTCCAGAAAGAATGAAGGGATGGAGCCAAAGCAAAAACTACGAAGCTGTGGGTGTGACTGGTTATAGAAACAAGGTCCAATGGTTGTAAAGAGCAATATTGCATAGGAACTTGGAATGCCAGGTCCGTGAATCAAGGCAAATTGGAAGTGGTCAAACAAGTGATGGCAAGAATGATTCTAGGAATCAGCGAACTAAAATGGGCTGGAATGGGTGAATTTAACTCAGATGAGCATTATATCTACTACTGCAGGCAGGAATCCCTCAGAAGAAATGGAGTAGCCATCATGGTCAACCAAAGAGTCTGAAATGCAGTATTTGGATGCAATCTCAAAAACGACAGAATGATCTCTGTTTGTTTCCAAGGCAAACCATTCAATATCATGGTAATCCAAGTCTATGATCCAACCAGTAACACTGAAGAAGCTGTAGTTGAATGGTTCTATGAAGACCTACGAGACCTTTTAGAACTAACACCCAGAAAAGATGTCCTTTTCATTATAGGGGACTGGAATGCAAAAGTAGGAAATCAAGAAACACCTAGAGTAACAGGCAAATTTGGTCTTGGAATGCAGAATGAAGCAGGGCAAAGACTAATAGAGTTTTGCCAAGAAAATGCACTGGTCATAACAAACACCCTCTTCCAACAACACAAGAGAAGACTCTACACATGGACATCACCAGATGGTCAACACCAAAATCAGATTTATTATATTCTTTGCAGCCAAAGATGGAGAAGCTCTATACAGTCAACAAAAACAAGACCAGGAGCTGACTGTGGCTCACATCATGAACTCCTTATTACCAAATTCAGACTTATATTGAAGAAAGTAGGGTAAACTGCAAGACCATTCAGGTATGACCTAAATCAAATCCCTTATGATTATACAGTGGAAGTGAGAAATAGATTTAAGGTCCTAGATCTGATAGATAGAGTGCCTGATGAACTATGGAATGAGGTCTGTGACATTGTACAGGAGACAGGGATCAAGATCATCCCCATGGACAAGAAATGCAAAAAAGCAAAATAGCTGTCTGGGGAGGCCTTACAAATAGCTGTGAAAAGAAGAGAAGTGAAAAGCAAAGGAGAAAAGGAAAGATATAAGCATCTGAATGCACAGTTCCAAAGAATAGCGAGAAGAGATAAGAAAGCCTTCTTCAGCAATCAATGCAAAAAATGGAGGAAAAGAACAGAATGGGAAAGACTAGAGATATCTTTGATAAAATGAGAGATACCAAAGGAACATTTCATGCAAAGATGGGATCGATAAAGGACAGAAATGGTATGGACCTAACCGAAGCAGAAGATATTAAGAAGAGGTGGCAAGAATACACGGAAGAACTGTGCAAAAAGGCTCTTCATGACCCGGATAATCACGATGGTGTGGTCACTCATCGAGGGCCAGACATCCTGGAATGTGAAGTCAAGTGGGCCTTAGAAAGCATAACTATAAACAAAGCTAGTAGAGGTGATGGAATTCCAGTTGAGCTATTTCAAATCCTGAAAGATGATGCTGTGAAAGTGCTGCATTCAATATGCCAGCAAATTTGGAAAACTCAGCAATGGCCACAGGACTGGAAAAGTTCAGTTTTCATTCCAATTCCAAAGAAAGGCAATGCCAAAGAATGCTCAAACTACCACACAATTGCACTCATCTCACATGCTAGTAAATGATGCACAAAATTCTCCAAGCCAGGCTTCAGCAATACGTGAACTGTGAACTTCCTGATGTATAAGCTGGTTTTAGAAAAGGTAGAAGAACCAGAGATCAAATTGCCAACATCCTCTGGATCATGGAAAAAGCAAGAGAGTTACAGAGAAACATCTATTTCTGCTGTATTGACTATGCCAAAGCCTTTGACTGTGTGGATCACAATAAGCTGTGGAAAATCCTTAAAGAGATGGGAATACCAGACCACCTGACCTGCCTCTTGAAAAATCTGTATGCAGGCCAGAAAGCAAGAGTTAGAACTGGACATGGAACAACAGACTGGTTCCAAATAGGAAAAGGAGAATGTCAAGGGTCGATATTGTCACCATGCTTATTTAACTTATATGCAGAGTACATCATGAGAAACACTGGGCTGGAAGAAACACAAGCTGGAATCAAGATTGCTGGGAGAAATATCAATAACCTCAGATATGTAGATGACACCACCCTTATGGCAGAAAGTGAAGAGGAATTTAAAAGCCTCTTGATTAAAGTGAAAGAGGAGAGTGAAAAAGTTGGCTTAAAGCTCAACTTTCAGAAAACAAAAATCATGTCCTCTGGTCCCATCACTTCATGGGAAATAGATGAGGAAACAGTAGACAGTGTCAGACTTTATTTTTGGGGGCTCCAAAATCACTGCAGATGGTGATTGCAGCCATGAAATTAAAAGACACTTACTCCTTGGAAGAAAAGTTATGACCAACCTAGATAGCATATTCAAAAGCCGAGACATTACTTTGCCGACTAAGATCTGTCTAGTCAAGGCTATGGTTTTTCCTGGGTCATGTATGGATGTGAGAATTGGACTGTGTAGAAGGCTGAGCACTGAAGAATTGATACTTCTGAACTGTGGTCTTGGAGGAAACCCTTGAGAGTCCCTTGGACTTCAAGGAGATCCAAGCAATCCATTTTGAAGATTAGCCCTGGGATTTCTTTGAAGGAATGATGCGAAAGCTGAAAGTCCAGTACTTTGGCCACCTCATGCGAAGATGACTCATTGGAAAAGACTCTGATGCTGGGAGGAATTGCGGGCAGGACGAGAAGGGGACGAAGAGGATGCAATGGCTGGATGGCATCACTGACTCGATGGACGTGAGTCTGAGTGACCTCCTGGAGTTGGTGATGGACAGGGAGGCCTGGCGTGCTGCGATTCACGGGGTCGCAGAAAGTCGGACACGATTGAGTGACTGAAGTGAACTGAACTGTATATTATATACATCTCTGTAATTAATTATCTTTCCCAGTTTTTTATTACCCACAGTTATTTATTTTAAGATATAGAAATATTTTTCTTGTTGTGGGTAGTGATCTATGACTATTCTTGAGCTCTCTGTCGAAAATGTAATGATTCCATACCAGAAAAAACAAAATGAAAAAAAAACAAACCTCATTATTTTTATGCAATTACAATTAGTTGGGTTTTTCTACAGCCCTATTAGGTTTTTCATCAAATATCTTTTTTTCTTTCCTGAATATTTGTCTTGCTTGAAAAACTGGCCAAGTTTATCCTTCCATCATATACAGAGTTTATGAAGAATATAGTATTTTTAAAGAACCACCATCAATACAGAAGGAATTTAAGCCAAAACCTAAAAATGAACATATATTTTATAATAAATGAAAATACCAAACAGTTGAGCTGATCGTTTGTCAATATAGTGAAAGTGTTAGATGCCCAGTCATGTCCTAGTATTTGCAACCCAGGCAAGAATACTGGATTGGGTAACCTTTTCCTTCTCCAGGGGAACTTCCAAACCCAGGGATTGAACCTGGGTCTCCTGCATTGCAGGTGAATTCTCTACTGTCTGACCCACCAGGGAAGCCCTGGTTATTCAAAAGTTGTAATGAAGCATGAGAGGTTTATGGAAGCTTCCTGATAGGAGAGACTGACTGAGGGAGAAACTGAGTCTTGTTCTGATGGGTCGGGCCATGCTTAGTAAATGTTTAATCCAATTTTCTTTTGGGGGGTGGGGTTGTTGGCCCCTCCCTGTTGTTTGACCAGAGGCCAAACTATGGTGTAGGTAATGAAGATTATGACAACCTCCTTCAAAAGGTCCCATGCACCCACTGCTGCCCTTAGTGCCCACTGAACTGTGGTATTGGAGAAGACTCTTGAGAGTCCCTTGGACTGCAAGGGGATCCAATGAGTCCATCCTAAAGGAAACCAGTACTGAATATTCATTGGAAAGACTGATGCTGAAGCTGAAATTCCAATACTTTGCCCACCTGATGCGGAGAACGGACTCATTGGGAAAGACCCTGATACTGGGAAAGACTGAAGGAGGGAGAAGGGGAAGACAGAGGATGAAATGGTTGGATGGCATCGCTGACTCAATGGACATGAGTTTGAGTAAACTCCAGGAGTTGGTGATGGATAGGGAGGCCTGGCATTCTGCAGTCCATGGGGTTGCAAACAGTCAGACACGACTGAGCAATTGAACTGAACTGAATGAAGCATAGCTTGTCAAGTAACAAAACCTTGTAAATAAAAATGATAAATATAAGATCACATGGTTCTAATATTATATATAAATTTATTAAAATTGGCTAAGTTGCTATGAGCATGGCTACACTCAATATAAAAACTATCTTCCATCTTTACTTTCTTAAAGATTTTTCACATTTCTACTTCTAAATCAATATCTGAAAATATACTTACAAATAGAATAGTTTAACTCATTGACATTTACAGCAAATAAAACATTTCCTCATATTTTGAGGAGGATCATAAACAGTATCAAGATGGAAAATTTTAAATAGTTCATTAAAAATCCTTATTCCTATATATGATTGCCCTTTTCCTATAATCAGGGGAAGAGTAAAAGTTTTCCTTGAGTTTCATGTCTCAACACCATGAACCATATGCTTTTCAAACTTCTCTTTTGACTTCAGATGTTTTTAAGCATATTGTGATTATACAGATTTCATGAAAAAGTAGCTTGCTATTTCTAAGGACATATTTTCAGGTAACTAGAGAATAAAGGCAGAGGTAGAGAAGTAGCATTACCTTAAGGGGAAAGGGCTTAGGATTTTAGGTGGGTCAAACTTCATTCTTTTGCATGTGGACACAGTAATTTCTTTAAAATTAGTTGATTAGATTTATGAAACTGAAATGGACATTATAAGAGGGTGGATAGAGATTTAGATCTGGTTAAACATTGCTTTTGAACTGTGGTGTTGGAGAAGACGCTTGAGAGTCCCTTGGACTGCAAGGAGATCCAACAAGTCCATTCTGAAGGAGTTCAACCCTGGGACTTTGGAAGGAATGATGCTAAAGCTGAAGCTCCAGTACTTTGGCCACCTCATGTGAAGAGTTGACTCATTGGAAAAGACTCTGATGCTGGGAGGGATTGGGGGCAGGAGGAGAAGGGGACAACTGAGGATGAGATGGCTGGATGGCATCATGGACTCGATGGACATGAGTCTGAGTGACCTCCGGGAGATGGTGATGGACAGGGAGGCCTGGCATGCTGCGATTCATGGGGTCGCAAAGAGTCGGACGCAACTGAGCTACTGAACTGAACTGAAACATTGATCACTTCTGTGTAAGGATACAGATTTCCAGCTTCTCTTGCTTGGAGAAGGAAATGGCAATCCACTCCAGGACTATTGTCTGGAAAATCCCATGGACAGAGGAGCCTGGTAAGCTACAGTCCACGGGGTTGCAAAGAGTCGGACACGACTGAGCGACTTCGCTTCACTTAGAGATCCGACCCTTCCAGCATGCCAGCAAAGTTTCTGGAGTTAGATAACTATTGTGTTTTTGATAAGGAACCAGCAGGCTACCTTGCTCTATTCCCCATCACTCTCTGTTGTCATAGCAGCACTTAAGTATAGTGGCAGGGGTTTTCAGCATCATCTTTCCACCTTTATTCTCCTCATGGTAAAGTTAAGAGGAAAGCAAATCCCTACTTGTACCCTTATCTGTTTCACAAGTGGGAAAAGTAAAAATTGACCCAGAGGGCTATATCTTTCAAGAAAAGATAAGGAGCACTTTTTTTCTCCTTGTAAATGAAGAATATTTTTCAACTTGGCATATTTCAAACATTCACATTACCTGCCCCACACCCTATAGGCATTTGACTTTGCAAATCCTGCTTTAAGCAGTAATTCATGGTAATAGTGAGAAGTGTGTTATAAATATTCTCAAAAGTTCATCATTATATATTTTGCTCCTGAGGGAAGCAGAAATGAGAAAAGATTTTATTAGTGCAGATAGGAACCCTTCTTCTTTCTGTTCAGGGCATGCTATTTTGGGGGCTCAAATTGAATAAAAGTCTCCTGGCATATGAATTCCACGAAGTATGATACCTGATAGCAAACTCTTCAAAATATTCAAAATTGACATTTGAATAGAAGTTTTGCTCAGTTTCCATTTTGAAGCTGATAATATGTTAAACTGTTTAACATTAGTAATTAAAAATAGATTTAAGTTGCCTATGGAGCTCTTGGGAGAAGGCAATGACACCCCACTCCAGTACTCTTGCCTGGAAAATCCCATGGACAGAGGAGCCTGGTAGGCTGCAGTCCATGGGATCGCTAAGAGTTGGACACACTGAGCGACTTCACTTTCACTTTTCACTTGCATGCATTGGAGAAGGAAATGGCAACCCAGTCCAGTATTCTTGCCTGGAGAATCCCAGGGATGGGGGAGCCTGCTGGGCTGCCATCTATGGGGTCGCACAGAGTCAGACACGACTGAAATGACTTAGCTGTAGCAGCATGGAGCTCTTGGGCTTCCCCGATAGTTCAGTTGGTAAAGAATCCGCCTGCAATGCTGGAGACCCCTGGTTCAGTTCCTGAGATGGAAAGATCCTCTGGAGAGGGAATAAGCTACCCACTCCAGTATTCTTGGGCATCCCTTGTGGCTCATCTGGTAAAGAATCTGTCTGCAATATGGGAGACCTGGGTTCTATCCCTGGGTTGGGAAGATCCTCTGGAGAAGGGAAAGGCTACCCACTCCAGTATTCTGGTCTGGAGAATTCCAAGGACTATACAGACTATACTGAGAGTCGGACACGACTGAGCTATTTTCACTTCACTTCCTGGATCTCTAGTCTATTTTTAAAAGATTTATTACTTTTCACTCACACACACACACAATGATAGGGTAGGTAATAATGAAGTACATAAAAATAGGTTTCAGTAAAACAATAGTTGAATTTTGAATTCTGACAAGTTAAGTATTAAAACTTGAAAAGAAATCCTTCTAAGCCATCTAAAGTTCTTGGTGGAACTGTAACATGCTAGGAGAATTCTAGCTACTATTTAAATTTTAAGTGCTTCAATCCATTATGGTGACACAAGTTGTTTTAGCAGCTATCATTTTTTAAAATTTCAGCACTTTGGGTCCTTCCAAGATAAATATCCTTTCTTCTTTGCCTTTCATTTCTTAAATTATTTTCTGAGGATAGCAATGTTTGGGCAGTTAAACTGGCTTCAGCCCTAGGCATTATGTCATTGCTTCCTTTTCTTTACTTAATAATGGACTGCAGATATTCTTTTCCTAAAAAAAATACCCCCCAAACAAAAACCTCCCCTGCCTCTTTTGCTTCCCTTGTGTTAACAGGGTCTACCAGGAACAAATCTCCACTCTTCCGGAAAGCATGCTAAGGTGTCCTTTGCCTTCATTCTCTCCTTCCCCCCACACAAATTAACTCTCCAGTTAACAGCAGTATGACTTCTGCTAACACCATCACATTAATCCCGGGTTCTTAATAGAGGAGCTGCTTCTCTGGTGACTCAGAGGGTAAAGCGTCTGCCTACAAGGCAGGAGACCTGGGTTCAATCCCTGGGTCTGGAAGATCCTCTGGAGAAGGAAATGACAACCCACTCCAGTACCCTTGCCTGGAAAATCCCATGGACAGAGGAGTATGGTAGACTACAGTCCATGGGGCCGCAAAGAGTCGGACACGACTGAACGACTTCACTTTCACTTTCAGGGTCTGGCAAGTTTCACATGAGAAAACTGCCCTCCCACCAGACTAGAACACGGTCAGTGCACTGCAGCCGCTGAAAAGAGATTTTTGTTAAGGACTACTTTCTTTTAGTTATAAAATGATCAACTTCTATTTATACTTTTGTAATTGTTAAGTCAAACAGTATAAAGGATATAATAAAATTAAGAATTTTTACTACTTAAAAAAATGCAGTAGTACAACCTAATCCCATAAAAACTTACAGAAAATCAAAAACAGAAAATGCATATGTATAGCATCATCTAGTCTGTCTAGTCAAAGCTATGGTTTTTCCAGTAGTCATGTATGAATGTGAGATTTGGACTATAAAGAAGGCTGAGAGCCAAAAAATTGATGCTTTTGAACTGTGGTGCTGGAGAAGACTCTTGAGAGTCCCTTGGACTGCAAGGAGATCCAACGAGTCCATCCTAAAGGAGATCACTCCTGAATATTCATTGGAAGGACTGATGCTGAAGCTGAAACTCCAATATTTTGCCCACCTGATGCAAAAAAACTGACTCATTGGAAAAGACCTTGATACTGGGAAAGATTGAAGGCGGAAGGAGAAGGGGAAGACAGAGGATGAGATGGTTGAATGGCATCACTGACTCAATGGACATGAGTTTGATTAAACTCTGGGAGTTGGTGATGGACAAGGAAGCCTAGTATGCTGCAGTCCAAGGGGTCGCAAAAACTCAACATAAATGAGCAACTGAACTGAATAGCATCATCAGATAACTATCAAAGTATTTGTCAAAATGATTCCATACTTCTTACAGTGTTTTCTGAATTATTGTGATTTCCCAAGTAGTTCAGAACCCACAGAATGATTCTGTTTCATGTTCAGGGTACTTAAATGGTCTATCGTTCTGCTAATTTAATTAAATGTCATTAGGTTTTAATGATCATTGTAAGCCTTTTTATTTTTTTGTATTTTACTTTTTTTCATTTAACATATTTTTATTTTTTATTGAAGTATATTTGATTTACAATGTGGTGTAATTTCTGCTGTACACCAAAGTGATTCAATTATATATATTTATATATACATATATTTACATTCTTTTTTACATTCTTTTCCATTATAGTAAGACTTTTTTAATATTCCTAAAGCATTTCTATTTGTTTTTTTAAACTTTTTATTTTGTATTGGAGGATAGTCAATTAACAATGTGATAGTTTCACTGGGACTCAGCCATACATATACATGTAACCATTCTCCCCCAAACGCCCCTCCTATCCAGGCTGCCACAAAACATTGAGCAGAGTTCCCTTTGCTATATGGTAGGTTCTTATTTTCCATTTTAAATATAGCAGTATGTACATGCCAGTCCCAAACTCCATAACTTTCCCATCCTTTCATCCTTCCCAATGACAACCATAAGTTCTTTCTCCGTCAGTATGTTTCTGTTTTGTAAATGAGTTCATTGTGTCAATTCTTTTTAAATTCATTATATAAGGGATGTCATATGATATTTCTTCATCTCTGTCTGACTGTAAACCTATTTAGCATGTGAGCATATATATATCTACAGGATATTCGATAAAATTAATTTCCTAAAATTGCATATCTAAGGAAGCTAATTTAACTCATCACAAAATCACAGACACCTAGAAAAACTGAAATAGTATTCATTTCTTTATTTGTTCCTTTAACAAACACTTCTTTGCTCAGTTCTCTGTCAGGCATTCTTTTAGGCACTGAATATAGAGAATGAGATTTAAAAAAAAAAGTTAATTGCCTTGCTTGATGGCTTATGCATTGTAGTGGGAGAAGACATATAAAACAGAATTTGATCAATTAATTAACAAGAAAATATTCTAGTCTTCAAGTTCTCAACCTTCAGTGTGCACTTAATCACTTTGAAAATTTACCAATGTTTGTGTCATTCCCCTAGAGATTTTGGTGTGAATCCTGTGTGTGTGAATTTTAAAAATCCCCCATAGGAGTCAGAAACTAAGACACTTAAGTTAATGAGAGAATTAAGTAAAGAAATATGATAGAGTTTTCCAATTTCTGTGATTTTAAAACCCACTAGCTTGATGTCTCAAACAGCTCCTTAAAATATACTCAAGGCTTCCAGAGTCACAAGTATCTAAATTTCATTGGAGCAAGAGTTCCATTCAATAGAAATGCAGAGGATGTCTGAAGGAGGACTTAAAAAAGACTAAAGATGGCTTGCAAAATATAAAATAAATTTCTGAAGATCCTGAGAATGAGATTTAAAATGGAAAATACCCATGTATCAAAGACAAACATGAGCTCAACTGATTGAAGGAAGGGATTGAGAATGAGTATCAGAATTTTAGTGAAGGCTGAATATGGTAGAAGAGGAGATTAAAATGCTATGGAAATATTGAAAAGCCCTTGGGTGATCAAAACATTGGAATTAAATTTTTTATCTCTTTATCATCTGTCTGTATCAGTGCAGATACTTAATATATCTACTATCTTCTCTATACTGGTAAATTTTTTGGTTCATTTTACTTCTTGGCACTGTTCCTGGTCTTCTTAAGCTATATATTTCAAACTCAACTATGCAATTTAACTCAGCTGGATACCTTAGTGTTAGTGTGCAAAAAAGACTAAACTTTCACCTAGGCTGTATCTTGGACAGAAGATCAATTTTTATTAGAGATGTGAGTTAATAAGTTTCTGTCTCTTTTAGGTCCTTTTCTCATTCATTGAGGGGTAAGATCCAGATTCAATGAGATGAATATTTTTTCAAAGTCATTATCAGCCAAAGGAGAGTATATGGCATATAACCATTATGTACAAAACACATAATTTAAAAATGTGTATTAAATTCTGCCACTTATGGGCTATGTGATATCTAATATGCTAAGCAGTTAATCTTTCTGTGTAGATTCCAAGTTGATAACAGTAGAAATAAAGCAATAAAACACATTCTGTATTTTCAAAAATTATTCATGGTAAATTCTACCGGGATTACATTTTACTTTTTTTGTGTATGTGTGGAAGTATTTGATTTAGGAAATTCCCACCCAAACCCAATGGATAATAAAAATATTAAGGATACAACTTAAATTATAAAATGCACAGTTAAAATATGATATAACGCCTTTGTTTTATTACAACTCACTATATCTCAGTAGTGCTTATTTTCATAATCTAAATGGTAAAATATTAACTGGTCAACCAGTCATTTAAAATTTCAGTGACTAACTTAACAAAGTCTCCATAGTTACTTCTACAAAAGTCTATTTGCTAAAATGGTCACTATGTTAAAACAGGTGAATATGATAAGCAGTCAAATAAAATAAATTTTGTGGTATGTGGATGCTACAATATAGTTACAGTGAATTTGCTGACATAATACTGATTATGTCTGCAGGATCATATGAATAATGTTTCAACATTGGTAGATTGGTAGATTCCCTTTACTCTAGATTATAAGAAACAGCAGTGGTTAGTTGTAAAATTAGAACTTACACATTTCCCCCAAGTGAAAATGAAAGTCACTCAGTCATGTCCAACTCTTTGCGACTCCATGGACTGTAACCCCTCAGGCTTCTCTGTCCATGGGATTTTCCAGGCAAAATTACTGGAGTGGGTTGCCATTCCCTTCTCCAAGGGATCCTCCCAACCTGGGGATCAAACCCTGTTCTTCTGAATCGCAGGTAGACTTTTCACTGTCTGAGCCACAGGGAAGCCCTATTTTCCCCAAAGCCTTTCTTTAAAAATACATATTAATTAAAGTAAATAAATAGTTTCCTATAAAGACTACATAGTCCTATTGTTAACTTACAGGTTGTAAAAAATAGTTTCAGTCTTAACACTGTTTGGATCTTTACTCAGCTTTCAGTGCCGCATAATTCCAACTGAAATAGTCAATTTTGTTAACATATTACAGGGTCATAACTTTTTTCACTTTAAGTGGAAATCCCTTTAGCTTTGTTCCTGGGACAGTTTTGTTTTCCTCCATTCGCCACATCTCAGAAAGGGTATCTTTGAACTCTACATACACTACAGTGGCTTAGTTGATGCATTTCTTATCACAGTAAATGCAGGACTATGATTTTATTCCAAGTCCCTTGATGCTATCTCCATCACTACTCTGGTGTACCAAATGACTTATATTTTTATATTACTGAAAATAATAAACTGATTTAATTTTCCATTTTAAAAAATCTATCAAATAAATACTAGTTTGACCAGAAATATTGGCCAGCACTGGTTCCTTTGCCTTTCCAATTGCACTAGGTTTTGATAAGTGAGAATCTAATTCTTAAAAAGTTTACCTGGTAGCAACCTTGAAAAGAAGCCTTTGGTGAAAATATTTATTCAAGTTACAACAAAGCAATTCTGTTCTGATTTAGAATTTTTGTTTTATAGTTCTTCAATAAGGTTAGATTTAAACTTAATCTAGCTTCATTTCACATTACAAGTGCACATTACAGATTATTTCATAGCTTCCTTTTTTAATCCTGTGGGTAATTTCTTCAAGGCCCCAAATATATAAAAATTACTTAACCACAGCATGATAATAGCTTTTCCCTCTGGGTACAGATATAAGAATATGTAGCTCATTACAAGTCCTCAGAGTTTCTATTTTCCCAGCAGGACAGCATTCTGCAAAATTTATAAATATGCTAAGCTTTTCCAAATATTTGTCATTGCTTAATAAATTATGCTGGTTAATATCATATCCAATCAAATATTCATTTTAAACATCAGGAGGCATGGTTTCAGCTAAGACTTTAGTTAAGATCTGTGGGTCAGTAAGGATATATTGTTTTTAATCAAAAAGAATAATGAATTGAGGCACACACAGTAGCATAGGCTGAAAATCTGTAGTGAAATTTGTCCTGCCCTCATGCTATTAACCTAATTACCATACAATTTAAAATTAGTAATAAATAACAGGCTTAAATTAGACTAGACTAAAGTATGGGCAATTATACCAAGAAATTTAATAGAAGACAAAATGAGTTTTATCAATTAATTCTAATTATATTTGACTTCTCTGAAACTATCAAATTGAATGGATTAAATCTCAAATTAAAGAGAATAGAATTTTTGATTGAGTCACAATAAGACAATAGTGTAAATCACCCCCTGCCTTTTTATCATGTTATATTCCTTTGGAAGAGAAGTTTTTAGCACTGTTTGAGTTTTAGGTCATGCAGTATCAGAGCATTGCATTAGCAGAGAAGTGATAAGATTTATTCCCTAAACAATAGTTTTAGGTCTTTGGTTACACATCAGAAGAATACTTGCCTTGTTTTCTATATATCTGAAGTTAACTGAAAGCTCTGTTCAGTTTTACAAAAACACTACACTGATGTTTGAGAATATATATGACTATAGAATATATATGACTATACCCCATATTTTTAGTCTGAGAACAACTCTGTTAGAAACACAATTGCAGAATGTGTGTGTGTGTGTGTGTGTGTGTGTGTGTGTTTTAATGGAGAATTACTAGCCATCTCTCTAACTATGATCTCTGTTTCATCCTCATATTCTTCTTCCCTGAAAATTAAATGCACTTAAGATTTTCTGAGGGTATTCTGTACATTTCTTACCTCTCTTCTCTAGTTTTTAGTTATTTGCCCCTATAGTTTTGTGAACTTTCTTGTCATCTACTATATATTCACTAACTGTTTAGCATATCACATCTGCTATTAAATATATCCAGTGAGTGTATGTCAATGTTGGATTTGCATATAGGAAAATACATACATGTTTAAAGAATAGATGAGATTTGTCAAATTTATACATCTTTACAAAACTGACAAATTATTTCCATCATCCTAGAATATCATGCATGTTCCCTTAGTCAATCCCTACTCCCATAGTCATTCAGGATTGATTCTGTGCCTAATTTTTTTGTTCAAATTAGTTTTTGTGATTGATCCTTGCTGTTGCATCATCGTTAGTTTATTTTTTTTAGCATTAGTGTCCCTTTATATGAATATACCAAAACTGTTTATCCATTCTCCTGGTTTATGGTCATTTGGATGTCTTCTAGTTTTTAGCTATTGTGAAAGGATATCTATAAAAGTTTTTAAGTCCTATTGTATTAATGTATATATAAAGGTCTTCATTTCTTGAGTCAAGTGTACATTGTGAAATTGGTAAGCTAGTGGGTAAGTACATGATTAGTATCATAAGAAACCACTTTTACCAAGTGGTTATAACAGTTTACCTTCTCTCCAACAACATATGAAAATTCTAGTTTCTCCACATCCTTGCCAGCATTTTGATATTGTCTGTTATTTCTTGTCATTTAGATGAGTGTAAAGTGTGATATCATCATGATGTTCCTATTACTTCTCTGACCAATGATGGCACTTTTCATGTCTTTATTGGCCACTCATATATCTTCTTTTGTGAATGACTTATACAAATAGTTTGCCTGTTTTGTCAATTGGGTTGTCTTCTTAAAGTATAACCATTCTTTATGTATTCTAAATAAAAGCCTTTTGTCAGACATAAGCAGTTTTTTTCTCCTGGTATGTGACTTGACTTTTTATTTATAAAGAGTATCTTTTCTTGTTAATTCTTTCCATTGTGTCTTCTCCTGCCCTCAACCTTTCCCAGCATCAGAGTCTTTTCCAGTGAGTCGGCTCTTTATGTCAGGTGAACAAAGCATTGGAGCTTAAGCTTCAGCACTAGTCTGTCCAATGAATATTCAGGACTGATTTCCTTTAGAATTGACTGGTTTGATCTCCTTACAGTCATAGGGACTCTCAAAAGTCTTCTCCAACACCACAGTCCTGAATATTCTTTGGAAGGACTGATGCTGAAGCTAAAACTCAAATACTTTGGCCACCTGATGCGAAGAACTGACTCACTGGAAAAGACTCTGATTCTGGGAAAGATTGAAGGTGGGAGGAGAAAGGGACAACAGAGGATGAGATGGTTGGATGGCTTCACCTACTCAATGGACACGAGTTTGAGTATACTCCAGGAGTTGGTGATGGACAGGGAGGCCTGGCGTGCTCCAGTCCACGTGGTTGCAAAGAGTTGGACACGGCTGAGCGACTGAACTGAACTGAACTGAACTGAACACCACAGTACAAAATCAATTCTTTGGCATTCAGCCCTCTTTATGGTCAAATTCTCACATTCATACATGACTTACTGGAAAACCATAGCTTTGACTATATGGATTTTTCTGCAATGTGATGATTCTGCTTTTTAATACATTGTCTAGGTTTGTTGTAGTTTTTCCTCCCAGGAGCAAGTGTCTTTTAATTTCATGGCTGCAGTCACCATTTGCAGTGATTTTGGAGCCCAGGAAAATAAAGTCTGTCACAGTTCCATTTTTTTTTTTCCCCATCTATTTGCCATGAAGTGATGGGACCAGTTGCCATGATCTAAGTTTTTTGAATGTTAAGTTTTAAGCCAGCATTTTCATTCTTCTCTTCACCTTCATCAAGAGGTTCTTTAGTTCCTCTTCACTTTCTGCCATAGGGTGGTATCACCTGCATATGTGAGGTTATTGATATTTCTCCCTGCAATCTTAATTCCAGCTTGTGATTCATCCAGCCTAGCATTTCACGTGATGTACCCTGCATATAAGTTAAATAAGCAGTGTGACAATATGCAGCTTTGATGTACTTCTTTCCTAATTTTGGACTAGTCCACTGTTCCATGTCTGGTTCTAACTGTTGATTCTTGACCTGCATGCAGGTTTCTCAGGAGGCAGGTAAGGTGGTCTGATATTCCCATCTCTTGTATTTTCCACAGTTTGTTGTGATCCACACAGTCAAAGGCTTTCACATAGTCACTGAAGTAGAAGTAGATGTTTTTCTGAAATTCCTTTGCTTATTCTGTGATCCAATGGATGTTGGCAATTTGATCTCTGATTCCTGTGCCTTTTCTAAATCTAGTTTGTACATTTGAAAGATCTTGAAGCCTAGCTTGAAGGACTTTGAGCATGCCCTCGCTAGCATGTGAAATGAACACAATTGTGCAGTAGTTTGAACATTCTTTGGCGTTACACTTCTTTGGGATTGAAATGAAAACACCTTTTCCAGTCCTCTGGTCATTGCTGAGTTTTCCAAATTTGCTGGCATATTGAGTGCAGCCCTTTAACAGTATCATCTTTAAGGATTTGAAATAGCTCAGCTGGAATTCCATCACCTCCACTAGCTTTGTTCATAGTGATGCTTCCTAAGGCCTACTTGACTTCACATTCTAGGATGTCTGGCTCTAGGTGAGTGGCACACCATCATGATTATCTGGGTCATGAAGATCTTTTTTGTATAGTTCTGTGTATATGATCTTAGTCTGGATAAGTTTTTTCTATATGTATATGAAATGTATATTTAGTGAATGAATGGGTGAGTGATTGAATAACTAAATAATTTCTTTTACTTGGAAAATGATTTTTTTACTTAAGAAATATTTATTTTTCAAGAAACCATCAAAATATTTTCTGTTTCTTTGAGAACCTTTGAGGAAGCATTACTAACCTCTCACCCTTAACATAGTACTTAGTTTGTACCATTGATCACATTTTATTACAGTTTAATACATGTCTGTTTGTCTGCAATTCTTATTTAAGTTTGAAACCAGACTATGCTTGAGAGAGATAGTGGCTGTTTCATAAATACATGTTTAAAGAATAAATGGATTAAAAACTATTTGGACACTGTTGATCCATTGAGTAAAATATTTAAGAAATTCTGCATTTTATTACACCTATATACCAACAATTTAGGATTTGTCAGCATTTTTATATTATGTCAGGATCTAATTTCATGGTAAAAATGGGACTTTACAGTGTGTATGTCAGGAAATATTATTTTCTATTTGATAGGAACACTGCTTACATTTAAAGACAATAACTTTTCTATTAATGCCATCATTCAATCAAGAGCCTAAGGTACTGACATATGTTATAAAACAGCAGTTCACAGAGAAAAGCACTTTAAAATTTTCAGTGTGAATATAAAAGTTAAATTGATTAATAAAAGTGACAACTTGTTGCTCAAATTAGAAGGATGGTCTCACAAATCAATAGTTAAATGATAGTTGTGTCTATCCACAACATCTGTGCAATGGCACATTGTTAGTTCACAAAGCTGTTGTGGAGAATATCATGGCTACATAATCAAACATTAATACCCAAAATGTCCAAATACTACATTTCTACTAGTAATAAACCTCTGAGTAAAAAAAAAAAAAAAAAGAATAAGAAAACCTATTGACTTTGTTCAGGGCACAATGATGAACATCAGGGTATCAATATTTACTTATAATTTCTACATATTTAAAAATAAGCAAAGGTCAAATTCCATATAAAAGCAATAATAGCTTTAGTTTCTTTAAAACAAGCTATGTCAATACTTTTAAAAAAATGTTTCTTTTCTATTTTTAATCTAATATTTTATCAAATATCCAGAATAATTTTTTGGATTAAATTTCCAAATTAATAATCTCATTTCATATTTCTCCAATATCTAATATATCCAGCATAAATGGGAATTATAATTACAGGATTTAGTCACACCTGAATATAATTTTAATCTGAAATTTAGTCAATCCCTAAATTTGCATTTATTCTCCCTTCTGGCTTTAATGTCTGGAATATTTACCCTTAATTGCATGTCTGTTCTCTCTTTGAAATACTATTACTGGGAAGAAATTTTGTGATAAACTTTTATAAAAAGCTTGTGAAATATTTACAGTCACAAACTTAAGAATTCAAGAGTAGAAATTATAGCCAATAAACAGACATTTTCAATCGAAATATCAATAGAATGTCCCCTTTTACTAAAAGTTAAAGGTCTGGAAAAAAGTACTCTATACTGGTGATTCATTTAAACATAGACAAGAATAATTTCACGTTCACAATGAAAAAGATGATGATTGGAAATATGGTCATTACTGATATAGTCATTCTGGATTGTTGGGAAAAAACAACAACAGTATGTCTTAAGGAACTCTGCCAGTTCTTTGCCAAGGACTTTGGCAGTTATTTTGCATTAGTAACTATAAGTGATTTACCTTAGTAACTATAGCTGATCTGTAATAATCTATATCAACTTCTGAATGCTAATGAGATCACCTTAAATTTTTTTCATTGTATTTGAATATTTCCCATTGATAAAACTACTCAATCATCAGTCCCCAAATGACCCCTCAAATAGAGAGTTTCCATACCATATCTTGGAGAGAAAGTGGAATCTTTTACATTGCTAGTGGGAGTGTAAATTGGTTGAGCCTCTTAAGAAAAATATTTAGTATAAGTATATAAAGGCAACCTTTTATACAATAACTTCAGTGGCAAAAGTGGTAAAGAACCTGCCTGCCAGTGCAAGAGAAGTGGGAAGCGTGGTTTCGATCCTTGGGTTCGGAAGATTCCCTGTAGGAAGAAATGGCAACCCACTCATGGACAGAAGAGCCTGGTGGGCTATAGTCCATGGGGTCACACAGAGTTGGACATTATTAAGCAACTGAGCATGAGCAATGATCATTAAACCGAGCAGTTTTATCTCCTTCATATATGCTCAAGGAAAACTGCTTAAGTATTGAAAAAGACATAAAACAATTTATAATAGCAGAATCCTGGATGGACCCAAATACATTTTGGCAGAAGAATGGATTAATAAATTATACATATTTAAACTGAAATGTTTTATAACAGAAAAATATACTTAAAATACAACAAACCTAATGAAATGACAATATACATTTGAATGAAAAATCCCCCCAATAGTACTTAGAATGTGATATCTTTTTAATGAATTTAAAAGTTTTATTGAAAGTTAAACCAAAAAATTAAGAGATCATATAGTACATAAAAAAGCAGGGGACTATTTCATACAAGATTCAGGATAATGGTTAATTTGGAATGGGAGTTTGGGCAGGCGGTATATATTGGTAGATGTAAGATGTTGCCAACTGTCCAGTTTTGTTTCAAATTTTCTGATGAATGTTATATTATTATAGATATTTACATAAATGGACTTCCCTTGTAGCTCAGTGGTGAAGAACCTGCTAGCCAGTGCAGGAGATGTGAGTTTACTCCCTGGGTCAGGAAAACCCCCTGGAGAAGGAAATGGCAACCCACTCCAGTATTCTTGCCTGGGAAACTCCATGGACAGAGAAGCCTAGTGGGCTATAGTCTTCAAGGTAGCAAAGAGTGGGATAGAACTAAGCTCACACACAAGTATGTAATTAAAGACTTCTTGTGGACGAATTGTCATAAAACAAATATTGCTATTAATTCAATTCAATGAAAATGTAGTTCAGAATAAGAACATAAATGAATAGTGAAGTTAAACCCCTGGGAGTTAGGTAATATGCCTATTTACAAAAGAGAAAAGACACAGGCAAGTTTGTGCAGGTATTATTAGTTAGATATATATTTCTTAAAGCTACTTTACAAAAGTAATGCGTGATGACATATTTGATGAATGACACGAGAGCCTGTCTTGCCACAAGTGTAGCTAATCTGTCATCCAGGCAGCGTGTCAGAAATGTCTATCATCAGAGAGAGTTTCTGAGTTTCTGAATTCTTGGTTTATTTTTCAGAAATTTCCCTGATTTTAGTGAACCAGTCACATGTAGAGGGCTTGTGGACATATTATCTCAGCTCCAGCCAAGCTGACCTTGCTCTGCTTTCCACCTAGTATGCCCAGAGGTTCTCCTCAGTTCAGTTCAGTCGCTCAGTCGTTTCCAACTCTTTGCAACCCCATGGATTATAACCCACCAGGCTTCTCTGTCCATGAAGATTCTCCAGGCAAGAACAATGGAGTGGTTGCCATGCCTTCCACCAGGAGATCTTCCCAACCCAAGGATTGAACCCAGATCTCTCACACTGCAGGTGGATTCTGTACCCTCTGAGCCATCAGGGAAGCCCAGAAGTTCTCCTAGATTTTCCCAATTCTAACCTATAACACAGCCTCCTTAGAAAGGTCTAACTGACCTCTCTACACAAAATAGCACCCCACCCCACCTCAACCTTGTCAAAATTGCTCTATTTTTTCTTTCAGCTCCCTCTTTTCTTTTATTAAATTTCTTCAACTTCATGCTTTATCACCCATTTATGTAATTGTTCAGTTGTTTAATTTTTTTTACCTTTAATTTATTACTATTTATAATGTAAATGACTTTCTGTATTATTTATTTTTAGACTTAGCAGTATTTTATGTCAGTTGGTTGCGCTTTGAAAGTTGATAACAGAGGACACTTTTTTAAAGATATTTTTATGATATTTTTGACTTGTTCCTATATGATCATGGGAACATATAAAAATAAAGCTCTACATCTTTGGTTATCTGATGGAAAGTTTATACAGTAAAGAATTCCAACCAAGGAAAATTTATTCAGTAAATGTATACTTAACAGGGAAGTCTTCATCATTGTTTTCCTTGACAAGTATACCTGCCTTGTGATTTTTAGATTTGAAGAAGGTATCTTTGTTGTATACGTTGCCTTACCTACTAACCATATCATAAAATTGCTGTTTGCTGAAATACCAAGAGAAGTAGATAGCTCTACCAATAGCTTTTATGTCATTTATATGAGTATCAGTTTGGGCTAATTGAACTAAGACTGTCATGGAAATTAAGATACTTGAAAGACTGTTCTCTGGCTTTGTCCTTTTTCTGCAAGTTTTCTCACCATGTTCAATGCACTTCAGGAACTCATTCAAATATTTTACACTGACTTGAATTTAGTTTTGGTGTGTTGCTTCATTAGAAGCAATAAAGAGGCTTGAATAATGATGCTTGCTAATGAAATAAAAATACTGCAGAACAACAGCAGCAGGTTCCTTCATCCCTCTCTCCTGATCGAGCATTAAACACCGTTTTAAGGTTTTAATGCAGGAGGATATACTATATGTATCCGTTAGGTTTCTGTTGTGTCATTTCAGTTATTGCTAAGGATGACTTGCTGTTCAAACTGCATTTTGTCCAGTCAGCATTACTCCATAATATAAATTGTCTAAATTATAGCTTCTGAAATGTGTATGATCTAGACTGCAGGACAAAAAAAAACAAAAAACAAAAAAAAAAAAAAAAAAAACAATTCTTAGCAATGTTAAATACAACTATAACTTATGTATTTGGGTTCTAGTTTCTCATGAATAATACTTGTCTAGGAAATTAAGGAAACTTTATTTGCCCTACTGTGTCAAATATAGCTTGTATTTGTGTAATCTGTTGCCTTTTTGGTTTCCTTTCCAAAAAAAAACAAAAAAATGATTAGATTTATATAAGGATTTTTATTTTTACAAAGAATAAAAACATCATATATAGAAACAGACTATTTGAGCTGGAAATAACTTTAGGTGATTTAGTTCAACTCCTTTTTTACAGAGTAGGAAACTATATTGGATTTGCTATCAAAATGGAATTGATCTTAAGCATTAACTTTAGGTGACTAGAAAATGTTTTCTTTTTAGTGAAGCACATGCATGATCAAAGAAAACTGAGATATATTACATATTCTGAAATTTGACACCCCACTGGACATCCCACTGATATCTTCACTGGAATATTTTAATTATGATGTGTTGTGATCATTACATCTCAACACTTCTGGTTTCTCTTTCTCAAATACATGGATAAATGCCAAGTAAATGACATCTTTAACAGAAAGAAGTATGGAAATATTTGATGAATTTCAGATCATACATGGAATATTGAAATCATTTAATGCAGTTCAAGCTGTAATCAAATAAGAAAATATTTGAGCAACTTAGTTGGATTCTGCGAGTTTGAATAGATTTTTTCCCCAGAGTTGTTAAGCTGTGATATTGACAATGGTCTAGTACTACTCTAGAACTTTTGCTCTTCCCAAAAGAAAAATAGTGGAGTGGTCTGCCTAGATTTATGTAGAATTATAGTACATTATATTTCTGGCTTTTGTCTGTATGCTTTATTTATCAAAATGTAAATCTTTGTGTAGCTTTATCCAAAGTCTCTCAATATGAATTGCTCTAAAACATCTTGATCCTTTAAAGGCCTCTGAAAAGGCGAAGTAAGTAACAATTAGATCATATTTTCAGGTCTATATGTCCTGCTAACAGAAGAGTGCCAAATATATGCTTTACTTTTAAGGAATGTATAGAGACCAATTTTAAGTCTCTAGCAGTTAAAAAATATATCAATTGCATTAACTGGGCATATTATAAATAAAAAATACGTATGCAAAAATATACATATAATATGTGAAGTGTATGTATGTACATTGGCTGACTAAAAAAGTACATAAGTACAACGAAAAGGATGGATGGAGTACCACTGGTGATGAGCAGTGGGAATAGGTCTCAACTCAGTTTTGAGATGCTGGAAAATATTTAGTGAAGGGGTGATTACAATTATAGAAGAAACATAAAAATCTGTGAAACAGTCCCACAAAATCAAGCATAGGAAGTCCAAAACCATAGGCGGTAACAGTCAAAAGAGCAGGGGTTTCATTCAAATAGCTCTAGTTTTGATTCCCAACACAGCCACTTAGCTGTCATATTTTTGATAAGTTTCCAGATGTTTTGAACCTTGTTATCTGTCTTAGCTCATGCTGCTATAACAAAATACCATGGTTCAGGGTGGTTTAAACAACAAAAATTAATTTAACATAGTTCTGGAGGCTGAGAAGTTTAAAATCCAGGCACTGGCCCATTTGGAGTTGGTAAGGTCTCTCTCTTCTGGCTTGAAGGTGACTTTTCTGGCTATGTCCTCAGATGTGACCCTCCCTTGGTGTTGCATGCAAGCAGGAAGAGAAGGAGAGAGTGACCTCTCTTTCTCTTCTAAGGTCACTGATGCCATCATGAGGAGCCTACTCTAAATAGTCTAACCCTAATTACCTCTAGAAGGCCCCCTACTCGTAATACTGTAACTTTATGGATTAAGTCTTTAGCACGAGAATTTGGGGAGGAGGAAAGGCATTCTCTATACTGTTGTTTAGCCCCTCAGTTGTGTCTGACTCTAGGCAACCCCATGGACTACAGCACTCCAGGCTTCCGTGTCCCTCACTTCTTCACCATCTCCCAGAGTTTGCTCAAACTCATGTCCATCGCGTCGGTGATGCCATCCAGCCATCTCATACTCTGTTGTCACCTTTTACTCCTGCCTTCAGTTGTTCCCAGCATCAGGGTCTTTTCCAATGAATCAGCTCTTCGCCTCAGGTGGTCAAAGTATTGGAGCTTCAGCATAAGTTCTTCCAATGAATATTCAGGGTTGATTTCCTTTAGAATTAACAGGTTTGATCTCCTTGCTGTCCAAGGAACTCCGGAGTCTTCTCTAGCACCCTAATTCGAAGCAATCAATCCTTTGATTCCTTTTGATTGAATACAGTGGCACTCAGCTTTTTGTATTGCCCAGCTCTCACATCTGTACATCTCACTTTCTGTATATAGCAGTATTCTTTTCTGAAAATGGCATAATGTAGACCTTGCTTGGATTTGTGAGCGTCAGAACACAGTAAACCTGGTGCTGCACTAGTACTGTTGCTGCAGTTTGTGAGCAGCCAGTGAGGGAGTCAACAGCTGATCAGCACAAAATGGCTCCTGCTAGCTTAACTCTGTAGCCGGGAACACTCAAGTTCAAACAAAATGTGCTAGAAGACATATAAGGAATTTACAAAAGGAGCTGCCAAATGGTTTTGAACTCTTAGCTTATTATCTGTGTAAGAGGTAGAAAATTGAGAGTGCAGTTAAAGAGATAAGCAGAATTACATTGGCAAATTTTTTTGGAGTGCTGTGTGTTCTCATCCTCACCTTAAACCAAACGGGAAGATTTTCTGAGAACCACTTGACAACCTTCCCGTGTATCCCCACATCTTGTCAAACATAGAAGTGAGTCTGAAACACATCTGAGAAGTATGATGATAAAAGGACTTTTATTTGCTTGAAGTGGTAGGAAAGACAAGACAAAGGTACACATTTTCCTTCCGTCAGACTTGAGCCATAAGAGGATTTGTCAGGTACTGAAAAGAACTTCCCCAACTGGATTAAGGTTGAGATGATGACATGAGTGTCCTGCTAGGTTTAAACCTGAGGGAGGCCTGGGGGTGGCTTAAAACGGAGAGACCTCAGACCTCTGGAGAAGACCTCAGTAACAAGAAAGCAGGAGTTGGAACTATCCGGTGAAGAAGGGAGGATTCTCTGAAAATACAAGAGAAAATAATTTTAAGAAAGAAGTCAGTATGGAATAACTGCCAGATTCTAAGAGGGCCAGTAGCAGATCAAAATAGAATTAGGCTACACTCATCACCCCCAAATCACCTCTCATCTGGTTGAATCCTTGAAGGAGTTTGAGTGGACAGAAAATGAAGTTAAAGAGTGAGTGAAGACTTGGCAAAGGAAGAAACACGTTGGGATTTTCTTCTCATTAAGTGCAGATTTCTAGATTTTAGTAGCATTCAGTTGGAGAAGGAGAGATGCTTTAATATGATTGAGGTTTAGAGTTCTGATTATTTTATTAATTCATCATTTCACCTCATGAAATGGAACTATTTTGAGGCTTGGAAATACCTAAGGACCTATCCATGTATTTATCCCAAAGGCACACAGAATCAAACTAGTAAATAATTTTGAAGAGACTGGCAAAAGACATAAAGTCACATATGGAGACTAATATGTTTAATACAATAGTTATATTACTGTATAGTCATTAATAATTTGATATTAAATAGTTTATGCTAGCATTTTTATAATTTCAGGAAATGATATGTACTTAACACAGATTTTTCCTATTTTGTAAAATTAAAGTGAACTTTTTAGGTTTCAGTGTATAAGCATATTGTGAAAACTGTATATGTAGTAATTTAAGCCTATTGCTACCATTCCCAAAAGTTAGGTATTATTGTCTCTGGGCATATCATCACACAATTTAAAGATGATATTACTTAAGGATCCAAAAATACAGATTTCATTAACTATTTAATATTCTATTGGGCTTTAAGATCCTCATAAGTGGATATACAAGTCTTTGAGTTTCAGTTCTGTTTGCATTTGTGATGCTGTTCAGGAAAATACTCCTCACAGGAATATCAATTATTAAAGAATTGTCTTCAGTATAACATATAATCAGTAAGGCAGCCAACAAATAAAGCAACCCAGGGATATGTTCTTCTAGCCTCCTGTCTGAAGTCCAAGGAATTTATCTGGTTAACAAAGCAGCTGTTGACAGTGTCACTAAAAACAAAGCAGTAAAGATAACCAGAAATCTTTAAGTGCTTTTGGCTGCCCTTTTTGAGTATATGTGGGAACAGTATTTGTTTCCTTATTGTTCAAAATATGGAGAGAAAAATTAGCATCAAGTTAGGTTCCTATTTTTCTGAGAAGCAGGAAGAGTAAAAATGTTGAACTTTATAATGGTATCAAATTTATCAGAATAGACTGTCACAGGTATATTGTTATATGTAAGCCTCATAGTAGCTACAGAAAAAATGCCTATAGTAAGTACACAAAAGGTGATGAGCACGGAATATAAGCATACTACCAAAGAAAGTCATCAGACTACAAAGGAAGAGGACAGGAGAGTAAGAAAGAAAAAGGAACTACCGAAATAGGTAAGCAATGAACAACATGGCAGTAAGCACATACTTAGCCATAATTGCTTTGAATGTAAATGGACTAAATTCTCCAATCAAAAGATATAGAATGGCTGAATGGATTAAAAGAGAAAAAAAAAACATATCCATCTGTATGTGGCGATAAGGTTGAAAGGACACACACAGACTGAGATGAAAGGATGGAAAAAGATCCTTCATGAAATTGGAGAGCACTAATTCTTGAGTAGCTACACATATATCTGACAAAAAAGCTTTAAAGCAAAGACTGAAGTAAGAGAAAAAGAGGATGTTACAAATGATAAAAGATCAATCCAACAGGATATAATAGTTGTAAATATTTATGTACCCAAAAAGTTGTATCTAAATTTGTAAACAAATTAACAAATTTGTAACAAATTAGCAAATTAACAAACTTAAAAACAAATTAACAAAGAAGTTGTTCTTAAACTTGTAAACAAAGAAATTATACATAAATATTTATGTACCCAACAAAGGGCTTCCATGGTAGCTCATCTGGTAAAGAATCCACCTGCAATGCAGGAGACCTCGATTTGATTTCTGGTTTGGGAAGATCCCCTGCAGAAGGGAATGGCTACCCACTCCAGTATTCTTGCCTGGAGAATTCCATGGACAGAGGAGCCTAGCAGGCTACAGTCCATTGAGTTGCAGAGTCAGACACAACTGAGTGACTTTCACCATAACAAAGAAGTACCTAAATATATAAAGCAAACATTAATGAATATAAAGGAAGAAATATATATCAATTCAATAATGGTAGGATCCAAATACACCAATGGATTGGTCATCCAGATGAAAATCAAATAAAACAATAGCCTTAGATAATATGTTAGACAAGAGAAACTTAATAGATATTTAGAAAACATTGCATCCAAAAATAATAGAATGCACATTTTTCTTAAAAGCATATAGTTTTTCTGTTTGGGATCATATCTTAAGCCGCAAAATAAGGGATAAATTTAAAAGGATCAAAATCCTATTAAGCCTGTTTTCCATCCATAGGATATAATTAGAAATCAGTTACATGGGAAAAAACTGGAAATTCACAAGTACATGGAGATTAAATAACATAATACGGAGCAATTGATGGGTCAGAAAAGAGATCAAAAGAGAAATACTTTGAGACAAATTACAAATGGAAATGTAATTACCAAATTGGGAATGCAGCAAAAGCAGTTCTAACAAAGAATTTCATACTGATGAATACCTACCTCCAGAAAGAATAAAGTTTTAAATAAGCAACCTATCTTTAAACTTCATGAAATTGAGAAAAAAAAAAAGAACCAAAGAACAGATTTTGGTAGAAGGAAGGAAATAGCAAATATTATAGCAGGAATAAGTGAAATAGAGACTTAAAGTCAATAGAGAAAGATCAATGAAACTAAGCGCTAGTTCTCTTAAAAGACTTAAAAGTTGACAAACCTTTGGCTGGATTCATCAAGAACAAAATGATTCAAAATAAAAACAATGAAAGAGGAAATATTATAATTGATAGACAAAGACAGTAATAGACTACTCTAATCTTTTATATGCTCACAACTCTCACAACTAAGAAGAAATGAAAAAAATTCCAGAAATATACAACCTCCCAAGACAGAATCATGATGAAATAGAAAATCAGAACGAATGAATGACTAACAAGAAAATTGAATAAGTAATCCAAAACCTCCCAATTAACAAATGTACATGGCCAGACATCTTCACTGGTTTATTGTACCAAACGTTCAAAGAGGAATTAATAGCAATCCTCTCAAGACTCTTTCAGGAAAAAAAGAAAGAAAGAAACAAATGCTTCTAAATGAATTCCACAAGATCAGGATTATGGTGATACTAAAACAAGGTAGACACTACTGTGTGTGTGTGTGTATATATATATATATATATATATATATATATATATATATTCCAGTATCCCTGAAAGACATAGATGCAAAATCCTCATCAAATGTTAGCAAACTAAGTTCAAAAATAAAAGGATGCACCATACAACATTATCATGTAGGATTAATTCCAAGGATAAAGATGGTTTAACATTAGCACAGCAGTCAGGGTGATATATCACATTATCAAAATGAAGAATAACAATAATCATCTCAACAGATGTAGAAACAGGATTTGGTAAATTCTATTTTTGAGAAAAACTTAATAAAGGAAGTGTAGAGGGAACATACCTCAACAGAATAAAGTTTGTAGTTGACAAGCATATATTCAATGATAAAAAACTGAAAGTTTTTCCTCTGAGATCAGAAAAAGGACCAGGATCTCCACTCTTGCCACTTTTATTCAATATAGTATCAGATGTCATATCCAGAGCTCTTGGGAAAGAAGAAAAAATAGCAGTTATCCAAATTGGAAAGGAAGAGTTAAAACTTTTGCTTTGTGCAAATGATATGCTAAAATATTTAGAAAACCCATAAGACTCCATTAACAACTATTAGAACTAATACATGGATTCAGTAAAATTGCAGGTAACAAAATCAATACTCAGAAACTTGTTGCATTTCTTTGCAGTAATAAGGAAGTATCAGAAAAATTAAGAAAAGAGTCCATTTACAATTGCATCAGAAAGAAAAATAAAATTTAAGAATAAATTTAACTAAGAAGGTGGAAGACTTCTATATTGAAAACTATTTAGACATTAGTGAAAGAAATTAAGACAAATAAATGGAATGATATTACATGCTCATGGATTGGAAGAATTAATGTTGTTATTGGAACAACGTGGATTGGAAGACTATGCAATCCTAAAATGTGTATGGAACTACAATGACCCTAAATAGGCAAAGTGATCTTAAGAAAGAAGAACAAAGCCAGAGGCATCATACTTGCCTACTTCAAACTATATTACACATCTCTAGTCATCAAAAACAGTTTGGTTATTGGTATAAAAACAGACACCTAAATCAATGGAACAGATCAAGAGTCCAGAAATGAGCTTATGCATATATAGTTAATTAATTTGCTTTACCGTCTGGGCCACCAGGGAAGTCTATTAAGCATTAGGGAAATGCAAATCAAAATCACAGTGAGATATCATGTCACACCTGTGAGAATGGCCATTTTCAGAAAGATAGGAAATAACTTCTTGGTAAGACCGTGGGAAACTATTTATAGGGATATATATTGGTGGCTCAGATGGTAAAGCATCTGCCTGCAATGTGGGAGACCTGGCTTCAATCCTTGTGTCAGGAAGGTCCCCTGGAGAAAGATATAGCAACCCACTCTAGTACTCTTGCCTGGAAAATTCCATGGACGGAGGAGCCTGCTAGCCTCTAGCCCATGGGGTTGCAAAGAGTTGGACATGACTGAGGACTTCACTTTTACTTCACTTGCATATTGGTACAGTCATGCACTGTAAAAAACAGCATTGGATATTCTCAAGAAATTAAAAATATTCCAATTTCCTGGGAATATAACTGGAGAAAAACATGATCTGAAAAGAAATATTTATCCCAGTGTTCATCGGAGCACTATTTACAGTAGCCAGGACATAGGAGCAACCTAAATGTCCATTGATAGAGGGATGGATGAAGAAGATGTGGCACATATGTACAATGAAATCTTACTCAATTATAAAAGAGAATGAAATAGTGCCATTTACAGCAACATAGATGGACCTAGAGGGTGTCATACTGAGTGAAGTAAGTCAGTGAAGCAGAAATGTCATGTGGTATCCCTTATATGTGTAATCTAAAAAGAAATTGTACAACTGAACTTATAAAGCAAAAACAGATTTAAATGAGCTTACAGTTGCCAGGGGGAAGGATGGGGAAAGGGATAGTTAACAAATTTAGGATGGGTATGTACACACTGGTATATTTAAAGTGGATAACCACCAAGGACCTGCTGTATAATGCATGGAACTCTGTTCAAAGTTATGAGGCAGCCTGGATTGGGGGTGGGGGTCAGGGGGGAGAATAGATAATAAATATAATATAGCTGAGTCTCTTTGCTATTCACCTGGAACTACCACAATATTGTTTGTTAATTGGCTGTACACCAATACAGAATAAAATATTTTGAAAAATACTAAAAATGAAAGCCATCTTCTGATATAGCAGTTCCACTTCTGAGTATCTGAAGAAGATGAAAATGATCCAAAATATATGTATACCTCTATGTTCTTTGAAGCATTATTTTAATAGTTGTCTTTGAACAACCTAAGTGTCCATTGATTGATGAATGGATAAGGAAATTGTGGTATATATACAATGGTGTAGTATTTGGCCATAAAAAATATATATATTAAAATCTTGCTATTTGTGACAGTATGAATGGATCTCAAGAACATGTTAGTTGAACTAATACAGGGAAAGAAAATCACCATATGATCTCTTTTATGTGTGGAATCTGAGGAAAAAATTACCCACAAAGCTCATAGATGTAGAGAACATATTGGTTTCAAGAGGAGGTGGTGGATGGGAGAAATGGATGAGATGATTTCTTATCTGCAAAAAAATTGCATACATTTTTACATTTTTCAAATAGGAAAAATTGGCATCAAACTAGGTTCCTACTTTTTTGAAAATAGTTTTAATAGTGTTTTTATTTTTAAAATATACCATCTCTACAAATACTATAAAGTGCTTTGAATAAACTTTTTCTTTTGTTAAAAGTAAGGTATCACTCTGACTGTAGGTCATCTTTAAGGTTACGTAAAGATGTTAATGCTCCCCAGGTGATTCAGGGATAAACAATCCACTTGCTAATACAGAATGCAAGAGACAAGGTTCCTTCCCTAGTTGGGCAGATCCCTTGGATTAGGAAATGGCAATCTACTCCAGTATTCTTGCCTGGAAAATTCCATAGACAGAGAAGTGTGGTGGGCCACGGTCCACAGGGTTGCAAAGAGTCAGACATGACAGAGCACACCTACCCACCTACATACACACTGAAAGATTTTAATAGACTTCAGATTTCATATAAGTCTGAATAGATATTGTGTATAAAATATTTATATACTAAAATCCTTAGAATATATTGGTTAGAATGTATATTAGAATATATTGGCTTATTTTTTAAGCCATATATTCAGTTTAGTTCAGTTCAGTCACTCAGTCATGTCCGACTCTTTGTGACCCCATGAATTGCAGCATGCCAGGCCTCCCTGTCCATCACCAACTCCTGGAATTCACTCAAATTCATGTCCATTGAGTCAATGATGCCATCCAGCCATCTCTGTTGTCCCCTTCTCCTCCTGTCCCCAGTCCCTCCCAGCATCAGAGTCTTTTCCAATGAGAACTCTTCGCATGAGGTGGCCAAAGTACTGGAGTTTCAGCTTTAGCATCATTCCTTCCAAAGAACACCCAGGACTGATCTCCTTTAGAATGGACTGGTTGGATCTCTTTGCAGTCCAAGGGACTCTCAAGAATCTTGTCCAACACCACAGTTCAAAAGCATCAATTCTTCTGTGCTCAGCTTTCTTCATAATCCAACTCTCACATCCATACATGACTACTGGAAAAACCATTGCCGTGACTAGATGGATCTTTGTTGGCAAAGGAATGTCTCTGCTTTTTAATATGCTGTGTAGGTTGGTAATAACTTTTCTTCCAAGGAGTGTCTTTTAATTTCGTGTTTTAGGTATAGACCAAAATGATTCAGAGATACACATACGCACACATGTATTCTTTTTAGATTCTCTGCATTATAGGTTATTAAAAGATAGTGGATATGGTTCCCTATGCTGTAATGTAGGTTCTTGAAGTTTATTTTAAATATAATCTGTAACTGTTAATCTCCAAATTCATCCCTCCCCTTAATTCCCCTTGGTAACTGTAAGTTTGTTTTCAAAATTTGTGTGTCTGTTTCTGCCTTGTAAATAAATCCATGTGTATCATTATTTTAGATTCTATATATAAGTGATATCATATGATATTTATTTTGTTTAACTTTCTTCGCTGAATATAATTTCTAGGTTTATCCATGATGCTACAAATTACATTATTTCATTCCTTTTTATGGCTGAGCAATATCCCATTGTATGTACACACAATGAGATGTACATACAATGTACATTTTTCCACCATTCAGCATTTATCATGTATATATATATATCTCTTTTTCAAATTATTTTCCCCAGATTATTATAGAGTATTGACTGGTGTTTCCTATGCTATATAGTAGGTCCATGTTGCTTATCTACTTTATCTATAACAATGTGTATCCATTAATCCCAACCTCATAATTTATCCATTCCCCCTCACCTTTCCCCTTTGATAACCTTACATTTGTTTTTGTAGTCTGTAAGTCTGTTTCTGACTTGTAAATAAATTTATTTTTATCATTTTTAGATTCCACATGTAAGTGATATCATCTGATTGTTGTCTTTCTCTGGTTTACTTCACTTGATATGACAATTCAAGATCCATCCATGTTGCTGCAAAAGGCATTATTTCATTATTTTTAATTCCATTTTATAAATGTACCACATCTTTTTCACCCATTCATCTCTTGGTGTATATTAGGTTGATTCTATGTCTTGGCGATTATAAATAGTGCTCCTGTGAATATTGCTGTGCATGTCTATTTACTAGTTAGAGTTTTCTCCAGATACATGCCCTGAAGTGGGATTACTGGATCATATGGTTTCTCAATTTTTTTTGAAAGATATCTCCATAATGTTCTCCATAATGACTGTACCATTTACATTCCCACCAGCAGTCTAGGAAGACTCTTTTTTGCCATATTATCTCTACATTTATTCTATGCAGACTTCGTGATGTTGGCCATTCTTCACACCATTCTGACTGGTGGGAAGTGATACCTCATTATGATTTTGATTTCTCTAATAATTAGTGATAATGAGCATTTTTTTCATGTGTTTATTGGCTACCTGTATGTCTTCCTTGGAGAAATTTCTTTTAGGCCTTCTACTGAGTTTTTTTTTTTTTTTTTTTTTAATGCAGTACAGTTCATTTCAGTCGATCAGTCATGTCTGACTCTATGCGACCCCATAGCCTGTAGCACAGAAGGCCTCCCTGTCCATCACCAACTCCCAGAGTTTACTCAAACTCATGTCCATTTAGTCGGTGATGCCATCCAACCATTTCATCCTCTGTCATCCCCTTTTCCTCCCACCTTCAATCTTTCCATCATCAGGATTTTTTCAAATGAGTCAGCTCTTTGCATCAGTTGGCCACAGTATTGGAGTTTCGGCTTCAGTATCACTCTTTCCAATGAATATTCAGGACTCTTTTCCTTTAGGATGGACTGGTTGGATCTCTTTGCAGTCTAAGGGACTCTTAAGAGTCTTCTCCAACACCACAGTTCAAAAGCATCAGCTCTTCAGCACTCAGCTTTCTTCATGGTCCAACTCTCACAGCCATACATAACTACTGAAAAAACCATAGCTTTGACAAGATGGGCCTTGTTTGGCAAAGTAATATCTCTGCTTTTTAATATGCTGTCTAGGTTGGTCATAACATTTCTTGCTAGGAGTAAGCGTCTTTTAATTTCATGGCTGCAATCACCATCTGCAGTGATTTTGGAGCCCTAAAATATAAAGTCAGCCACTGTTTCCCCATCTATTTCCCATGAAGTGATGGGACAGGATGCCATGATCTTCGTTTTCTGAATGTTGAGCTTTAAGCCAGCTTTTTTACTCTCCTCTTTCATTTCCATGAAGAGGCTCTTTAATTCTTCTTCACTTTCTGCCATAAGGGTGGTATCGTCTGCATATCTGAGGTTATTGATATTTGTCCTGGCAATCTTGATTCCAGCTTGTGCTTCTTCCAGCCCAGCATTTCTCATGATGTACTCTGCATAGAAGTTAAATAAATAGGGTGACAATATACAGCCTTGACGGATTCCTTTTCCTATTTGGAAGCAATCTGTTGTTCCATGTCCAGTTCTAACTGTTGCTTCCTGACCTACATATAGGTTTCTCAAAAGGCAGATCAGGTGGTCTGGTATTCCCATCTCTTTCAGAATTTTCCACAGTTTATTGTGATCCACATAGTCAAAGGCTTTGGCATAGTCAATAAAGCAGAAATAAGATGTTTTTCTGGAACTCTCTTGGTTTTTCAATGATCCAGTGGATGTTAGCAATGTGCTCCCTGGTTCCTCTGCCACTTCTAAAACCAGCTTGAACATCTGGAATTTCATGGTTCATCTATTGGGGAAGCCTGGCTTGGAGAATTTTGCACATTACTTTACTAGCATGTGAGGTAAGTGCAATTGTATGATAGTTTGAGCATTCTTTGGCATTGCCTTTCTTTGGCATTGGAATGAAAAGCAACCTTTTCCAGTCTTGTGGCCACTGCTGAGTTTTCCAAATTTGCTGGCATATTGAGTGCAGCACTTTCACAGCACCATCTTTTCGGATTAGAAATAGCTCAACTGGAATTCCATCACTTCCATTAGCTTTGTTCATAGTGATGCTTCCTATGGGTCACTTGACTTAACATTCCAGCATATCTGGCTCTAGGTGCGGGATCACACCATCATGATTATCTGGCTCGTGAAGATATTTTTTGTATAGCTTTTCTGTGTATTCTTGCCACTTCTTAATATCTTCTATTTCTGTTAAGTCCATACTGTTTTTATATTTGTTTGTTTGTTGATTTGGTATTAAGCTATATAAGATTTTTGTATATTTTGGAAATTATTTCCTTATTGTTTGCATTATTTTGCACATATTTTCTTCCTTTCTGTGGATATTATTTTCATTTTTAATGGCTTCCTTTGATTGCAAAAGCCTTTAATTTTATTATGTCCCATTTGTTTATTTTTCTTTCCATTATGGTAGCAAATGAATAAAAAAAAATATTGCTTGAATTTATGTCAAAGAGCGTTCTGCCTATGTTTTCCTCTAAGAGTTTTATTTTAGCACTATCTGGTCTTACATTTAGGTCTTTAATCCATTTTGAGTTTATTTTTTGTATATGATATTAGAGAATATTCTGATTTCATTCCTCTACAGGTAGCTGTCTTAATTTTCCTAGCACTACTTATTGAAGAGCCTGTCTCTTCTTCATTTTATATTCCTCCTTCCTTTGTCATAGATTATTTGACCATAGCTTGTGGGTTTATTTCTGGGCTCTTTTCTATTCCTCTGTTTGTTTTAGTGCCAGTACCATACAGTTTTGATGACTATAGCTTTGTAATACAGTCCTTCAGGGTTCATGATTCCTCCAGCTCTGTTTTCATGCTCAGTTTAGTATTGGCTATTTGGGATCTTTTTTTTCCCATACAAATTTTAAAATTCTCATTTCATTTTTTTTTTAATGTCATTGATAATTTGATAAGTATTGTGTTGGATACTGTCTTGTTAAGCAATAGATATTCAATTTGTGAAGTATTTGAGATTATGGACAACTACCAAGCCAATTGTTTGATAAAAATTAATAAATGTAGACATTGTATAGTCATTCCTTGAATATACTGCAACTTCAGTTCCAGATTACCACAATAAAACACATATCACAATAAGTAATATTAATTTATTGGTTTCTGAGTGCATATAAAACTTATATTTACACCAAATTGTAGTCTATTAAATGTATAGTTGTTGTGTTGTTGCAAAGTCACGTCTGAATCTTTGTGACTCCATGGACTGCAGCACATCTGGCTCCCCTGTCCATCACTATCTCCTGGAATCTTGAGAAAGAAGAGAAGGGCTGAGGGAATCATGAGCCCTGAATTTGGACTATACTACAAAGCTACAGTCCTCAAAACTATATGGTACTGGCACAAAAACAGACATTTCCTGGAGTTGGCTGAAATTCATATCCATTGAGTCAGTGACGCTATCCAAGCATCTCATGCTCTGTCAACCTCTTTTCCTCCCTCCCTCAGTGTTTCACAGAAACAGCAGCTTTTCCAATGAGTTTACTCCTTACATCAGGTGGCTGCAGTACTGGAGTTTCAGTTTTAGCATCAGTCCTTCCAATGAGTATTCAGGGTTGATTTCCGTTAGTTGACTGGTTTGATCTCTTTGTAATAACATTATGCATAAAAAATAATGCTCATAGTTTAGTTAAAAATTTCAATACTTTACTGCCAAAACTATGCTCACCATTATTAAAGAATTCAACAAGTTGCAATCTTTCTATCTGGTGGAGACTCTTGGCTTTATATTGATGACTGCTTACTGATCAAGGTGGTGGCACAAAAGGTTGGGGTGACTGTGGCAGTTTATTAAAATAAGGCAACAATAAAGTTTGCCACAAGTAGTCTTCTGTTCACAAATGATTTTTCTGTACCTTTTAATAATGTTTGATAGCATTTTACCCACAGTAGAATGTCTCAAAATTGGAGTCAATCCTCTGAAACCCTAGCATTGTATAATTAACTAAATTTCTGTAATATTATTTTTTTGTCTTTTAAGTAAGCTTTACAGCATCTTCATCTGAATAAGAAGAATCTAAGGTGGAATCTTTCCTTTGCTCTGCATAAGTAGCAACTCTTCTTCCGTTAAACTTTTCTCAAGAGATTGTAGCAGGTCACATTTTTAAGTTCTACTTCTAATTCTAGTTTTATTGCTATTTTCACCTCATTGAAACTGCTTCATGAATCAACTTCTTTCAAACTCCTGTTTCTCTTGATGTTTTGTTCTCTTTCCCACAAATTGTGAATGTTCTTAATGGTCTGTAGAGTGGTGAATCTTTCCCAGAAAGTTTTAAATTAGCTTTGCTCATATCTATCAGACGAATCACTTTCTATGACAACTATAGCCTCAAAAAATGTATTTATACCTAGTACATCTTGAAAGTTGAAATTACTTCTTGATCTTTGGGCTCCAGAATGAATGTTGTATTAAAAGACATGAAAATAACATGGATCTCATTGTCCATCTCTATCAGAGTTCTTTGGTGACCAGGTTCATTGTCAGTGAGCAGCAATATTTTGAAAGGAATCTTTTTCTCTGAGCAGTAGGTCTCAACAGTAGCCTTAACATATTAAGTGAACTGTGCTATAAACTGATGTGTTGTCATCTTGGCTTTGTTGTCCAATTTCTAGAGGAACAGGTACAATTCAATTGAGAATAATTCTAAAAGATGCTAGATGGTAGGGTCCTTAAGAATTATCTACCATTAGGGATGATAGATAAGCATTGGATTCAACTTAAATTCATCAGCTGCCTTAGACCCTAACAAGACAGTCAACCTATACTTTGAAGTTTTGAAACCAGGCATTGACTTCTCTGCAGGTGTGAAGGGTCTAGATGTCATCCTCTTCCAATATGAGGCTGTTTCTTTTACATTAAACATCTGTTGTTTAGGGTGGTCACTTTTATTAATTATCTTAGCTAAATATTCTAAAAAACTTGGTGCACCTTCTACATCAACATTTTGTTTCAACCTGAACTTTTATATTATGGAGATGATTTCATAAACCTCATGAGCCAACATCTGCTGTTTTAAAGCTTCTTTTTTCTGCAGTCTTCTTGAAATTCAAGAGAGGTAAGACCTTGCTA
Organism: Budorcas taxicolor; assembly: GCF_023091745.1. Taxonomy (NCBI): domain Eukaryota; kingdom Metazoa; phylum Chordata; class Mammalia; order Artiodactyla; family Bovidae; genus Budorcas; species Budorcas taxicolor. The sequence goes on from NC_068910.1 coordinate 168,568,294, forward strand.
TGGTTTAGGAGAATGTGTCTGATTTGATCTTTTGTCTAGAGTCCTAAAACTTTCTCCATATCAGCAGCAAGGCTGTTTTGCTTTCTTATCATTTGTGTGCTCAATAGAGTAACACTTTTAATTTCCTTCAAGAACTTTTCCATTGTATTCACATCTTGACTGTTTTGTGTAAAATACCTAGCTTTAGGCATATCACAGGTTTAGAAATGCCTTCCTCACTAAGCTTAATCATTTCTAGCTCTTGATTAAAGTGAGAGATGTGATTTTTTCTTTCACTTGAACACTTAGAAGCCACTGTAGATTTATTAATTGTCTTGATTTCAATATTGTGTCTTAGGAAAAAGGGAAGCCCAAGGATAGGAAGAGAGATGGAGAACGACTGGATGGTGGAGTAGTCACAACACACACATCTATCACTATCTCATATGGGCACGGTTTGAGGTGTTTGCCCAAAAATGGCAGTTGTAATATCAAAGATGACTGATCATAGATTATCATAAGAAATATGATAATAATGCAAAAATTCAACCTATTGTAAGAACTACCAAAATGTAACACAGAGACATGAAGTGAGCAAATGTTGTTGGAAGATGGCACTGATAGAGCTGTCACAAACCTTCAACTTATAAAAACAGAAAGAAAGAAAGAAAAAAAAAAAACAACCAAAACTCAATATCTACAAAGTGCAATAAAGCCAGGAGCAATAAAGAGAGGTATGTCTGTACACAGTATCATGGCTGTGTAGTGGATTGTGAGGATCATCTTAAAATGAGGTCTCTGTTTCAGTGTCAGCAGTCGATAGTTGATGCTAAGATAGGATCAAAGTATAAATATAATCATATTCTGTTTCTTCTCCATGTTCCCCTCATGAACCTTATTGTTTTTGTTGTTCAGATTCTAATACCAGACAAAAAAGAAAGGTACAGGAGCAATAAAAGCCATGAAGTCTGGGGCTAGTGAGGAGTTTTTCTGAGTTATTAAAGAAGAAAAAAAAATAAATTTAAGGTTTGGGAAGAAGAAAACAAGGATTTTTAAAATATAGTCTTATAATCTTAAGTGAAATACTTGCAATTTTAGAATAAAAGCCAGATTCTCCTAGAGTAAAACAAATATTCCCATATATAAATATAAACAATACAAGAATACATATATTTATTTTAAACAAATAAAAACATATGTGTGCTACATAAAAGTTTAAGAGTAAGTCATGGAAAGTAGTGAGAAGAGTAGAGGTGGTAGAACTATAGCTATTTCTTTTAAAGAGTAAGTTGGAACAAATATCAATGTATCTGAGAAATGCATGGCTACTGTATTCTTTTTGGTACATTTACTATATTTTATAATTGAAAGTGAATGTAACATTTCCACTTTATTCAACATTTATTAAAAGCCTACTGTATGCTCTCCTACCAGGACAGTACATTAGTAATACTAATGTATTACTATTAAGACTGGGGCTGTACCTTTGAAAAGACAGATTGAATCCTTATTCCCAATCCTGGGAATTTGCATTCTCAGGAATCATTAAAATTACTTTTGAAATTATCACACTCAGGAGCATGAAAACAGAAAAATGACAGATTTTAAAAATAAAGTTAAATGTTCCTCAGTTGCTCACAGATTTTTATTGAGTACTGCACTATCTTCCAGACACTGATGTATGCATTGTGAACACAAAGGATATTAGAATAAAAGCATATTTTTAATTAATAAATATTCCTTGGCCTATAAAATTGACTACAAGAATCAGTTTCTATTGTTATGAAACATTTTCCTAAGAAAGATAAAGAATTTAGAAAATAATAATTAAGCATTTGGTCCTCTATGAGGGCAATAAGTTAGTAAGTCAGTATGAGCATAGAGATGTGGGTTTGGAGATGTTAATACTGCAGTGAAATAAGAATCCCTTTTAGAAAAGGGTGCTAGAAAGTAATGTGTTTCTTGGGATTGTTATGGCAGACATGCCTTTTCCAATTTTAATATTTGCCAGATTTTAGTCATACTCCTTCAATTTTGCTGTAATAAGAATCTTACTGGAAAACCATAATGATCCAGGCATGGGGATACTCAGAACTCATTTCTCCCTACTGTATTGACTCCGAGTAAGAACAACTAGAATTATGAAGTGCTCCTGTCTTCAAACCAGGGAATGAAGTACAGGAGACTAAAGAGAACAGGCTGCAGCTGTCACTTGTTTCCTTTCTTTCCAGATGCCAGAAAGGCCTGTTTTCTTCTTTTTCCCTTTCTTTTTTCTTTGCCTTCCTCTTTCCAGATGCCAGCAAAGCCTGATTTCTTCTTCTTTTTCCCTCTTCTTTTTTTTTGCCTTCCTCTTCTTCCTTCTTCTGTCTTTTGTCCTCCTCTTCTTTTCCCATATTCTTCTCTTCTTTCTTGTTCAGAAATGTAATGTCATTATATTATTTTCAGGTGTACAACATAATGATTTGGTACTTATTTATATACATTGTGAAATGATCAGCACAATAAGTTAGGTTAACATCCATCATTTGGAGTAGGAAATAGCAACCTATTCCAGTATTCTTGTCTGGGAAATCCCATCATCACCATACATGGTTTATACATATATATAAAATTTGTGATGAGAACATATAAGACCTACTCCCTTAGCAACTTTCAAATATACAGTATAATATTAACTGTAATCACCATGCTGTACATTGCACTCTGAACGGTTATTTATTTAATAACTGGAAGTTTTTACCTTTCACCAGTTTCAACTGTCTTGCCCCTCCTCCAACCCTCACTGACTCCTCTGCCAGCCACCAATCCATTATCTGTATCTATGAGCTCTGTGTTTCATTTGGTTTTATATTCCACATATAAGTGAGATCATATGGTATTTGTCTTTCTCTGTCTATTTCACTTAGCATAATGCTTTCAAGAATCACTGTGTCATCACAAATGTCAAGATTGCCTTCATTTTATATGGATGAATAATACTCCACTGTGTGTATGTCCATTCATTCACAGCTGGATGTCTACATTACTTCTGTATCTTGGCTATGGTAAAATATGCTACAGTCTTCATGGAGATGCATATATCATTGTGTGTGCTAAATTGCTTCTGTCCTGTCCAACTCTTTGTGACCCCATGGACTGTAGCCCTGCCATGCTCCTCTGTCCGTGGGATTCTCCAGGCAAGAATAGTGGAGTGAGTTGTCATACCCTGTTCCAGGGGATCTTCCCAACCCAGGGATTGAGCCCATATTTCAGGTGGGTTCCTTACCACTAGTGCCCCCAAGGAACCCCATATAACATTGAGTAAAGATCTTTTTTTGCCTTCAGAAAATACCTAGAATTAGAACTTCTGGATCATACGATAGTCCTATTTTTAATATTTTGAGGAACCTCCACATTGTTTTCTGTAATGGCTATACCACTTTACATTCCCATCAGCATCGCACAAGGATCTCTTTGTCTTCGCATGCCAGCCAACAATTGTTATTTATTGTCTTTTTGACAAGAGGCTTCCTAACAGACAGCTTCCTAACAGGTGGCTTCCCTGGTTATTCAGTTGGTAAAAAATCTGACTGCAATGCAGGATGCCTGGATTTGATCCCTGGGTTGGGAAGATCCCTGGGGAAGAGAATGGCCATCCATTCCAGGATTCTTGCCTGGAGAATTCCACGGACAGAAGGACCAAGTGGGCTATAGTCTATGGATTCGCAGAGTCTGACAACTGATCAACAAACACAGATACACACAGACACATACACACACACACACACACTAACAGATAGGAGTCAATATTTCATTGTGGTTGTATTTTGATTATTCATAATGTTGAGCATCTTTTCCTGTACCTGTTGACTATCTGTATTTTTTCTTTGGAAAATTGTCCACATTAAAAAAACAACAACAACAACTTTATTTTTTGCTGTTGAGTTGAAGGAATTCTTTATACATATATATTTGGATATTGACCCTTTATCACATATATGGTTTGCATTATTTTCATCCCATTCAGTATGTAGGCTTTTCATTTTATTGATGATTTCCTTTGCTTTGTAGATGCTTTTCCTTTTGATGCAGTCCTACTTGATAATTTTTGCTTCTATGCCCTTTTCTTTTTGTGTCAAATATAAAAAGTCTGTTGAGTTTGCCACTTATATTTTCTTCTAGTAGTTAATGGTTTCAAGTCTTTACATTTAAGTTTGTGTCCATTTTGAGTTAATTTTTATGTATAGTGTAAGATAGTGGTCCAGTTTCATTCATTTGCATGCTGTTATCCAATTTTCCCAGCACTATTTATTGAAGAGACTGTCTGTTCCCTATTTTGTACTACTGGCTAGTGTTTTAAAATAAATTAATTGACCATATATGTGTGGGTTTATTTCTGGGTTCTGTATTCTCTCCCACTGATCTATTTGTCTGTTTTTATACTGGTATCAGATTATTTTTCATGATTCTAGCTTGGTAATATAGTTTGAAGTCAGGATGTGTGATGCCTCCAGTTTTAGTTTTTCTCCAAATTACTCTGGCTATTTGGAATCTTTATGATTTCATAAGAATTATAGGATTATTTGCTCTGCTGCTGCTGTTAAGTCACTTCAGTCATGTCTGACTCTTTGTGACCACATAGACAGCAGCCCACCAGGCTCCCCTGTCCCTGGGATCCTCCAAGCAAGAACACCAGAGTGGGTTGCCATTTCCTTCTCCAGTGAACGAAAGTGAAAAGTGAAAGTGAAGTTATTCAGTCGTGTCCATAGACTGCAGCCTACCAGACTTCTCAGTCCATGGGATTTTCCAGGCAAGAGTACTGGGGTGGGTTGCCATTGCCCTCTCCGATTATTTGCTCTATTTCTGTGAAAAATGCCATTGATATTTTGATGAAGATTTCAATGAATCAAGATTATTTTGGAAACTGTGGACATTTTAACAATATTAATCCTTCAGTCTGAGAACATGGAATGACTTTCCATTTATTTGTGTCATCTTCAGTTTCTTTCATCAGTAGGTCATAGTTTGCCACAATATGAGTCTTTCACTTCCTTGGTTACACTTATTTCTAGTTATTTTATTCTTTTTGATGAAATTGTAAATGGCATTGTTTTCTTAACTTCTGGTAATTCAGTATTACTAGAAATGGAACAGATTTTTGTATAATGATTTTGTATCCTGCAAGTTAACTGAATTTATTAGTTCTAACAGAATTTTTGGTGGGGTCTTTAGGTTTTCTATGTATAAAATTATATTATCTGCAAATAGTGATAATTTAACCTTTACTTTCCAATTAGGATGTCTTATTTATTTATTTTTCCTGCCTAATTACTCTGGCTAAAACTATAAGGACTGTGCTGAAATAAAAGTGGTCAAAATGTGCATCTTGTCCGGTTCCTGACATTAAAGGAATTTATCCATTTCTTCTGGGTTATTTTATTGGTGCATAATTATTCATTTTAGCTTCTTATAAATATTTATATGTCTGTGGTATCAGTCATAACAGCTCCTCTTTCATTTCTGATTTTATTTGAATTATCATTATTATATTTTGGTGAGACTAAAGGTTTGTTAATTTGGTCTATCTTTTCAAAAAACTAGCTCTTAATTTCATAGATCTATTTCCTTTTTGTTTCTATTTCATTTATTTCTATTTGATCTTGGTTATTTTCCTCCTACTAACTTTTGGCTTTGTTCTTCTTTTTCTAATTTCTTGAGGAGAACTACTTTTGTTGCATCCTATAAGTTTTGGTATTTTTGTTTTCTTAATTTGATTCATTCTTAGGTACATTTTTATTACTCTTCTGATTTTTTTTTTCTTGGACCCACTGGTTGTTCAGTAGTTCAGTGGCATGTTGTTTAATCTCCACATATTTGTCAATTTTCCAGTTTTCTTCGTGTGATTTCTAGTGTTCCACCACTGTAGTCAGAGAATATGTTTGATATAATTTTAATCATATTAAATTTAGTAAGCATATGATCTATTCTGAAGAATATTTGAAGCACTTTAGAGAAGACTGTGTATTAGGTTGCTTTTGTATGGAGTGTTTTGTGTGTTTTCTTATTGATTTTCTGTCTGGAAAATTCATCCCTTGATGAGAGTGTGGTATTAAAATATCTTGCCATCATTGTATTTCTGTATATTCCTCCCTTTAGGAACATTACTATTTGCTTTATATTTATTAGGTGTTCCTACATCAGGTGCACATATTTAGCAATGTTATATTCTGCTGTTGGAATGACGATTTTATCATTATTAGTAATCTTTTTTGTCTCATTACAGTGTGTTTTAATATCTTTTTTTAAATATCTTTTTTAATATCTTTTTAAAGATAAATATCTTTATCTTTTTCGTTCTCCCAAGCTCAGTATGAACATTTTTTTGAACTGTTAGAAAAATCACTTATATTCAATTTATTGAGATTTGTGTATGAGACTGTATCTCGTTGTCTTATTTGGAACTTCTTTCTCTGTTTCTTCATTTTCCTTGACTCCTTATGTTGGATTTCATCAGTTCTTTCAATTTCTGGGTTGGGAGGATCCACTGGAGAAGGGATAAGCTACCCACTCCATTATTCTTGGGCTTCCCTTGTAACTCAACTGGTAAAGAGTATGCCTGTGATGTGGCAGATGTAGGTTTGATCTCTGGGGCAAGATCCCCTTAAGGGAAAGGCTACCCATTCCAGTATTCTTGGCCTGAAGAATTCCATGGACTGTATAGTCCATGGGGTTGCAAAGAGTCAGACATGACTGAATGACTTTCACTTCAGCTTATTTTCTTTGAGCTCTTTGAATATATCTTTCCTGGTCTGCAAAATTTCTGCTGAAAAATCTTCTGATAGCCCTTAGGAGGTTCCCTTGTACATGCAATTCAGTTCAGTTGCTCAGTCATGGCCGATTCTTTGCGACCCCATGGACTGAAGCACGCCAGGCTTGCCTGTCCATCACCAACTCCCAGAGTTTACTCAAACTCATGTCCATTGAGTCAGTGATACCATCCAACCATCTCATCCCCTTCTCCTCCCACCTTCAATCTTTCCCATCATTAGGGTCTTTTCACATGAGTCAGTTTTTTGCATCAGATGGCCAAAGTATTGAAGTTTCAGCTTCAGCATCAGTTCTTTCAATAAATAGTCACAAGTTGTTTTTCTCTTACTATTGTAAAAACTCCCTTTATTCTTTAACTTTTGCCACTTTAATTATGTGACTTGATGTGAGTGTCTTTGGGTTCATCTTATTTGTAACCCTCTGGACTTCCTAGTTCTGTATGTCCTTCTCTAGTTTACAGAAATTTCAACCATTATTTCTGCAAATAAATTTTCTGTCCCTTTCTCTCACTCTTCTTCTGAGACCCCTGAAATGCAAATATTGGTTCACTTGATAATGTCTCCCAGTCCCCTTAAGATATATCAGTCTTTTTATTTTATTTTTCTTTTTTTCACTCTGATTGGGTGAGTTCCACTCACCTACCTTAGATCTCACTGGGCCTTCTTCTACATCATTAAGTCTTCTGTTGAATTGCCTTTTTTTCTAGTTCATTGTTTTTAATTTTTTCTTGTGACTTCTGTTACTTTATTATATTTTCTCTGTTGAAATTCTTACTTTGTTCATTCGTTCTCCCAAGCTCAGTATGAACATTTTTTTGAACTGTTAGAAAAATCATTTATATTCAATTTATTGAGATTTGTGTATGAGACTGTATCTCCTTGTCTTATTTGGAACTTCTTTCTCTGTTTCTTCATTTTCCTTGACTCCTTATGTTGGATTTCATGCAGTAGATAAACAACTACCTTTCCCATCCTTGAAAGAGTGTCCTCATTTAGGAGATGACTTTATTGTTCAAATCCTTCCCTTTTATTAGTTGTCTCATAAACCTTTGTGGTTGTCCAAGCAGTCTACTTTATTTTTTAGTGGCTCTCAGTCATCAAAGGTGTAATGACACTTGTCAGTGTCCCAAAGGAACCAAGTTGGCATCTAGATGCAGGATGTTTGGAAACCAGACCCTTAGGCACCAGCTTTTAAAGCATGCAAATATATACAGTTCTATGGGACCAATAAGATAAGATCTGCTGGGACCAGTGCCAAGTGATCAGGAGGTATTTCCCTGGGAAACAATCACAAAACCTGTTATTGGATGTAAAAACCAGAGCACAGGATATGTATAAAATTCTCCTTCAAGAGATGCTGTGCCTTTGCAGTGCAACAATTGGAGAGCATGAAGATAGTACCTGTTCTCCGATGTCTCTGAAGAGGATTATAGTCAAATAATAGATGCTAATAGATCACAAAAAAATATGAAAAATTCTTAAAGAGATGGGAATACCAGACCACCTTACCTGTCTCCTAAGAAACCTATATGCAGAACAAGAGGCAAAGGTTAGAATTGACATGGAACAACGGACTGGTTCAAAATTGGGAAAGTAGTACGTCAAGGCTGTATATTGTCACCATCCTTATTTAACTTCTCTGCAGAGTGAAAGTGAAATTCTCTCAGTTGTGTTTGACTCTTTGTGATCCCATGGACTCTAGTCCACCAGGCTCCTCTGTCATGGGATTCCCCAGGCAAGAATACTGGGATGGGTTGCCATTCCCTTTTCCAGGGGATCTTCCTAACCCATGTATTGAACCCAGATCTCCCACATTGCAGGCAGATATTTTACCATCTGAGCCACCAGTGAAGCAGAGTACATCAAGTATGCAGTGTATATCATGGAAAATGCTGGGCTGGATGACTTACAAGCTGGAATCAAGATTGCTGGTAGAAATAGTAACAACCCCAGATATGCAGATGAATAGCACTCTAGTGGCAGACAGCAAAGAGGAACTAAAGAGCCTCTTGATCAGAGTGAAGGAAGAGAGTAAAAATGCTGGCTGAAAAATGAAAATCATGGCATGTGGTCCCATCACTTCATGACAAATAGATGGGGAAAGAGTGGAAGCAGTGACAGATTTGATTTTCTTGGGCTCCAATTTCACAGTGGATAGTGATTGCAGCCACAAAATTAAAAGATGCTTGCTCCTTTGAAGAAAAGCTATGATAGACCTAGACAGTGTATTAAAAATCAGAGACATCACTTTCCCAACAAAGGTCCATATAGTCAAAGCTACGATTTTTTTCCAGTAGTCGTGTACACATGCAAAAGTTGGACCATAAATAAGGCTGAGTGCTGATGAATTGATGCTTTTGAATTGTGGTGCTGGAGAAGACTATTAAGAGTATTTTGGACAGCAAGGAGATCAAACCAGTCAATCCTAAAGGAAATCAACTCTGAATATTCACTGGAAGGATGCTGCTGAAGCTCCAATACTTTGGCCATCTGATGTGAAAAGCCAACTCTGAAGCCAACTCTGAAAGACTCTGAAGCTGTCAAAGACTTGCAAGATGAGAAGGGGGTTACAGAGGACCAACCCAGTGGACATGAGTTTGAGCAAACTCCAGGAGATAGTGAAGCACCGGAAAGCCTGGCATCCTGCAGTCCATGGAATTGCAAACAGTCAGACAAGACTTAACAACTAAACAATAGCAGATGCATCCTTAAATGGAAACCCTCCCGTTTCAGGCCATAATCATAGGGATTAGCTAATACACCTGTTTCATAGAAAGACTGGGAAACTCAGTTGGGTGCCTCTCTGCTGTGTTAACTGGTACCCAGTTAACTCTTTCTCCATTGGGTTTTGTGGGACCTTTGAGTACAAGCTCTGCTATCCACCAGAGCTTGATGATCTATAGATGTCCTCTGGGTGGCACCCACAAAAATTGAGGAACCAGATGAGGGTATTAGCTCCTTTCTGGGATATACTGGTGATCGAGAATGAGGCAGACAGAGTGTGACAAAATGGCTCCTGCTGGCCTCCTTCCTTAAAGAATATATCATTTAGGTCTTTAGATATCTGTTAAATGAGATGCCTGCCCCTCAGGCAATTTAAGTGTGTATTGCTCAATGTGATTTAGTGACTATTGGTATAAATTTTTGTGCCCTCTTCATTCCTTTAGAACTTAGAAATTGTTCAAAACATAATGTCCTATGTGTGATTCTTATCTTTCTGTTTGTTTAGTAAGATGCCCAGTACACTGGAGTACAGATGGAGGTAAATAAGAACTCTCATGTACAATTTAAAATTCTTCTTTGTCCTAAGAAAATAATGAGCATTTTAGAGTGATTCTAAGTTTTACTGTGATAGGTTTAAGTCATAATCCTTCACTTTATTCTTTCCTTTTCGAAGAATATAGATTTCTTTAATATGCGGAAAGGATACCACCTCTCTGGAGACAAAACAGCTTCTACTGTGCTTGCCAGGGTGCTCTGTTTATGCTACTGGCACCGGGTATTCAATGTCTTGGCTTTCTAGTTCTGTCATCACTAAAGTGATTTTATGCAAGGATTTCATATTGATTATCTGAACTGGCAGATAATCTGGACTGCTTCCTTCCTATTCATAATGGAGCCTCTGTGATGCTAAACATTGACTTCCAGTTTCTCAGGGAAACTCCATCTTCTCTGCCTACTTCCTTCTGTTCCACTGAAGTTTTTTTTTAAGTTTTTCTTCTTTTTCATGAAGTTCTCCTTGAATTTTTAATGATTCTTCCTTTGTAAATTTACCTGCTAAGCTATTAGATTTGTACAGGTTCATTGCTCTTTTACTTTATTTGTAAAGTGTGCTTTATATCATGACATGATATTCTTCTTCACTCTGATCCATGACTTTAAGCATGTACATGTATGATGCTATTTTACTTTCTTTGTAAAGTGTGTTTTATATCATGACATAATATTCTTCTTCACTCTCATTCATGTCTTTATAGAGTGTATATGTATGATGCTGCTTTTATTTTTTTTTCAGGTACCTTTTTGACAATGCCTTCATTTTCAACATTTCTTCAATACAGAATTGGTTTTAAGTCTGCTTCCTATGACTTGTATTTAAACAAATGCTTCTGAACTCTGTATTGTAATAGGAGTCATGATATTTTCTTGTTGCACTAGGTGTTTGTTGCTGCATACGGGCTTTCTCTTGTTGCAGTGAATGGAGGCTACTCTTTGTTGAGGTGTACAGGTTTCTAATGGTGGTAGCTTCTCTTGTTGAAGAGCACAGCCTATAGGCACACAGGCTTTAGTAGCTGCAGAACAGGGGGCTTGTTAGTTGGGGCTCATGGGCCCTAGAGTATGCAGACTTTAGTAGTTGTAGCACACAGGCTCAGTAGTTGTGGCTCACAGGCTCTAGAGCACAGCCTTATAAGCTGTGACAAACAGGCCCATGTGGAATATTCCTGGGTCAGGAATCAAACTTGTGTCCTCTGAGTTGGCAGGTGGATTCTTATTCATTGTGCCACCAGGGAAGTCCAATTGGAGTCATAATTCTGTCTACACATAGGGCAATGCTTGTTTATGGTTGTCCTGCTTTTCCCATCTTATTTTATGTTTATTGCTTATTGTAAAACTATAGTCTCCTGCATTTCCTTGTATTTTTGCATGATTTGATCAGGTTTCTATTCATTTCATGTTTTCCCCCACATATTTGGATATTGTGACTATAATTTTCATTGTATCATCTCTCTTGACCTTGCATTTATAGTTAGATACATATTTCTCCACTATTGTTTAAAAAAAAAAGTATTTTCCCATGACAAATACTGATTCCCCACCAGGATGGTCTATGTCACCCATCCCACAAAGATGAGACATAAAGAAACACTTTTACTTATCCTATCTCCTCCATACTCTCCCCTGACTCTGGGACCTTTAGACTGTCTCAATTCCAGGCTAAGCTAGTTAATTTTAATCATTGGCTGTGATTGAAGTTTTCTTATCATTTAAAATATTCCTTTGTTTCATGTGTCCTTATACTTGTTTCTTTTTTTTAGTCATTTATTACTTGATTTATGTATATACTCAATAATCTACCATAGATGAAGTTTATTACATTATTTAGATTATTTTAGATCATCAGTCGTCTGCCTATGAGATGATATTGTCAGCAGGTATAGGATTTGGGGGATATATAATTTTTCTCAGTAGTCAGCAAATATTGTATTACTCTCTTCAAGTTTCAGGTGTTACAAATCAGACATTTGATGCCAATCCTTTTTCCTTTGTACCTAACATTTTGTTATTATTATTGTTAATATTATTCAAATAGCATAAATTATTTTTATACTCTAGGAACTTGAAGGTTTAGCTTTATCCTAAAATTTTAAAAATTGCCAGGACTTCCCTGGCAGTACCATGGTTAAGAGTCGGTGCTGCCAGTGCAGGGGGCATGGATTGATCCCTGGTTAGGGAAGTAAGATTTCACATGCCAAAAGATATGACCAAAAAAAAAAAAAGGTCACATTGTAAGAAGGTATATCTCTGCTTTTCATTAGTCCATCTTAGAAAGTGATGAGCGCATTCATATCCAGACACAGGTCTCCCAAAAGCTCAGGCAGATTCCCAACCATTTGTTTAATCATTTCTTATCCTGCATCTTTTTCTTTTTTCTCTCCCTTGAAATATTATTTGCACATTGTGTATCCCAAATTTCTGGGTTTTTTTTTCTTCCTTGTCTCATATATATTATATATGTTATATATATATATACACACACACATATACATACCTTTCTATTTTTCCTCTGTTTTTGTAATTTTGTTTTGTAATTTTTCTTAATATTTCCAAGTCACTAATTTGGGGTGACTTGGTACTATAAGTACCTAAGGTTTTTCCAGTAGCCATGTATGGATGTGAAAGTTGGACTGTGAAGAAAGCTGAGAGCAGAAGAATTGATGCTTTTGAACTGTGGTGTTGGAGAAGACTCTTGAGAGTTCCTTGGACTGCAAGGAGATCCAACCAGTCCATTTAACAGGAGATCAACCCCGGGATTTGTTTGGAAGGAATGATGCTAAAGCTGAAACTCCAGTACTTTGGCCACCTCATGCAAAGAGTTGACTCATTGGAAAAGACTCTGATGCTGGGAGGGATTGGGGGCAGGAGGAGAAGGGAACGAAAGAGGATGAGATGGCTGGATGGCATCACTGACTCGATGGACGTGAGTCTGAGTGAACTCTGGGAGTGGGTGATGGACAGGGAGGCCTGGCGTGCTGCAATTCATGAGGTCGCAAACGGTCGGACACGACTGAGCGACTGAACTGAACTGAACTGAACTGATAAGTACCATTATCTTTTTCATTACACGAATGTCATGTTTTAAATATAAGATGGGTTTCTGTCTGTTCAACCTTCAAAATGCCCTTTACTGCTATTTTTTGTTTGCTTTTGTTTTTGATCATCCTTCCTTAGATGTTCTAATATGCTAAAACTTGTGACAGGTCATCTATGAAACTACAGGGCCTGCTTAAATATACTGTTGCTATTCTTTGTTGAGTGACTTGAATCACTGGTACTCAGGTTTGATTTCTTGCTTACTCTGTGAGGTGACAATCCTTCAGTAGGTAGAGTATTTCTTATATGGGCCAACAGTTACAACTGAGAATTGTGGAGTAGCAAATATGTCATTCCAAAATATGTCATTTTGACATACTGATTATTTTTGAAGTAAAGATGCTTAAGCAACCTGTGTAAGTAGGGTACTCTGATTTTCCTCTCACTTTTTCTCCTGAAATAAAGATATAAATCTCCCATATGAATCGTATCTTTCTTGTACCAGGAGGATAGACAATATCTTTATCACTAGAGATATGGGATTTAGGGCTGTAAAGGCTATAAAAACAAACCTTGCTATTTTCATCATTTGCTACCTGTAGCCCCAAATCCTTGGTCTTGTCAGTTTCTACAAATTTATTGTCTAAATGGTATAAAAGTTTCCTGTTCTCGTTACTTCTTTGAGTCTTCATTCCCTTGTGAACATTTCTATGCAAATTGAAAAATGCAGTAAAATGATATGTCTTTCTCCTGTTAATCTTTCTTTGTCAGTGTAAATTTCAGACCTAGTCACGAACCTGAAGAGAATCAAAGAAAACTTATTCCTCCTCTACACTTGTGGATGGTCTTGCATCTTAACTTTCTCCTTCATTTTCACATTGATCTCCTTGTCCTAGGAGAGATTAGAGTGATTTGCAATCTGAGCTGGCTAGAATGGTCAGAGAGCTGCAGGTCATGTGATTCTCAGGATCTTCTTCTTTGAGGATCTCACGTTTGTGCTTCTTCACTCTGGTGTCCCTAGTTCACTTAGGTCATGGAGGAGAACACCATATACCAGTTCTCTCTACCTTAACTCCTGCAGAGGAAGCAGGTTTTCTGTTTATTGTTTTTTACAGTTTGTTTGTGTGTGTGTGTGTGTGTTTGCATTTATGTGTCTTTAAAACTCCAGTTGTCCTTTGGCTTAAGAAAAGGAAACCTTAACCAGACATTCAGATTATGTTCAAGGACAGTTTGACCCATTTTCTTTCAGGTTCTCTTGGTTCATCCAAACTCCACTTTCTGTTCTTTTCTGGCGTATTAGTTTATAGCCTTGTTGACTTAGGTGGATAATCCACCCACCAATTGATTAGCTCAACTGCATGGATTTCTAGGGGAAAAAAACTGATGTGCATTTGATTTGTTTTAGTTAGAAAATAGGACTGTATACACATGTGCATACATCAGGCTCCAGTATTTTTAGAAAGGTATTTTAAATGCATATTAAATCTTTGAATATCACCCTTAATAAGCTTTAAATGTCACTCTGAAAAACACAGTGTGACTGTAATGTCTACATAAACTTCTTTATAGCTTTTATAGCTGAATCCATAACATTTCCAGGATTATTCTTTTGCTGTCATTTTATAATTAATTCCCTCCTTGGGCCATCAGTGGATGTTCTGTGGGTGTGCATATATAATAAATGTTGCAAGAAACAAAATGTACAGGTCCAAGCTCTGGCTTCTGAAGTGCAAGCAAATCAATTTTGAGCAGTTCAGATTAAATTATTTTACTCTTTGAATATAATATTTAGAGGAAAACATAACAAAGTAGTTTATTCTGATGGAGTAATTTAGTGAGTTATGGCACAAAATTTTCAGTGTGTTTATTTGTAAGGTGAAAGATAATATACAACTAATAGTAAGATTCATTAGACACTCTGTGCCAGGCAAGTCAGTAATTTAAATGCACTGTTTCCTTTAGAAAACATAACTCAAATTAGTAGTGATTACACTATTTTTCATTTTATGGATAAGGACACTAGAGTGTAGAGAATTTAAGAAAGTTATACAAATGGTGACTAATATGGCCTGATTTTAAACCCATGTTTATCTGAATCCAAGGTCTCATTAACTAAAGCTGTATGGAATTTGAAGTTTATTCATGAATATGTATATGAAATAAGTCAGACAAAGAAAGATAAATGTCATATAATATCACTTATGTGTGGAATCTGGTAAAAGATACATATGAACTTCCACAACAGAAACAGACTCACAGACATAAAAAACAAATTTGTGGCTACCAAATAGGATAGCAAGTTGGGGGGAAGATACATTATTCATTTGGGATTAATAGATACAGACTACTAATATAAACTAAATTAACCAACAAGGTCCTACTGTATAGCACAGGGAACATATTCAATATCTTATAATAACCTAAATAGAAAAGAATCTGAAAATATACATATTATAAATGTATATACGTTTATTATATATATGTACATATATATATATCTGAGTCACTTTGCTGTAGACCTGAAACTAACACATTTTAAATTAAGCATACTTCACTTAATAAAGGTAAAAATTTAAAAATAAGGATAATACAGATGAAGAATTTTATTTAAATATATCTGAAATATATGAATTATTAAATGTGATTTCATATCACTATTGAATACTCTTCTAATAACCATGAAATATTTCTATATATGAATCTGTGGCTGCTGATATTGAGAAAATATTAAGTAAATACTGGGTTGTAAATTATTTGTCATTTTTTCATGCATATATTTTCTCATATTTAAAAATTTCTCACTTGTATAAATCATGGAATGAACCTTTCCAGAAACAGCTAATTTTATGTGCATTTTACTGATATTTAAAATGATAAATAAAAGTTCTGTGATTATGGCTTTGTTACTTGGTCCTCCCTACTCCTAATTTAAAATTAATTCAATATTGACTAATAAAATCCCTTTTAACTACAGGCAGAAATATATTTTGTTATAGCAGTAAATGTAGCATTTGAAGAAGACTGTCCTTATTATAAGCCTAACAGAGCATGTTTACTTCAGAAAAAAACTTCAACACATTTAATGTAAATATATGTTTTTCTCCCATGTAAAACATGCAGTGCTTAAATAAACCTTGTAATTTAAATATTAAACTTACTTATTAATAGACTCTTTTGCAATAAATTTTTATATGGGAATATAAATGTTTATACTTCATAAGCCAAAGCTTGTACATTTTGTTTCTTGCAGCATTTGTATGTGTATATTCACAGAACATCCATTGATGGCCCAAGGAAAGAACATGGACAAGAAAATGTAGAAATTTTAATATGTTCTAAGGTGATCCATCTTTAGAATTTTAAAACTTTGCCTTCAATTATTTGCAAACAAAAAATAGCTTTGTTTTCTTTCAGTTCGTGTTCATATAAAGGTCCAGGTCAATCTCCATACTTCAATTTGTTCATCCCTACACTGCTCTCGCAGCTCAGCCATGTCTGATTCTGGGCCAGTTCTCACCAAGATAATCATATATGCCTGAGTACTGTAAAAAAAAAACAAACAAATATTTAGTTTCAAGTGAAGTCTGTTCTGCTGCCATTACCTTGTTCAAAGCAACTGAGTATTTTATTTAATTGTTGTTTTTGGTTCAGAAAAGGAAATAGCAAAAATAAGAAAAGGTAAAAAAAATGTGACCATTGATAGCTGTGTTTTCCTATATTTTAAACCCTATTTTTGTATTTCAATAAAAGGAAAAAGGAATGCTCAATTCAGAAAAAAATATCACCATATTGTTGTCACCTGAATATTTTGGTTTCCAACTTATCATCAATAAATACAAGACAATTTGGATAATATTGAGACTAGAAGTGATGATATTTTCAAATTTGGAAGGAGAAAAAATAAACTTTGTGTATGCATTTTTCAAGCCTCAATTTTTTATCAAGTATTATTTCTGTTCAGTAAAATAGGTAGCTCTTATTAAGAGCAGTTTAGCACCCTGTTTATTTAATTTTGGTGGGTGTATGTGTGTAATTGATGTTCTTTTATTTCAAAAAGAGAAACCCAAATAAGATGGAAGGTGTTGCAAGAGGGCATCAGAGGGCAGACACACTGAAACCATACTCACAGAAAACTAGTCAATCTAATCACACTAGGACCACACCCTTGTCTAACTCAAAGAAACTAAGCCATGTCCCTGGGGCAACCCAAGATGGGCGGGTCATGGTGGAGAGGTCTGACAGAATGTGGTCCACTGTAGATGGGAATGGCAAACCACTTCAGTATTCTTGCCTTGAGAATCCCATGAACAATATGGAAAGACAAAATGATAGCATACTGAAAGGGGAACTCCCCAGGTCAGTAGGTGCCCAACATGCTACTGGAGATCAGTGGAGAAATAACTCCAGAAAGAATGAAGGGGTGGAGCCAAAGAAAAAAAAAAAACAAAAAAACCCAGCTGTGGATGTGACTGGTGATAGAAGCAAGGTCCGATGCTGTAAAGAGCAATATTGCATAGGAACCTGGAATACCAGGTCCATGAATCAAGACAAATTGTAAGTGGTCAAACAAGAGATGGCAAGAGTGAATGTCGACATTCTAGGAATCAACGAACTAAAATGGACTGGAATGGGTGAATTTAACTCAGATAACCGTTATATCTACTACTGCAGGCAGGAATCCCTCAGAAGAAATGGAGTAGTCATCATGGTCAACAAAACAGTCTGAAAAGCAGTACTTGGATGCAATCTCAAAAACGACAGAATGATCTCTGTTCGTTTCCAAGGCAAACCATTCAATATCACAGTAGTCCAAGACTATGCCCCGACCAGTAATGCTGAAGAAGCTGAAGTTGAATGGTTCTATGAAGACCTACAAGACCTTTTAGAACTAACACCCAAAAAAGATGTCCTTTTCATTATAGGGGACTGGAATGCAAAAGTAGGAAGTCAAGAAACACCTGGAGTAACAGGCAAATTTGGCTTTGGAATGTGGAATGAAGCAGGGCAAAGACTAATAGAGTTTTGCCAAGAAAATGCACTGGTCGTAGCAAACACCCTTTTCCAACAACACAAGAGAAGACTCTACACATGGACATCACCAGATGGTCAACACCGAAATCAGATTGATTATATTCTTTGCAGCCAAAGATGGAGAAGCTCTATACAGTCAACAAAAACAAGATCAGGAGCTGACTGTGGCTCACATCATGAACTCCTTATTACCAAATTCAGACTTATATTGAAGAAAGTAGGGAAAACTGCAAGACCATTCAGGTATGACATAAATCAAATCCCTTATGATTATACAGTGGAAGTGAGAAATAGATTTAAGGGCCCAGATCTCATAGACAGAGTGCCTGAGGAACTATGGGATGAAGTTCATGACGTTGTACAGGAGACAGGGATCAAGACCATCCCCTTGGAAAAGAAATGCAAAAAACCAAAATGGCTCTCTGAGGAGGCCTTACAAATAGCTGTGAAAAGAAGAGAGGTGAAAAGCAAAGGAGAAAAGGAAAGATATAAGCATCTGAATGAAGAGTTCCAAAGAATAGCAAGAAGAGATAAGAAAGCCTTCCTCAGCGATCAATGCAAAGAAATAAAGGAAAACAACAGAATAGGAAAGACTAGAGATCTCTTCAAGAAAATTAGAGATACCAAGGGAACATTTCATGCAAAGATGGGCTCGATAAAGGACAGAAATGGTATGGACCTAACAGAAGCAGAAGATATTAAGAAGAGGTGGCAAGAATACACAGAAGAACTGTACAAAAAAGATCTTCACAACCCAGATAATCACGACGGTGTGATCACTCATCTAGAGTCAAACATCCTGGAATGTGAAGTCAAGTGGGCCTTAGAAAGCATCACTATGAACAAAGCTAGTGGAGGTGATGGAATTACAGTTGAAGTATTTCAAATCCTGAAAGATCATGCTGTGAAAGTGCTTCACTCAATATGCCAGTAAATTTGGAAAACTCAGCAGTGGCCACAGGACTGGAAAAGGTCAGTTTTCATTCCAATCCCAAAGAAAGACAATGCTAAAGATTGCTCAAACTACCATACAATTGCACTCATCTCACATGCTAGTAAAGTAATGCACAAAATTTTCCAAGTCAGGCTTCAGCAATACGTGAACCATGAACTTCCTGATGTCCAAGATGGTTTTAGTAAAAGCAAAGGAACCAGAGATCAAATTGCCAACATCCGCTGGATCATCAAAAAAGCAAGAGAGTTCCAGAAAAACATCTATTTCTGCTTTATTGACTATAACAAAGCCTTTGACTCTGTGGATTACAATAAACTATGGAAAGTTCCGAAAGAGACAGGAGTACCAGACCACCTGAACTGCCCCTTGAGAAATTTGTATGCAGGTCAGTAAGCAACAGTTAGAACTGGACATGGAACAACAGGCTGGTTCCAAATACGAAAAGGAGTACGTCAAGGCTGTATTTTGTCACCCTGCTTCTTTAACTTTTATACAGAATACATCATTAGAAACGCTGGATTGGAAGAAGCACAAGCTGGAATCAAGATTGCTGGGAGAAATATCAATAATCTCAGATATGCAGATGACACCACCCTTATGGCAGAAAGTGAAGAGGAACTAAAAGACCTCTTTATGAAAGGGAAAGAGGAAAGTGAAAAAGTTGGCTTAAAGCTCAACATTCAGAAAATGAAGATCATGTTATCCAGTCCCATCACTTCATGGGAAATAGATGGGAAAACAGTGGAAACAGTGTCAGACTTTATTTTTTGGGGGGCTCCAAAATCACTGCAGATGGTGATTGTAGCCATGAAATTAAAAGATGCTTACTCCTTGGAAGAAAAGTTATGACCAACCTAGATAGCATGTTGAAGAGCAGTGACATTACTTTGCTGACTAAGGTCCATCTAGTCAAGGCTATGGTTTTCCCAGTGGTCATGTACGGATGTGAGAGTTGGACTGTATAGAAAGCTGAGCACCAAAGAATTGATGCTTTTGAACTGTGGTTTTGGAGAAGACTCTTGCGTGTCCCTTGGACTGCAAGAAGATCCAACCAGTCCATTCTGAAGGAGATCACCCCTAGGATTTCTTTGGAAGGAATGATGCTAAAGCTGAAACTCCAGTACTTTGCCCACCTCATGCGAAGAGCTGACTCATTGGAAAAGCCTCTGATGCTGGGGGGACTGGGGGCAGGAGAAGAGGATGACAGAGTATGAGATGGCTGGATGGTATCGCTGACTCGATGGACGTGAGTCTGAGTGAACTCTGGGAGTTGGTGATGGACACGGAGGCCTGGCGTGCTGCGATTCATGGGGTCGCAAAGAATCTCACAACTGAGCATGTGAACTGATGATAGTTGTATTTTTTCCTTTTTGAGGAACATCCATATTACTTTCCATAATGACTGACTACCAGTTTACAATCCCACAGAAGTGCACAAGGATACCATTTTCTTTACATACTCTCCAGCATTTGTTATCTCTTGTCATTTTTACAATGGCCATTATAACAAACTTAAAATGGTACCTCATTTTGTTTTTTATTTTCATTTCCCTGTGATATTGAAATGTTAAAGTTACGTAGTTAATCGTTCAGTCATGTCCAGCTTACAACCCCATGGACTTTAGTTCACCAGGTTCCTCTGTCCATGAATTCTCTAGGCTAGAGTGCTGTAGTGGGTTGCATTCCCTTCTCCCGGGAATCTTCCCTACCCAGGGATTGAACCTGGGTCTCCTACATTACAGGCAGATTCTTTACCATCTGAGCTACCTTTAAGGGCAGTGATACTGAACTTCTGTCTATATAGCCACCTATATATTTTCTTGGGAAATGTCTCTATTGAAGTCCTTTGTTGTTTAGTTGCTAAATGAGATCTGACTCTTTTGTGACCCCATGGACAATGAAAATGTCATATTTTATTCATTGAATGTAATTGATTCCTTGTGAAATGTTACTAGATTACATAAACACATGTTTGTTTCTGGGCTCTCGATTCTTTTTCTTTGGCTTATGTGTCTGTTTTTATGCCAGTATCATACTGTTTTAATGACTGTTTTACTATTAGCCATTTTAATGACTATTCCTTGAGCTTCCCTTATTGCTCAGCTGGTAAAGAATCTACTTGAAATGTGGGAGACCTGGATTTGATCCCTGTGTTGGGAAGATCCTCTGAAGGAGGGCATAGGAACCTATTCCAGTATTCTTGCCTGGAAAATCCCCATGGATTAAAGAGCCTGGCAGGCTTTAGTCCATAGAGTCAAATCAGACACAAATGAGAGACTAAGCACAGCACAACATCATACTGTTTTTAGTGACTATAGTTTGTTAACATAGCTTAAAATTTAAAAATGTGATGATTTGCACTGCGTTCTTCTTTCTCAGGATTGCTTTGGCTATCTAAGGTCTTTTGTAGTTCCATATAAAATTTATAATTGTTTTTTATATTTCTATGAAAAATGCCATTTAAATCTAAGTATAATTTGTATTCAATCTGTAAATAGTTTGGGTAGTATGGATATTTTAACAATATTAATTCTTCCAATTCATGAATATGGAATATCTTTCTATTTATTTGTTTCTTTCTCAGTTTCTTACACAGCACAGAAATTTTCATCTCCTTGAGTTAAATTTATTCCTGAGGATTTTTATTTTAATGCTATTTTGAATGGAATTTTAAACATTTCTTTTTTAGATACTTGTTAGTGTGTGGAAATACCACTGATTTTTGTATGTCAATTTATACCCTGCAACTTTTCTGAATTTGCTTATTAGCTCTAAAAGTGGTTACGTATAAAATTATGTCATCTACAACAGAGACAATTTTGCTTTTTCTCTTTAAATTCTGATGCTTTTCTCTTTCTTATCTCATTGCTCTGGAATGGACTTTCAGAACTGTGTTGAATAGGAGTGGTAAGAGCGGGCACCTTTTTCTTCTTCCTGATCTTAAATGAAAAGCTCTCAACCTTTCAGCATTGATTATGATGTTAGCTGTGTGCTTGTCAAATATGGCTTTTATTATGTTGAGATAAAATCTTTCTTTTAAACCTAGGTTGTTCCATAAACTGATATTGAATTTTGTCAAATATTCTTCTGTGTCTATGGAGATGATCTGTATTAATTTTCTATGTTATCCCATTATGTGTATCACATTTATTAATTTTATATGATAAACATCATTCCATCCTGAGGATAAATCCCACATTAAGATCCTTTTAATGTGCTGATGTTTTTGGTTTGCTAGTATTTTACTGAGAATTTTTACACCTATTTTTACACCTATTTTCATTAGGGATACTGGTCTATACTTTTCTTGTGGTGCCCTCTTCTGGCTTTAATATCAGGGTAATGCTGGCTTCATTAAATAAATTTGTGTATATTCCTTTATCTTTGTTGCTTTTGAGGAAGAGTTTGCATTGGTCTTTATTCTTGTTTAAATGTTATAGAATTTCACCAGTAAGGATGTCTGGTCCTTGGCTTGTCTTTGATGGGAGATTTTTGTTTGTTTGTTTTACTGATTTAGTCTCCTCAAAGTTATTGGTCTGTTCAGATTTCCCTTTTCTTTCTAATTAATCTTTGTAGAGTTGTATGTTTCTGATAATTTTTCTGTGTCTTCTAATTTGTCCATTTTGTTGGTGAATAATTGGTCATAGTAGTCTCTTATGAACCTTTGTATTTCAGTCCTGTCAGTTATAACATTTCCTTTTTCATTTATGATTTTGTTGACTCTGATCTCACTTTTTCCTTATTAATTCTAGTTAAAAAAAAATTATCAATTTATCTTTTCAAAGAACCAACTCTTTGTTTGGTTAATCTTTCCTATTGTTTTCCTGTTCTCTATTTCTTTTATTGCTGTTTTAATCTTTATTATTTTAATCTTATTAATTTGGGCTCAGTTTATTACTGTTTTTGTAATTTTCAGAGGCATAGAGTTAGGTTGTTTATTTAAGACTTTCCTTCTTATCAATGTATGCGTTTATTACTAGCAGTTTCCCTGTTAGAACTGCTTTCACTATATCCTGTAAGTTTTGGAATGCTATATTTCCACTTTAATTTGTCTCAAGATAATACTTTATTTGCCTTTTAATTTCTTCTTTGATTTATTGGTTTCCAGAAGAGTTATTTTATTTCTATGTATTCATGGGTTGTTCAGTTTTTCTTCTGTAATTGATTCCTCATTTCATACCATTGTGGTCAGAAAAGATACCTGCTGTAATTTAAATCTTCTTGAATTTACTAAGACTTATTTTGCAGCTTAACATATGATCTATCCTAGGAAATATTTCTCATGAACTTGAGAAGAAAGTTTATTCTGGTTTTGTAAGATATGATGTTCCATATACGTCTTATTAGGTTCATTTGGTGTATAGTGTTGCTCAAATCAGCTATTTTTAAATTAATTTAATGTCCGAATGATTGATTATTATTAAGAGTTTGATATTTAAGTCTTCAACAACTATAATATCACTGTTTCTTCTTAGTTTTGTTAATTTTTACTTTATATATTTAGATGCCTCAATGTTGGGCATGTAAATATTTACATTTGTTACATCTCCATTTTGATAACCTCATTTATCATTATATAATGACTCCTTTTGCCTTTTTTATCATTGTTAAGCTCTATTTTGTCTAATATAAATACTCCTGCTTATTTTTTTCTTTTCGGTTATCATTTGCTTGAGAATTTTTTTGCCATCCCTTCTCTCATGGTCTTTGTGTGTCTTTAGGGATTGACCAAGTCACCTGAAGGCAGCATATTGTTGGATCCTACTTTTTTATCCATTCAGTCATTCAGTATAGTTTGACATGATAATTTAATCTCTTTACATTGGTAGTCTTTACTGATTGGCAAAGATTTCATATTGCCTTTGACCAATTGTTTTCTAAATGTTTCTCAGATTCCTTGTTTCCTGCTTAATTATCCTGCTGTCTTTTTTTCTATTTTGATGTCTTTTGGTCTTAATATTCTTTGTAATTCATCGATTTCTTGTGTAATAGCTACAAGACTGCAAATTTTCCCCATGTGGTTACCATGAGTCTTACATAAAACACCTTAGAATTATAGCATTCTTCTTGGAACTGACAACAACTTAACTTCAATAATATTCCTAACTTTTCATTTTTATTTCTCCTTCCCCTCACGTTTTAAGATATTGATGTTACAGTTTATATATTTATTGTTATTTAGCAAAGTGTTGCTTGAACAATCAGGAAAATAATCTCTTGTCCATATTTAAGCCATTTTGTTAGAAGTTGCAAATATGCATTTAAATATGACCATTGTTTTTTATAATGTTATTGATGTCCTGGGTTCTTATGTAGGCAATGTACTGAGAATGCAAATGTTTAGAGAGTAGTTACTAGCATCATTAAAGTTGAATTTACATCTTTAATATCCTTGATTCCTCACCCCTCCCTCCAATTCCACCATCATCAACATCCTTATTCAAAAAAAATTTATTGTATTATAATTGATTTAAAATGTTGTGTTTTCTGTTGTACAGCTAAGTGAATCAGTTAAACATATACGTATATCCACTCTGTTTAAAGTTCTTTTCCCATATAGGCCTTTAGAGAGTATAAAGAAAAGTTCCTTGTGGTATACAGTAGGTCCTTATAGTTATCTATTTTATGTATAGTACTTTGTATATGTAAATCCTTATTTCCTAGTCTGTCCTTTCTCCCCTTTCCTCTCTGATATAAGTTTGTTTTTGACATCTGTGCCTCAATTTCTGTTTGTAAATAAGTACATTTGTACTATTTTTTAAAAACTACACATATAAACAATATCATATATTTGGTTTTATCTGTCTCGCCTACATCACTGAGTATGCCAATGCCCAGGTCCATCTATATTGCTGCGAATAGCATTATTTTGTTCTTTTTATCACTGAGTATTATTCCATTGTATATGTATTCCACATGTTTATCCATTCCTTTACTAGTGGACATTTAGATTGCTTCCATGGCCTGGCTATTGCAAATATGTTGCAGTGAACATTGAGGTGCATGTATTTGCTTCAATTATCATTTTATCTGGATATATTTCAAGGTATGGGATTGTTGGACCATGGTAGATCTATTATTAGCTTTTTAAGGAGTCTCCATACTATTCTCCATAGGGATGTACCAATTTACACACCTAGTAACAGTGTATGAAGACTCCCTTTTCTCCCAACCCTCTCCAGCATTTATTGTTTGTAGATTTTTGATGATGGCCATTTTAACTGGTGTGAGATACTTCATTGTAGTTTTTATTTCCTTTTCTCTTATAATTAGTAATGTTGAATATCTTCACATGCTTTTTAGCCATCTGTATGTCTTCAAGAGAAATGCATATTTAGATCTTCCTCCCATTGTTTGATTTGGCCATTTATTTATTTGCTGTTGAGCTGCATGAGCTGTTTGTATATTTTGCAGATTAAATCCTTGGTTTTTTTTTGCAAATATTTTCTCCCATTCTGAGGGTTGAATTTTTGTTATTGTTTCCTTTGCTGCTGTACAAAATGTTTTAGCTTTAGTCAGTAAACCATTTGTTTACTTTTGTTTTAAATTTCATTACTATAGAAGTCGGATCCTAAAAGATCTTGCTGCAATTGATATCAGATAGTGTTCTGCTGTTTTCCTCTGAGATTTACATTTCATCATTACTCTACCTTGAATTTATTTCTGTCTATGTTATTAGGGAGGGCTTCCCTGGTGGCTCAGATGGTAAAAAATCCACCCACATTACAAGAGACCTGGATTTGATTCCTGGGTAGGGAAGATCCCTTGGAGAATGGAATAGCTAGGCACTCCTGTATTCTTGCCTGGAGAATACCATGGACAGAGGAGCTTGGGGGACTATAGTCCATTAAGTTGCAAAGATTTGGACACGACTGAGCTACTAACACTTCCACTTTCATGGTATTAGACAGCATTCTGATTTCATTCTTTCATATGTGGCTGCCCAGTTTCCCAGTGAGAGTTATTGAATAGACTGTCTGTTCTCCATTGTATGTTTTTGCCTTCAGGCGACTATAGATGCATAAGTTTCTCTCTGGGCTTTCTATCATGTTCCATTGATCAACATTTCTCTTTTTGTGCCAGTACCATAGTGCTTTGATCACGGGAGCTTTGTAGTATAGTCTGAAGTCAAGGTTGCCTCATTCCTCTAGCTCTGTTTTCCTTTTTCAATATTGCTTTGGCTGTGGGATCTTCTGTGTTTCCATACAAATTGTAAATTTTGTGGGTCTAATTCTTTCAAAATGCCATTTTTAACTTGATAGGGATTGCACTGAATCTGTAGACTGGTTTGGGTAGTACAGTAAGTTTGACAATACTGGTTCTTCCAATCCAAGAACATAGTGTATCTCTCTACCTATTTGTGTCATCTTTGATTTCTTTCATCAGTATAGAGTTACAATTACAGGTCTTTGGCTCTTTAGGTTGGTTTATTCCTAGGTATTTTATTCTTTTTGGTGTGATGGTAAATGGGATTGTTTCTTTGATTTCTCTTTCTCATCATTGGTTGTTAGTGTATAAGAATAAAAATGATTTCTATGTTTTAGGTTTATAACCTGCAACTTTACCAGATTCACTGAGGAATTTTCTGGTGGTATCCTTAAGATTTTCTATGTATACTATCATGCCATCTGTACACAATGACAGTTCTCTTGCAGTTTGGATTGCTTTTATTTACTCTCTGATTGCCATGCCTAGGATTTCTAGAACTATGTATAATAAAAGTGGCAAGAGTGGACAACCTTCTCTTACTGACCTATAAGAAATGCTTTCAGCTTTTCAGCATTGAGAATGATATTAGCTGTAGGTCTGTCATATTTGGTCTATATTATGTTGAAGTTGGTTCCTTCTATGACTGTTTTTGTATAGTTTTTATCATGAATCTCATGGACAGAAAATCCCATGGACAGAGAAGCCTGGTGGGCTACAGAGTCCATGGGTTCACAAAGAGTCAGACATGACTGAGTGACTAATACTGATCATAAATGGATGTTGAATTTTTTCCTAAGCTTTTTCTTCATCTATTGAGATGATTATGTTCTTTTTATTCTTTAATTTGTTAATGTGGTATATCACATTTATTCACTTGCTTATATTGAAGAATTCTTGCATTCCTGGGATAAATTCCAGTGGATCATAGGGCATATTTTTTAAAATGTGTTGTTGGATTCTGTTTGCAAGTATTTTGTTGAGAATTTTTGTGTCTGTGTTAATCAGCAATATTGGTATATAATTTCCTTTTTGTGTGTGTTATATCTTTGCTTTTGGTATCAGGGTGATTATAAACTCATACAATGAGCTTGCTAGTGTTTCTCCCTTTGCAATTTTCTAGAAGAGTTTCAGAAGGATAGCTGTTAACTCTTGGCTAAATTTTTGATAGAATTTGCCTGTAAAGCCATCTGGTCCTGGACTTTTGTTTGTTGGGAGATTTTTAATAACAGTTTCTATTTCAGTATTTGTGACTGGCCTGTTTATAGTGTCTATTTCTTCCTGGTTCAGTCTTGGGAGGTATTTTTTAAATTTTCTATTTGATTTATTTAGAGATTCACTGGTTGTTTAATAATATATTGCTTAGTCTCCATTTGTTTATGTTATTTACAGTCTTTTTTCCCCTGTAATTGATTTTTAATTTCATAGCATTGCGGTCAGAAAAGATGCTTGATTTGATTTCAGTTTTTTTACATTTCCCAATACTTGACTTGTGAGCCAAGATGTGATCTATCCTGCAGGATATTTTGTGTGCACTTGAGAAGAAATTTTATTCTACTTATTTCAGATAAAATGTCCTATAAATATCAATTAAGCCTACCTGGTCTGTTATGTCATTTAAGACATGTTTCCTTATTAATTTTCTTTCTCCATAATCTGTCAGTTGATGTAAGTGGCTTGTTAAATCCCCCCATTCTTACTGTTACTCTTGGATTTTCCCTTTTATGGCTTATAGCATTTGCTTTTTATATTGAGGTGCTACTATTTGGGTGCATACATGTTTACAACTGTTATATCTTCTTTTTGGGTTGATTCCTTGATTATGTAGTTTCCTTCCTTGTCTCTTGTAATAACCCTTATTTTTAGTGTATTTTGTCTGATATAAGTATTGCTACTCAAGCTTTACTTTCATTTCCATTGGCATGGATTATTTTTATCCATTCCATTCCTTTAAGTCCATATGTATCCTTAGATCTGAAATGGGCATCATGTAGACAGCATATGCATGGGTCTTGTTTTTCTGTCCATTCTGTCAGTCTTTTGGTTGAAGCATTTAGCCCATTTACATCTAAGTTAATTATCATTATGTCTGTTTCTATTACCATTTTCTTAATTGCTTTTATAGGTCTTTTTTCTTTCCTTCCTCTTTTGTTTTTTTCTTCTCTTGTGGTTTGATGAACACCATTAGTGTTGTATTTGGATTGCTTTTTCTTTTTTATATGTATATCTATTATTGTTTGTTGGTTTGCATTTCCCCTGAGGTTTTGATATAGCAGTCTATATATATACAAGGCTGTTTTAAGTTTCTGGTTTTAAAATTTGAAATTTAATTCCCATATTTGTACTGTCCTTTTTTCATGGTTGCTGTTTTTGCAACCATATCTCCCTATGGATTATTTCGTGCTTTTACTGTATGTTTGCTTTTACCAGTGATCTTTCCAATTTGTGATTCCATGGAATTCTCTAGGCCAGAATACTGGAGTGAGTAGCCTTTCCCTTCTCGAGGAGATGTTCCCAACCCAGGGATCAAACCCAGGTCTCCCACATTGCAGGCAGATTCTTTACCAGCTGAGCCACAAGGGAAGCCCAAGAATACTGGAGTGGGTAGCCTATCCCTTCCTTTTCCAACAGATCTTCCCAACCCAGGAATTGATCCAGGGTCTCCTGCATTGCAGGTGGATTCTTTACCAACAGAGCTATCAAGGAAGCCCATGTATTTCCCTGTGGATGATTTCCTGCTCTTACTGTATGTTTGCTTTTACCAGTGAGCTTTCCAATTTGTGATTTTCTTGTTTCTAGTTGTACCCTCCCTCCACTTTTTTTTGTGCCTAGGTAAGTTCCTTTAGGATATGTTGTAAAGCTGTTTTTTGCTGCTGAATTCCCTAAACTTTTGCTTGTTTGTAAAACTTTTGATTCTCTGTCAATTCTGAATGACAGCCTTGCTGGGTAGAGTATTCTTGGTTGTAGGATTTCCCCGTTTTTACTTTAAATATATGGTGCTATTCCTTTCTGGCCTGCAGAGTTTCTGCTCAAAACTCAGCTGATAACCATATGGGGTTTCCCTTATATGTTTTTCCCTTATGTGTTATTTGCTGCTTTTCCATTGTTACTTTTAATATTTTTCTTTGTGTTTAATTTTTGTTAGCTTGATTAATTGTTTTTCAGCATATTCTTCCTTGGGTTTATCTCTGTGTTTCCTAAACCTGGGTGACTGTTTCCATTTCCATGTAAGGAAGTATTTTTTTTTTTTCTATAATCTCTCAAAATATTTCCTTAGGCCCTTTATCTTTCTCTTCTTCTTCTGGGACCCCTATAATTTGAATGTTGCTGTGTTTAGTGTTGTGCTCTGAATCTGTTCTCATTTTTTTTTTTTTAATTCTTTTCCATCACACTGATTTCCTCCATTCCATCTTCTAGCTTGGTTCTTCTGCCTCATTTATTCTGCAATTGATTCTTCTAGTGTACTTTTTATTTCATGTATTGTATTGTTGATCTCTGTTCTTTAGTTGTTCTGTATTTTTGTTTAATATTTCTTATGTCTTCTCCTTCTGTGCATCCATTCTTTTTCTGAGATTTTAGGACATCTTTACTATTATTACTCTGAATTATTTTTTTGGTAAGTTGCCTGTCTCCTCTTCATTTAGTTGTTCTAATAGGTTTTTATCTTGCTCCTTCTGTAACACATTTCTCTGTCCTCTCATTTTGTCTGACTTACCATGTATGTGGTCTGTTTTACACAGGTTGCAGAATCTTAGTTTGTCTTGCTACTAGTGTCGTGAAGTTGGCCCAAGGGCTTATGCAAGTTTCCTGGTAGGAGAGACAGGTGTCTGCCCTCTTGTGAGTGGAGCTGGGTCTTATCCCTCTGGTGAGCAGAGCCATGTCGATTGGTATGTTTTGCAGTGTCTGTGAGCTTAGTATGACTTTAGACAGCTTGTCTGCTGATGAGCGAGTCTGTATTCCTATCTACTGGTTGCTAGGCCTGAGGTGCTCCAGCATGGGAGCCTATAGGCTGTTTGGTAAGTTTGGGTCTTAGTGCCAAAATGAGGACCTCTGAGAGAGCTCACATCAATTAATATTCCCTTGGGTCTCTGATACCAGTCGGTTTGCCCCCACAGTGAGCTACAGCCAACCCCATGTCTCCCCAGGAGACCCTTCAAGAGCTTTAGATAGGTCTAGCCCAGGTTTCTATGGAGGTACTGCCCTGTGCTGAGTCCCAGGGCATATGAGCCCTTGTGTGCATCCTCCAAAGAGGAGTGTCTCTTTCCCCCAACCCTGTGGAGTTCCTGAACTCAAGCCCTGCTGGCCTTCAAGGCTAAATGTTCTGGGGATTCTTTGTCCTGATGCCAGTCCCTGTCATGGAGTACTATTTTTATTTGGGAATGAACCTTACAAAATAGGCTGCAGGCTCCCATGTACCATGCATGGATTTATTTTTTAGAGTAAAGGTGCAAGGGCTTTGTTTATTATGGATGACTGCCACCTCTTTCCTCAGTGTATTTGCTGGCCATTGTCTTCTTGAGAGGGGATTTGACTGGTATTGTGACCAGAGCCTACTGTGGATATAGACTGGGGACTCCCCTTTGCTCTGTGGTTGTCATTGCCCTGTCAGGGATGGGATTTGCTCTCATGTTGTTGGAATAGAGTCCCCCTGATCAGTTACTTAGCTGTATTTCCCATCTAAAATGCAAGGTAGGTGGAATTGGAGCACTCTCACTGGGAGAGAACCACAGAGTATTCCTCCTCTGACACAGTTTGCCTATGAGTGTACTCTGTTGTATCTTCCTTGCTTGTTGTGGGCTCAGAGTGTACACTGTTGGTACTGCTGTCAGTCATACCTTAACTATGAATATGTTGACAATTGGTCCTGGTAACTCTCAGGTTGTTGTTGTCACCAGGCCTCTGGCACAGATCCATTGAGGTCAGGTCCCACGCCTCTGTCAGAGCTGTGGAGGCAGTTCAGAGTCTGGCCTGGCCCAGCCACCACATGTACATGCCCACAAAGTCCACAGCTGATAAACCCAGTCCCATCACAGCTGCAGGAACATTTGTCTGTTCAGACGTCCCACGCACACTGAATTTAGGAAGCCAGAAGCAGAGGTGTAACTCCATGGTTGGAGGAACTGTGAGGAAAGATTTTAGCTCTTCTTCCTTAGTCTTCTTTCTGGTACTCAAATGTGGTTTCAGCTTCTCCTGTGCCTGTGGGCCACCCACTGGTGTCTGTCCTGATCCTGCTGGACATATGAGCCTGTCAGGCAGGAGGAGGCAGAGGTGAGGTGGTGATCAGTGGGGCTGACCAGGAGGTAGGAAGCTGAGCCAGCTATCAGGGTGATTGGGTGGCCCAAATGGGGAGGGGTCAGAAGCAGCAATGGCCAGGAGCTCACAAGCCACCTTGGCAGGAGCCCTCCCTAAAGCCTGTGGAGGGAGGGGCCAGTGTGTGAGGGGTGAGGCTTCAGTGGCAGCCCTGCTCTTTGCACATCACTCAACAACGGCACTGTGCTTCCATGGCATGGCAGACTTTCTCCATGAGCATTCCTGGTTGTGGAACTCCTCACTCCATCTGTTCATCCCAGCACCCAGCACCTGAGTATGCCCCTGGGTGTAGACACCCATCTCAGACTGGGGCTCGCAGAGCTGTGGCACAGACCATCTGTATAGGTCTCAAACTGTCCTGCCTGTCCCAGGCTGGATGCTGCATCCTGCTCTGACCTTCTGTTCTATCTCAGCTGTTTTTCCTGCTTATAAGGGGGCTTTCCCATGTGCGGGACCCTCCCCTCATCTTCACCTCTACTGAGGAGCACAAGTCCCTCCTGCTTCCTCTCCTCTTCCTTTAACCTTCTTTCTTTAATCCTACCAAGTTATATGGTCATCATTCTTGTACTTTTAGGGGACCAAGACCCTATGCTAGTGTTCAGCTGGTGTTCTTGAGAATTGTTCCATTTGTAGATGAATTCTTGATGTGTTTGTGGGGAAAGATGAATTCCATGTACTCCTACTCCTCTGCCATTTTGACCACCCTACATATTTTATATTCAGTTCAGTTCAGTAGCTCAGTCATGTCCAACTCCTGGAGATCCCACAGACTGTAGCACGCTAAGCCTCCCTGTCCATTGCCAACTCCCAGAGTTTATTCAAACTCATGTCCAGTGAGTCAGTGATGCCATCCAACCATCTCATCCTCTGTCACCCCCTTCTCCTCCTGTCTTCAATATTTTTCACCATCAGGGTCTTTTCAAAAGACTCAGATCTTCACATCAGGTGGCAAAATATTGGAGTTTCAGCTTCAGCATCAGTCCTTCCAATGAATATCTAGGACTGATTTCCTTTAGGATGGACTGGTTGGATCTCCCTGCAGTCCAAGGGACTCTCAAGAGTCTTCTTCAACACCACAGTTCAAAAGCATCAGTTCGCTGCTCAGCTTTCTTTATAGTCCAAATCTCACATCCATACATGACTACCGGAAAAACCATAGCTTTGACTAGATGGGCCTTGCTTGGCAAAATAAAATCTCTTTTTTTTTAAATATGCTGTCTAGGTTGGTCATAACTTTTCTTCCAAGGAGCAAGCACCTTTTAATTTCACGGCTGTAGTTACCATCTGCAGTGACTTTGGAGACCTCAAAAATGAAGTCTGTCACTGTTTCCACTGTTTCCTCATCTATTTGCCATGAAGTGATGGGACCAGATGCCATCATCTCAGTTTTCTGAATGTTGAGCTTTAAGCCAACTTTCTCACTCTCCTCTTTCACTCTTATCATGTGGTTCTTTAGTTCTTCTTCCATTTCTGCCATGAGGGTGGTGTCATCTGCATATCTAAGGTTATTGATATTTCTCCCAGCAATCTTGATTCCAGCTTTATATTACATATCTATTAAGTCTTCAGTCATTGTGTTTTTCAACTTTAGGATTTTTGTTTGTTTCATTGAAATGATTTTCTGCATGCATTGTTTTTGTTTTTTGTTTGTTTGTTTGTTTTCTTTTGTTTGTGTGTTCTTGTCTTTAAGAGAATTATTCTCAGTTCATTGATAGTTTATAGATCTCCTTTCTTTAAAGTCATTTATTGGATATTTCTTATTTTCCTTTGGTGGTATCATGTTAACCTGATTTTCATGATCTTTGATTCCTTATGTGGGTATCTGTAGATATGAGTAAGATGTTTCCTTTTTCAGACTTTAATTAAAAGTTCACTTTGGCAGAGACAGCAATTTAACATTCCTGTAAGTTTGGTTCTGGATGTATCACCTGGTAGTATCCTTGAGCAGAAGGGGCTTACTATTAGGACCTATTGTGGGGCAAGATCACTGTTCCAGTTCTGAGGCTGTAGAGGAGAAGGGTGTATTGTTGGCTATGAACAGCAGTTGAATAGGAGTGCTGGTTTGGTTTCCTGCCCATGTGACACTGTAGACTGGATTCTGTGATGGCCTAGGTTCTAGGATCAGGCTTCCTATTCCTAGATGGTCAAGCTGGGCACTATATTCAGCAGTCAACAGCATTATTAATCAGCTTTATTGCCCTTGTAGAGCAGCAGGGCAGGCTTCAAGGCATTCAGAACTCATTGTTTGTAGACCCAAATCAAGTTCCCATGTGCACTAAATTTCCCGTCCAGACAGAGCCACTAGATTTTTTCTGGAGATAGAGAAAGCAACAGACTTCTTTCTATTCAAGTGGCACTATAAACATGGCTGTAGAATGGACTCTGAAACTTCTTGTGTGCTCTGGTTAGGTATCCTGGTCAAGAAAGCTGAAGGCTTTATTTAATAGTAGATGGGAGCTCAAATTAGTTTCTTTGGTCTGTGGAGTACAATATAGGTTCTAGGGCTGGCAAGGGGTTTTATTGGGGATCAAACTAGACTATGCCTTGTTCTATGCCATTATTCTGACTCTGCAGATGGGTAGGGTTACTGAACAAGTTCTCCATTAAAGTACTGTTGTAATCAGGGTTGCAAGGTGGGCTACACAAATTTTCCAAGGGCTCTGATTAGGTATTTTAGTCGGACCATGCCAGAGTCTATGTTCACCTTTCAGAAGAGCTTTAAGTTATCTTCCAAGCCTAGTTGGGTCTGGAGAACAAATCCTAGGGTCAGCAAGGGTCTTTGCTTTGGTATCACATTAGACCTGTTTGCAAAGCTTTCTGGACAAATAAGGCCACTGTTTTGACTCTGAGAACACAGAATCACTGGTTGGGTTTCCTACTCAAGTGCTGTTGTACTGGGGCTGTGGTATGGGCTACTAAGATTCCTAGGATCTCAAGTTAGGTTTCCTGGCTATAGAGGTTATATTTAGCAGATGGCAGGACTACAGACTAATTTCCCTGTTTGGGGTGGGAATGCATAGGACAGGACCCCAGGATGATGAGACTCCTGTTTTGGGAGCTAATCAGACAGACCTGAATATCAAACTCTCTGGTCAGATAGGATCACTAGCTTGTCTCTGCAGATGGGCAGAGTGACTGGCTGGACCCTCTGCTTAAGTGCTGCCAGTCAGCCAGTTCCCAGCTGCTTGGCCAGGCTTTCTGGTCAAGCAGGACAAGGAGCTACACTCCCAGGAATTATGGCCATGCTTCTCAGTTAGTTGGGGCAGGGAGCTACACTCAGCATTGGATGACTCAGCTACTCAGCCTAGGCTTTGCGGGTAGAACAGACTCTAGGGCTAACAAGGTTATTTATTTAAGGTTTAAACGCAGGAAAACCCTGCTGAGGTTCTTGGTTAGACTTAGCACAATCTTGGCTCTGTAGATAAGCAAAGCTACATATCTCTTCAACTTCTTCTCCATAATGTGATTCTCAGTGGTCAATTCCCATGATTCCTGAGAGACTAGATCAGAGTTAGGACTCCCAAGAATCAACTGACAGTGCTGGGGAGCTCATTGGCCATCCTAGGCTCTCTTTTCCCACAGGAGGAAATTTAAACTAGGTAGGGTGTGGCACTACCCTAACCTGGGGGAGGGGCAGTACAGTCAGCATGCAGAGGCTCCTCTTACTCTTCTACTAGGGAGTGTCTCCATCTCTTTGGTGAAGAGGGCTTCACCTTCTATGATTTTTGCAGAGATGTTTTGTTCATGATAAGTTGTTTGTTAGTGGTTCTTATAATAGAGAGTGAAGTCAGTAATGCCATATATTGCCAACTGGGTGTCATCCTCTGATCAGAAAGAAAACTCTGGAAAGCATTTTTGAATTCTTCTGTAAAAATCCCAGAAGTATTGGTCCCCAACTGTCTACAAGTATAGCCAAATTAATATTGCTTCTTTTTAGGCTTTAATTTCAGTCCAGTTTTGTTTGCCTTGTCTTTTACTTCTGCAGTAGCTACTGCTATTGCCATAAGTAATGAAATTCTTTGTTTCTGACCATCAAGAAGTCTGTCTTTTGCCAGGATTCTAAAAAAGGGGAACTTGTTAGTTAGCTTACAGTATTAACTCTCAGACCCTTCACAATTAATTCCTGACAAAATGGAATAGAAAAAAACAATTTTTATGATGTATTTCTTATTGCTTCTGGTACTTTATAAAATAATTTATCTTTATTTAAAGAGTTGGAATCATTAATCATAAGCTATCAATTTGGAATATATCCCATCATATTAAGTGAAATAGCTTTTCCTTCATTAATACTTACTTGGCACCTACAGATGGACCATGGCAAAGAAAACCAAAAGTAAAAATCCTAAACAGATTCCTATATATCAGGATAGTGCATTGCTATAACACAGTAAATGTTCTAACAGTTGATTAATTTTAGTGCCATATTAATTTTGTTTTTGTTTCCAACATATGTATATAAAAAATATATATGGAGGCATGACTCATGAGTCATCCATTTGTTTATATATTGGTTAAACTAATCAGTTTTCATGGATTCATGTGT
The DNA here is from genome assembly GCF_023091745.1 of Budorcas taxicolor. Taxonomy (NCBI): domain Eukaryota; kingdom Metazoa; phylum Chordata; class Mammalia; order Artiodactyla; family Bovidae; genus Budorcas; species Budorcas taxicolor. The sequence continues at coordinate 168,604,439 of NC_068910.1, forward strand.
TAAAATTTCCTACCATAACTACTGGGGAAAATATTATTAGTGACATGATGCTTCATAGGTAGCAGATTATAGTTAACTTTGCTATTAAAATATTTAAATTCATGGCATAATAATAAATATTTTGGGACTATTTGGATATTTGGTAAAATTTAAGTCAAGAATGAGGTGACTTATTTGATTAAAAGTTTGAAGAATCAGTAAGGGCAGAATAGAACTCTGATTTTTGTTCACAATTTGTAGCTCGTGGAATGGGATAAAAGATCATATGAGAGCTTAATGGTTTATTCTTTTTCACTGTCACATAATCCTGAGAAAAGAATGAACTCCTCAGTCTTCTCAATTGTCAATTTATGGCCTTTGACAAGTAGCACATTCACTGAACAAATTTAAAAAGAAAAAAAAAAAAGGAAATTGAGGTAGGAAGTTGAAGAGAAGATTAAGTTAGAAGGTAATAGAAAATGTATTGCTATAGATCTTTGACATTTTCTGCATTAATGTAGGTGGTGGTAAAGTGTGATCAGTAAATTAGTCAAAAAAACAGTGCTGGTATTGGGTCATTCTTCTCTACTGCATTAAGTTCAAAGAAATTTCCTCTAAAACAATTTATTAAAATGTAGACTTGATTGTGGTTGCTTATGAAGCAGGAAAGATAGTCCAATTTTACTATAATTTTAGAAAGCTTTCTGATGGCTTAGTTACTAATATTGTCAACATATTTTTTTTTACTAAAAATCCATTCTTTCATTATTATTTCAAATAGTATACTCAAATAAAGTGATGTAATGGTGTTACCTGGCAAAGGATTATTTTATATTATACAGAAATATGAAAATAGGCCCCTTTTATAGACAGACTGTCAGTATCTCAGTCTGTTATCTGTGAAGTGCCCTGGGAGTAGTAGTCTGCCAACAACTATCTCTCTGATTATATAGTCTCATGGGACCAGGAAGCACCAGAGCTTAGATTTAAGTGGTGTTCTCTGGGTGACAGTGATTAAAAACAAACAAATAAACAATAACAACAACAAAAAACAGGGTACCAGACACATGGAACTGCTCCCCTCTAGGAGATAGTGGCACTCTGGCCTGTGGCAGAGGCAAAGCATGAAGATAGTATCCACACTTGGATATTTCTGGAAAACATTATTGTCAGCCTTTAGATGTGCATTTAATTAGAAGCCTACTCCTCAGGTAACATCCAGAGTGATCAACTAATAGGTCTTTTTTACAGAGAGACCGTGCTCTGAATCTGTTGACTCTTGCTGTGCTCTGGGGGTGGTAACTGTTTAAGAACTCTCTCTCTATGTATTACAGTCCTGTGGGGATATATGGGCATAAGCCCTGCTGGCTGCCAGAGCCAGGCATATTTAGAGGTGCTCTCTGGAGGCAGCTGTAAAATCTGGGGTTCTGGAGACTAGTATAAGCTACCATTTGTGAGATAATAGCAAGATGGCTCAAGCACACGGAGAAGACAGATTCCATCCACTGGCCTTTGTTCCCTGAGTGCAATTCAGTAGATGTTGATCAAATCAGAAGTCTACCCTTCAGGCGAAAACTCCAGAAAAGTAACCAGGCTTCTTTCACAAAACACTTGGGGTTGTTTCAGTCAGGTCTCTGTGCAGTGCCTGGGGATGGTAGCCTACCAAGACCTGTTTCTCTGATTATTGCAGCCCCATGAGGGACTCAGGGATGCAGCTCACCTACCTTCAAGAGCCAAGGGCAATCAAGCTACCACCAGGTGGTAGCTATGAAAACCGGTCACCAGATATGTGTAAAAGCTCTCTTTCAGGTGATTCTGGTGCTTTATAGTATGGGAAGGGGAGAACATTAAAGATAGTCCCTACTGAGCATAGGCAGGTATGGGGAAGTGTAAAGATGATGCCCACTGGGAAAAAATAATAATAAGATTTGGGAAACAAGAAGGAAAACACAGAATGGAGGGGAAAAATATGGTATTGATTAGCTTGATTAAGGCAAGGTAGAGATGGAAGATGATGCCCCGAGGCTAGAGTGAGACAAAGGGAAAGCATAAAGTTGGTACTCACTGGCTAGAGCAAAGCAGAGGGAGTATGTAAAAGTGGCACCCACCCATCTTTCACTAGATAGTGTCCCAGCACTGTGTTTAATTAGTTTCCAGCTGTTCTGTCACTAAGTCATGTCTAACTCTTTGCAACTCCACAGACTGAGGCCACCAGACTCTTCTGTCCATGGGATTTTTCATGCAAGAATACTGGAGCGGGTTGCCATTTCCTCCTCCAAGGGATCTTTTTGACCGAGGGATTGAACCTGCATTTCTGCATTGGCAGGCAGATTCTTTACACACTGAGCCATCAGGGAAGAGAAATTAGATTCCTACACTTAAGGTTAAGCTTTAATATAAGCAAATGAGCCTTTCACTTAAAGGTTGGCTGTATCTGACCTGGGCCTTGGGACAGGGAAACACATGTGCATGAGCCTTTTAAGAGCTATTTCTCAGATAGCTAGTCTTGTGGGTTTCCTGGACATGAGCCCAGTTGGTCTTGACAGATATTTTATGAACTCATCTGTCAGGTACAAGTCTTAAAAATTGGGGAACCCAATGTAGAATTTAAACATTTCACTCCACAAGGAGAAATTCCAGGTTTTGAGTTCCCTCCCAGTGGTGGGTTGCTGTACCAGGAGTGGGGTTAACAGCAAGATCGTGTCCTAGCCTCTACTACCACATTCAGTATGGTTTTCTCCTTTGCCTGATGTGTAGTTATCACTGAACTATTACTTAGTTATCATTTAGAATTTTTTTCAGAAGAAATTTTTATATATATAGCTGTAGACTTGGTGTGTCCAAATAGGTGAGCTCATCTTTCTGTGTTACCATCTTGTCATATAATTTAGCTATGACTTTTAAAACATTTTATATGTCTATAAACATATCTTCCAAGTTGACAGTAAAGTCATTTAAAAATTTTATTGTAACACGAGTGAGTGAGTGAAGTCGCTCAATCGTGTCCGACTCTTTGCGACCCCATGAACTGTAGCCCACCAGGCTCCTCCATCCATGGGATTTTCCAGGCAAGAATACTGGAGTGGATTGCCATTTCCTTCTCCAGGAGATCTTCCCGACCCAGGGATTGAACCCAGGTCTCTCGCATTGCAGGCAGATGCTTTATCGTCTGAGCCACCATGTATAATTTTATGTTACTTTCATCACAATGATTTAATATTTGTATAAATTGTAAAGTGATCACTATAATAAATCTACTTACCATATATTACCATATATAGTTACAAACCTTTTTTGTGATGAGAACTTTTAACATTTATTCTCTTAACAGTTTTCAAGTATACTGTACATTTTTATATTCCAAAGACTTATTTTATATGTGGACATTTATACCTTTGGACTACCTTCACCTGTGTTGTCCATCACCACATCCCAACTCTGGAAACAACCAGTCATTCTGTGTGTGTGTGTGTGTTAATTTCATATACAAGTGAGATCATATGATATTTGCTTTATTTGACTTTTACTTACATAGGTCCATCCATGTTGCTGCAAATGATGCGAGTTTATTCTTTTTTTAGGTTGAATATTATCCCACAGTGTGTGTGTGTATCACATTTTCTTTATTCATCCATCAGTGGACATTTTGTTTACTTCTGTGTTTTCACTATTGTATAAATAATGCTGCAATGAACATGGAGATTAAGATATCTTTTCAGGTTAGTGTTTTTGTTTTCTTTGGATAAATAACCATAAGTAGAATTATTGGGTCACATGGAGTTCATTCTATTTTTTATTTTTTTTAAGATCCTATGTACTGTTTTCAACAGTAACTGAACCAATTTACATTTCCATCATCACTGCATAAGAATTCCCTTCACATTCTCACCAACACTTGTTATTTTTTCTTTTTAATAATAGGTGACACACCTCAGTGTGTTTTTGATTTGTATTTCCATGATGATTAATGATGTTGAGCACCATTTCATGTTATTTTGCCATCTTTGTTTCTTTGGGAAAATATTTCTTTAGATCATCTGCTGATGTTTTAATTGTATTATTTTTTGATATTGAGGTGTATGAAGTAATTATATATTTTTTATGTTAGGACTTTTTAGATATATAATTTGGTAGGTAGTCTTTTTATTTTGTTGATGGTTTTCTTTGTACGTTTTTAGTTTTTTGTGGTCTCACTTGTATATTTTGCTTTGTTTCTTTTGCTTGTGGTCTCATATCCAAAAAAAAAAAAAAATCATCAGACTTATGGTGTTACTGCTTATGTTTTTTTTTTTTTTCTGTTGGTTTTATGGTTTGAAGTCTTATATATATTTTGAGTTCATTTTGTATATGGTGTTAGAAGGTGGTCCACTTTCATTCTTTTGCATGTGGCTGTTCAGTTTTGCCAGTGATATTTATGAAAGAGACTATGCTTTCTCCATTATATATTCCTGGATCCTTTGTTGTAAATTAGTTGACCATATATACACATGGCTTTATTTTTGGGCTCTCTAGTCTGTTTCATCCATCTATGTATTTTCTTGTTAATACCATTCTGTATTAATTACTACTGTTTGCAACAGAGTTTGAAATCAGGGAGCATTATTCCTGTAGCTTTGCTTTTATTGAGACTCTTTTGCTACCCAGGGTTTTCTGTGGTTCCACTTTTAAGGCTAAAGAAATGTCTGAGATATGAGGCTACAACCAAAAATAATAAATGAATAATGTCCAATGATAGAAATTCTTCAACTAAAATACTTGATACCTAAAAAAAATCTCAAAAACAAAGCTATATAAATATCAAACAGTTACTAATAAAGAGAAAATCAGATCAAATTGCCAATCATTATGACTTTTAACAAATCTTGGTAAATCTTGGTAAATACCTGGTATAGAAAGCTATTGTCAGACTCAAAATATAAAAATGATGGATTCTCATGCTTTGTCAAATGAAAGAGACCCATTTATACACTGTGCAAATAACAGATGAAGGTCTTTGACCTTGCCTCTGATGTCTACTTACTGTAATACAGGCTCATGATTTGAATTCTTTTATAGTAATAAATCATTACTATTATTTATTAAATATTATGGTTCTTTTCATTGGATACACACCAGAATCACTATTGAAGCTTTCATAATATTAAAAATATATATACAGAAAGCTGGATCTTAACCCAGATCCACTTATCCAGATCCTCCAATTCTATAGTCCTGAGATTGGTATTTTGTTAAAAGCTGGATTTAATTCCCAGCCATGGACAAGAATAACTGGTCTATTGAATGAGTGCTGAGTTTTTAGTTGGTCACTGATTTCCTCCTTTTTATGTCTAGTCCATAGAACAGACTTATAATAAACTAGGGTAAAGAAAAGAGAAGTAGGACTGTTTGGGGGCACTTGGCATATATAACATGAAATCCTGAAACTAAAAGACAGTTTGCAAAATGAGTTACAAGAACCTGATAGAAACTGTTACCTGCACACAGAGACCATGAACACTTTTGCATATTTTCATAGAACTCTATAATTAACATCAATCATGTTTTACTGAGATTAAAATTATAAAGTAATAAATTGGAAAACTAAAAAATCAATCTATTAAATAAACCATGGATTGGAAAGCAAATGAAAAATTGTAGTGACGACTTGTTTATAGTTTCAAACTTAACTGCCCAAATCATTTTGTCTATATTCTAATTTTAATCTGTAAACTTAAATTGAATAGCCTTCAATTCTGAGTGGGTATTAGAACCACACAGGAGCATTAAAAAAAAAAATCTGTTTTTAAGCTTATACAAAGCAACTAAATCAGAATCTATGGATGGGCCCTGAGTATCTGGCATGTTAAGTGTTATCTCCCCTACGAGATAACTGTCTGCAGCTAGGTCTGAGAATCATCATCTAAACTCCAAATTTAAGAAATGCTTATTTATTTTAATTTTGTAAAATTTAACTCAGGCAATGATTTAGAAAACCAGGGTAGTATATTGAAAATAGTATTAAAATAGTAAATGCTTTATAAAATCATCAGTATCAAAGATACAATAATTATTCAGTCCTGAAGTTGAAGTGTTTGTCAGTCATGTCTGACTCTGCAACCCCACGGACTGTAGCCCACTAGGCACCTCTGTCCATGGAATTCTCCAGGCCAGAATAATGGAGTGGGTTGCCATTCCCTTCTGGAGCTATAAAAATATAAATTATCTAAGTTCCTTTTACCTAATTTAAAAAATCAGAGAAGGATTATTTATTTTGAAAAGATAAAGGAGATTAGTCCTGGGTGTTCATTGGAAGGACTGATGTTGAAGCTGAAACCCCAATACTTTGGCCACCTGAGGGAAGAGGTGACTCATTTGAAAAGACCCTGATACTGGAAAGGCTGAAGAGAGGAGGAGAAGGGGACAACAAAGGATGAGATGGTTGGACGGCATCAGCGACTCAATGGACATGGATTTGGGTAGACTCTGGGAGTTGGTGATGGACAGGGAGGCCTGGCATGCTGTGGTTTATGGGTCACAAAGAGTCAGACATGACTGAACAACTGAATTGAACTGAGTAAAGGTCTGTTAAAGTTAATCAATAATCTCAGATATGCAGATGACACCATCCTTATGACAGAAAGCAAAAGAAGTAAAGAGCCTCTTGATGAAAGTGAGAGAGTGAAAAAGTTGGCTTAAAACTCAACATTCAGAAAACTAAGATCATGGATCCCATCCCATCATTTCATGGCAAATAGATGGAGAAAGAATGGAAACAGTGAGGGACTTTATTATTTGTGGTTTCAAAATCACTGCAGATGGTGACTGCACCATGAAGTTAAAAGATGCTTTCTCCTTAGAAGGAAAGCTATGATCAAACTAAACAGCATATTAAAAAGCAGAAACGTTACTTTGCTAGCAAAGGTTCATCTAGTCAAACATCTAGTCTACTGTGGTTTTTCCAGTAGTCATGTATGAATGTGAGAGTTGAACTATAAAGAAAGCTGAGAGCCAAAGATAATGCTTTTGAATTGTAGTGTTGGAGAAGGGTCTTGAGAGTTCCTTGGACTGCAAGGAGATCCAACCAGTCTATCCTAAAGGAAATCAGACCTGAATAGTTATTGGAAGGACTGATGCTGAAGCTGAAACTCCAATACTTTGGCCACCCGCTGCGAAGAACTGACTCACTAGAAAAGACTCCGATGCTAGGGAAGATTGAAGGCAGGAGGAGAATTTTACAACAGAGGATGAGATGGTTGGAGTGCATCACTGACTCAATGGACATGAGTTTGAGTAAGCTCTGGGAGTTGGTGATGGGCAGGGAAGCCTAGTGTGGTGCAGTCCATGGGGTCGCTAAGAGTCGGCTACAACTGTGTGACTGAACTGAACTGAAGGTTAGTGATAAAGACAGAGTGAGAGAGAGGAAGTGAAAGAAAATATGAACCTTCAATGTGAATAATTATTTAGGAAAATCCTGAGGAAAAGAAACCTTGAATTTATAAAGTTGTCAACATGTTAAAGTTCTCAACTTTTGGTGATTGTATGAAAAATATGCTTGCTTTTTATCTTAGATATTTTGTCATTTTAATATTTTCTGCACTAATCACAATGCATCTATAAACTACTATTATGCTTTTTGTTTAGTTTCAAAAAATTTAATTAAAAATGTGTGTAAGATTTTAAATTATAGAAAAATATATGCCATTCTCTTAAAAGTATGCAGAACACAAGAGGAGGAAACAAGAAAGAGTTTCCGTAAAATATCATTGCTTGCTAGTCAGAAGCAAATCTTCAGAGCAGCAGCCATATAACCTATTTGCAGCATTAGAACACTAGTTTACATTGTAAAGTTTCAGGCACTAACAGTAAAATATAAAGTATAGTTTCTGTGGTTCAGTACTGCTACTGTTTTATATGTGATTTAACTTGTGAAAAGAGCAAACAGCAATAATTGCATTGCTAATGTATTTAATTTGCAGGTTGGGTGGCTCCAGAAGTATGTTTCAAAGTGTTCAGTCTTGTTAACCATGAAGCATAAACTGCAGGATTCTCATCTGCAGGTGAAACAAGCAGATGCTGCAGCTTTGATTTCAAAGGTAAGAAAATAACATTATTTTCAGTTTGGCAGCTTGCACTCTTTTATGTATGTATGTGTGTGTGTGTGTGTGTGTGTGTGTGTGTATACACACATCCATGATATTTTTCAGTCAAATATATATGACTGTGAATAAGCAGCATGATTATTACAAACACAAGCCTTTTTTTTTTTTTTTTTAATGGAGTGAACAGTTTTAATATCAGGTATTACCTTCCGTGTATGTGCTCTAAAAAAAAAAGAAAACTAGTGCCTATTTTCTTCACAAAGACTTCAGGCTGCCTCTATCAGTAGGTGATTGTCACACAGGTTATCAACCAGATACCTTTCCTGGATTGAATTAGACATGACTCTGGGAGAGATTAATATTGCAGAGAGAGATGTAGAGTGGTATTCAACTTAATTCAACTTAGAGTGGTATTTAACTTATTATTTCTTAATAATAAGGAATTTTCAAACTGTTTTTGGCCAAATCTCTTATAGGAGAACAACAGGGGTGATCTTCTACAGTGAAGCTATGGGCAGAGTTACACCTTCACTGGCATACCTGGTAATCATATATCAAACAAACATTTTCCAGAGTAAATAGAAGTTCTTTATTGATGTGATCACAATAATACATAATTTTCTAAACAGGTAGACTCACCATAATTTATCTAAATACCTGCTGTGATTTTTTTTTTATTTTTCACTCAAATTGCCACTGAATAAACAGATTTTATTGCATATTAATATTTGCCTTATTTATAGACGGGCTTCGAACAGTAAGATTGTCATATTAAGGTTTTAATACTATGAATCTATGATTCTGTTTTCAGAATGTTTGACTCCTGCATTTATCTACTATGAAAGTGACAAATCATTTCATTTTTTCCACCCTTTAGGATTAAATTGTATTATATATTAAAACATTAAATTTGACTAGTAAAAATTACATCTTCGTTCATTTTATCTTTAATTTACTTGTTACTGAGTACTTTCTTTGTTCCCAGGACCATTATAGGCTCTGGGGCATCAAAAGTAAACAGACTTAAAAATCTGCCCTTATGTTGATTACAGAGAAATAGAGCAAGAGAAGTGGTGGAACAATACCCCTGAGAAAGGAAGAGTGGAAGAAAGGTATTTCACAATTAGAGGTATGAACCCTGAATCCTGGTCTGTGTATAGAGGAGAAGAATGTAGGACATATAATCATAGATGAAGGACATAGCAGTGAAAGCTTGTAGAATTTGCCTTCTTATATAGCTTTAGTTCATTGTTTAATAAGAGTTGAGATCATCATGTGAGAGTGAAGATTAATAGGAGATATAGTAGAATTAAAGCACTATATGAAAGTTTTGTCTTAGAGAATGGGAGAATATGGTTTTGTTTGGCGGCAGCATTAAAGACTAGTTTAATTTGGTGATTTTGCAAAGAATATAAAGTAAGATTAGTAAGCTTGACTGTAGTTTTTCTAGTTATATTTAACAACACAGTACAGTTTACCCTTGAACAACATGATGGTTATAGGTTTTAATCCTTCACACAAACAAAAACCTAAGTATGATTTATAGTCAGGACTCTCTATATGCAGATCCTTCATATGTGAGTTTCTGCAGATTCTCAACCGTGGATCATGTAGTATGTAATATTTACTATTGAAAAAGTCTACAACTAAGTGAACCCAGCAGTTCAAACTCAGATTTTTCCAGGAGTAACTTTATAGGCCTGCAGAACACAGAAGTTTGCAGTTTGTTTATGAGAGTATAATGAAGTAAAAGGAAGGTAAGTAGACATCATGATTCATCCTGGGAATTATGATAGGAAAGTAAAGAAGAAAGAAGGTTGAGGGATGGTGTAGCATCAGATGCAGTTTAAAAGGTGGGACATGAAAAAAAAAAAAAAAAACAAACACAAAATTCTTTTTTTTTTCAATGAGTTGGAAAAAAGAACTGGTGATTGGAAAAATATTTAAATTGTAATGACATTAACAAAATAGCTACAAAAGATGGTAAACAAAATTATTGCATGTGAGAAGATCAAGAAAATGAGTGAAATAGGGTCATTTTATGTTTGTTATAATCTCCCATGTTAGTACAAGAGATCCAGAAAGGGAGGGCTCCATGGAGGAATGGGTGATGACAAGGGGAGACAATACATAGTTACTATGGGGGAGGAGGCAAGATGACAGAAAAAGACATAATGACTCCTTCTTTTAAAATTACCAAAATCACAACTAACTGCTAAACAGTCACCTACCAACAAATTCTCAATTCAGTTCAGGTCTGTTCACTCAGTCGTGTCTGACTCTTTGCGAGCCCATGAATGGCAGCACACCAGGCCTCCCTGTCCATCACCATCTCCTGGAGTTCACTCAAACTCATGTCCATCAAGTCAGTGATGCCATCCAGCCATCTCATCCTCTGTCATCCCCTTCTCCTCATGCCCCCAATCCACCCGCCCCCCCCCCCCCATCCCAGCATCCAAGCATCTTTTCCAGTGAGTCAACTCTTCTTATGAGGTGGCCAAAGTACTGGAGTTTCAGCTTCAACATTAGTCCTTCCAAAGAACACCCAGGACTGATCTCCTTCAGAATGGACTGGTTGAATCTCCTTGCAGTCCAAGAGTCTTCTCCAACACCACAGTTCAAAAGCATCAATTCTTTGGAGCTCAGCTTTCTTCACAGTCCAACTCTCACATCCATACATGACCACTGGAAAAACAATAGCCTTGACTAAACAAATTCTAGTCCCTACCAAAAAAAGATACCCTACATCCAAGACAAAGAAGAAGCCATGTCCAAACAATAGGAAGGACACAACTGTGATAAAAATCCCATAACTGCCGGGTGGGTGACTCCCAAATTGGAGAGCAATTGTACCACAGAATTTCTCTCCCACGAGAGAGAGTTCTGAGCCCTGTGTCAGGCTCCCCAGCTTGGGGGCCAGGCAATGGGAGAAGGAGGCCCCCAAAGAGTCTGGCTTTGAAGGTCAATGAGGTTTGACCACACGAATTCCACAGACTGGGAGAAATGGAATGCAACTCTTGGAGGGTGCACACAGGGTGTCTTTCACACCAGGACCCAGGGAATAAAAAGCTTTGACTTCATAAGAGAATGGGCTAAACTTGCCAGCTAGTGTTGGAAGGTGTCCTGCTAATTTTGGAAGGTAGCTATGGCTCACTGATGGTGGCAGATCCAGCCAGGGCTCATTGGCATGTGCCCTCTAAGAGGGATCACCTCAGACCAGTAAGGTCAGAGGGGCCATCATCAATAAATCTATAAACAATAAATGCTGGAGAAGATGTAGAGAAAAGGGAACCTTCCTACATTGTTAGTAGGAATATAAACTGGTATAGCTACTATAGAGAACAGTATAGGGGTTCCTTAAAAAACTAAAAAATAGACCTACCTTATGATCCAGCATTTGAACTCCTGGGCATATATCCAGAAAAATTAAAAAAAAAAAAAAAAACACAAACATAATTTGAAAATATATATTCATCCCAATGTTCATTGCAGCACTATTTAAAATAGCCAGGATATAGAAGTATATGTCCATTAACAGAGAAATGGACAAAGAAGATGTGGTACCTATATACAGTGAAATATTAGACGTAAAAAATAATAAAATAATGCCATTTGCAGCAACATGAATGACCTGGAGATTATTCTTTTAAGTGAAGTTATTCAGAAAGAGATATAAAATATGATATCACTTATATGTGGGCTCTAAAAAAGGGGTGCAAAACAGAAATAGTTATAGATATAAATAGTTAAGCAGAAAGTAAATATTAGTTGCTCAGTTGTGTTCAGTTCTTTGAGACCCCATGGTTCATATCTCTGTCCATGTAATTCCCCAGGCAAGAATACTGGAGTGGGTAGCTATTCCTTTCTCCAGGGGATCTTCCCACCCAGAGATCAAACCCAGGTCTCCTGCACTGCAGACAGATTCTTCATTGTCTGTGCCACCAGGGAAGCCCTAAATGAAGCAGGGGAGGGATAAATTGCAAAATTGAGATTGACATATACACGCTACTATATGTAAAATAGATAACTAATAAGTACCTACCATATAGCACAGACAGTGTTACTGAATACTCTGTAATGGCCTATATAAGAAAAGAATCTAAAATGGAGTAGATAATTGTGCACGTGTGTGTGTGTGTGTGTATGCATATAAACTGATCTAATTTGCTATACACTTGAAATCAACAAAAGATTGCAAACTATTATCCAATAAAAATTAAAAAATAAAATTATAATTCTAACACCATGCAGAAAAATTTACTCAAAATGGATTAAAGACCAAAATGTAAGACTGTATATTATAAAAGTTAGAGGAAAATATAGCCAGAAGATTCTTTGACATAAGTTGTAGCAATATCTTTTTTGATCTGTCTCCTAAAGTAAGGGAAGTAAAAGCAAACAAAATGGAACCTAACTAAATTCAAAAGCTTTTGTACAGATAATGAAATTGAAAATCATAAACAAAATAAAAAGCAACCCATAGAATGGGAGAAAATATTTGCAAATAATGTGACCAATAAGGGATTAGTCTCCAACATTTACAAACAGCTCATGCAACTCAATATCAAAAAATAAAAAATTAAAAATGGTTAAAATAACTAAATAGAAATTTCTCCTATAACTGAATCACTCTGCTGTATGCCTGAAACTAATACAACATTATTAATCAACTAGATTCCAGTATACATTTTTTTAAAAATGTAAAGTTACCTTCATTGAATTTAAAGAAAAGGAAAGGAGAATGCCCTAGATAGAGCCATATAGAACAAGGAGGGCAGCTGTTCCATATTTAGGAATTAATTGCTTCAGGGGAGTAAGAAAGAAGAGTTATCCCTTAAAGGAGCTGTAAGAGAAGTAACATTATCAGAAGTGAGCAGATGGCAGTTCAGATGGCAGAAATAGGTAGATAACATCATAGAAGATTGGAAGATGTCTCGCTTTTTTAAACCTGTGATTGATTGTTTTCCATAGGGCACAATGAAAGAGTTTCAGGTATATGTTTTAATTTGATTATGCTTATGAATTTTATCAGATATTCTAGTTGATTGCTATAAATTTCCCTATTTTATAAAGCTGTTTATACATTAACCACTTACATGTGTTGCAAATATGTTTCTAGTTTTTCCTTGAACATTTATGACATTTCTAAATTCCATAAAGTATGGTTTATTTGTAATTTTTAATGGTCATCAAACATGTTTATTTCACAAATATTCTCATTTGAAAGCCCATGTCGATTGCATACTTATCTTACTTCAGGTTTGTGAAAATAGGTATATACAAAATAGTCATTTATAATTTTGGAAATCTGATATATGAGAGAAAAAGGAATCAAAGATTTAAACTGACTTTTCCCACATACTTAAGTAAATGTTTTAAAGTAATTTTTAAATAACTTACCTATTCTTTAGACTGCGATGTGCACCATAATAACAACTTTTTCAAAATATTTAGTCTGTTTAATCAATCTGCACATCCACATATCAGTTCTACATTGTTCATGCACTATTGAATGTTAAAATTTATGGACATATAAAATAATTGCATGTATTACATTCATAACCATTATACTGCTTTGAGCCTTTTTAAGATTCATATTTTTTCCTGTAAAATATGCACATTTCTATATATGCCCTTCTGAAAAGGCAAACATCAAAGCACTAACAGTGATTATCACTGGATGTTAGAATAAGATTTATGTTTTATTTTATTTTTGCTATTTTTTTCATTTTCAATATTATGAAAAATTATATTTATCCTTTAAAATACCACAAACACAGGTATATACTAACAGCCATTTAAAGAGACTTTGAAAAGAAAGAAAATAACCTTTCTCCAGCTTCGCTGTGCCTCAGACAATCACGCTTGTTTCAGTTTATGAAACAACATGTTTCATTTTGGACAATTTCATTTTGACATTTTCAGTGCATCTTGTCTCCCATAAATATACTTTGTGTAGCTAAATCTTATTCATTTTTCAGATCTCAGCTTAAATGTTTATAACTGTTATTTTATAGAAGTTTTCTGTCCCTAACCCCACTCCAGTTTTGCATAGTGTGTACGTTTCCTTGTTACTCCTGTGTAAAATGGTCATCAGTTATCCAATGTCTTCCTTTTCTATTTTCAATTCCACTGGGCAAGAGAGTGTATTTGTCTAGATGCTTGGATACTTAATACAGAGGCACATCTGAGACAAGCAATATGTGGCATTTTGAATAAATGAATGAAAAAATGGCTAGCAAAGGGCACAGTTTTACCTTTTCTCTGTCTCACTAGGGATATAAGCTTGACTGAGTAACTTAGCTTCTCTTGAATTTCCTCACCTAAAAAAAGTATTGAAAGAAGCAATCTGTTTTGTTTATTTAAAGTAAATACAAAGGCATGTATGTAAGACATTTATTCTCTGCATATAAAATGAACATCCAATTGATGATTATATTATCATTACTTTAAAAAGTTTTCAGGGATACGTTCTGATTAAAAAAAAAAAACAACAACAACAACAACAACAACCACTGCAATGGAAACTACAATAGAGAATCTCTGAAAGAATAGCCACCCATTAAGGTGGGAGGATGGTGTATATCAGTGTTTTAAAAAATCACATTAAATCCTTAAGAAATCAATGGAAGTGGCCAAGATGGCAGAGTTTAAAAACCTTGAAATAACCTTCCCCTAAGGGACACACCAAAATTACAGGAGAATGAAGGGTTAATAGAGTAGCAGAGATGTGCCTGCAAATGGGTCTCTCTGCTCAGGCTGAGCGTCCTTGCATACGAGGCGTTCTGCCAAAGAGTCTGGATACAGCCTTGAGTTTAATGGTCCCTTGCAAACGAGGGAGCATTCCCTTCTTGAGATAAGAGGGAGATGAGGGCTTTGTGCAGACTCTGCAGTAGACAGAGATTTCACTCCCCTTTGCTGTACGATAACATGTATGCACCGGCACTGTACTGAAAAGGCTTACTCTTACAGTCTGGAATTCTGCCTAAGGAGGGCTTTATAATAATAAACGGCAATTAGTTTGCCCAGTTCTGTTCCTCTGGCCAGAGTGGTGTCCTGTCTGTCTCTTGTGTGTCTTGTATGTTCTGTGTCATTTCACTCGTAGTAACCAACAGGAGAATTTCATAAAATTTTAAAGAAGAGTTAACAATTATATTTTTCAAACTAAAGAGTGCTTTAAACTCATTTTATGAGGCCAGCATCACCCTAATATGAAAACAGACATATCACCACAAAAAAAGAAAATTACAGGCCAATATCACTGATGAACATAGATGCAAAAATCCTCAACAAAATGTTAGCAAATCAAATTCAATAATGCATTAAAATGATTATATATTATGATCAAGTGGGACTTACACCAAGGATGCAAGGATGCCTCAATATCTGAAAATCAATGTAAACCACCCCATTAACAAATTGAAAAGCAAAAATGATATGATTCTCTCAATATATGCAGAAAAATATTTTGACACATTTTACCATTCATTTATGATAAGAACTCTCAACATGGTGGATATTGGGGATTTCACCTCAACATAATAGAGGCCATATATGACAAAGGTACATCCAGCATCATAACTCAATCATGAAAAGTTGAAAGCATTGCCTCTAAGGTAAAAAACAAGCCAAGGATGGTCTCTTGCCACTTATATTAAATATAGTATTGGAAGTCCTAGCCAGAGCAATGAGAAAAGAAAGAGAAATAAAAGAAATCCAAATTAGAAAATAAATAAAACTGTCTCTGTTTGTAGGTGATATTATACTATTAAAAGTTATCAGGATAAATAATTTAGTAAGATAAAAATTCATAAACATAAATATATTACATTTCAATATACTAACAAAAGATAAAATTTTTAAATTGTACTTATAATAAAATTAATAGAATGAAATATCTTAAAAAACTATTTAAATATATAAATTTAAATAAGGAGGTAAAGCTCTATTTTCTGAAAAATGTGAGATACTGTTGAACAAAATTGAGAATGACAGAAATAAATGGAAAATATGTGCACATAGATTGAAATAATTAATAATGTTAAAGATGACCATAGTAACTTATAAACTCAAAGTATCTATTTCAAAGTACTGATGGTATCTTTCATCAGTTCAGTTCAGTTCAGTCACTCAGTCATGTCTGACTCTTTGCGACCCCATGAATCGCAGCACGCCAGGCCTCCCTGTTCATGACCATCTCCCGGAGTTCATTCAGACTCACTTCCATCGAATCCGTGATGCCATCCAGACATCTCATCCTTGGTCGTCCCTTTCTCCTACTGCCCCCAATCCCTCCCAGCATCAGAGTCTTTTCCATTGAGTCAACTCTTAGCATGAGGTGGCCAAAGTACTGGAGTTTCAGCTTCAGCATCATTCCCTCCAAGGAAATCCCAGGGCTGATCTCCTTCAGAATGGACTGGTTGGATCTCCTTGCAGTCCAAGGTACTCTCAAGAGTCTTCTCCAACACCACAATTCAAAAGCATCAATTCTTAGGCGCTCAGCCTTCTTCACAGTCCAACTCTCACATCCATACATGACCACAGGAAAAACCATAGCCTTGACTAGACGGACCTTAGTTGGCAAAGCAATGTCCCTGCTTTTGAATATAGAACTATGAAAAATAATTCTAAAGTTTGTAAAGAATCACAAAGCTCTCAAATAGCCAAAATTATATCAAAAAAGAACAAAGGTGGAGGAATTATGCTCCCTAATATCAAACTATATATACTACATTCTATGATAATCAAAAAATTATGGTACTGTCACAAAAACACAAACATAGATCAATAAGCCTATGCATAATCATCTCACATGCCAGTAAAGTAATGCTTAAAATTCTCCAAACCAGGCTTCAGCAATACATGAACCATGAACTCCCAGATGTTCAAGCTGGTTAAGAAATAGCAGAGGAACCAGAGATCAAATTTCCAACATCCGCTGGATCATCAAAAAGGCAAGAGAGTTCCAGAAAAACATCTATTTCTGCTTTATTGACTATGCCAAAGCTTCGACGGTGCAGATCACAATAAACTGTGGAAAATACTGGAGGTGAAGGTGAAGTCGCTCAGTCGTGTCCGACTCTTTGCGACCCCGTGGACCGTAGCCTACCAGGCTTCTCCGTCCATGGGATTCTCCAGGCAAGAATACTGGAGTGGGTTACCATTTCCTTCTCCAGGGGATCTTCCTGACCCAGGGACTGAACCCAGGTCTCCTGCATTGGAGGCAGACACTTTAACCTCTGAGCCACTAAGGATGAAAATACTGAAGGAGATGGGAATACCAGACCACCTTACCTGCCTCTTGAGTATGCAGGTCAGGAAGCAACAGTTAGAACTGGACATGGAACAACAGACTGGTTCCAAATAGGAAAAGAAGTACGTCAAGGCTGTATATTGTCACCCTGCTTATTTAACTTCTATGCAGAGTACATCATGAGAAACGCTGGACTGGAAGAAGCACAAGCTGGAATCAAGACTGCCAGGAGAAATATCAATAACCTCAGATATGCAGATGACACCATCCTTACGGCAAAAAGTGAAGAACTAAAGAGTCTCTTGATGAAAGTGAAAAAGGAGTGTGAAAAAGTTGGCCTAAAGCTCAGCATTCAGAAAACTAAGATCATGGCATTAGGTCCCATCACTTCATGGCAAATAGATGAAAAAAAAGTGGAGACAGTGGCTAACTTTATTTTTTGGAGCTCCAAAATCACTGCAGGTGGTGATTGCAAGCCATGAAATTAAAAGATGCTTACTCTTTGGAAGGAATTTATGACCAACCTAGACAGTGTATTAAAAAGCAGAGATGTTACATTTGTCAACAAAGGTCCATCTAGTCAAGGCTATGGTTTCCCTAAGAGTCATGTATGGATGAGAGAGTTGGACTATAAAGAAAACTGAGCACCGAAGAGTTGATGCTTTTGAACTGTGCTGTGGGAGAAGACTCTTGAGAATCCCTTGGACTGCAAGGAGATCCAACCAGTCCATCCTAAAGGAGATCAGTCCTGGGTGTTCATTTGTAGGACTGATGTTGAAGCTGAAACTCCAATACTTTGGCCACCTGATGCAAAGTGCTGACTCATTTGGAAAGACCCTAATGCTGGGAAAGATTGAGGGCAGGAGGAGAAGAGACAACAGAGGATGAAATGGTTAGATGGTATAGCTGACTTAGTGGACAATGGTTTGGGTGAACTCTGGGAGTTGGTGTTGGCCAGGGAGGTCTGGCGCACTGCATGGGGTCACAGAGAGTCAGACATGACTGAGCAACTGAACTGAACTGATAAAGAAGGCTGAGTGCTGAAAAGTTGATGCTTTTGATTTGTGATGTTGGAGAAGTCTCTTGAGAGTCCCTTGGACAGTAAGGAGATCAATCCAGTCAATCTTAAAGGAAATCAGCCCTGAATATTCACTGGAAGAACTGATGCTGAAGCTCTGATTAATGCTTTGGCCACCTGATGTGAAGAGCCAATTCATTGAAAAATACCCTGATACTAGTAAAGTTTGAGGGCAGGAGGATAAGGGGGTGACAGGGGACGAGATGGTTGGATGGCATCACTGACTCAATGGATATGAGTTTGACCAAACTCTGGGAGACAGTAAGGGACAGGGAAGCCTGGCATGCTGCAGTCCATGGGGTTGCAAAGAGCTGGATATGACTTAGCAACTTAATAACAAGTGGTTACAGAATACCTTATAATTTAAATTATGTAGAATCTAAGAAACAAAGCATAAAAACAAACATAACAAAACAAATAAGACTCACTGGTACAAAAAACAAGACTGATTTCTGCCAGAGGAGAAAGGGGTGGCAAGGTAAAGGAAATAGGTGAGGAAGATTAACAGGTATAAACTTCCAGTATCAAATAAGTCAGGTGTTCTAATGCACAGCATAGGGAAATATTCAATAATTTTGTAACAACTCTTCATGGTGACAGATTGTAGTTAGACCTTTTGTAGTTATGATTTTGTAATGTATAAAATTATCAAATCACTGTCACATAACTGAAATTTATATAATATTGCAAATCAAATATACTTCAATAGAACAAACAAAAGCAAATGAATTAAAGCTTAAACAGGAGGCCTGAAACCATAAAAGCACTTTCTGGATAGCATAGGGAACCCTGATCAATATTCTCTAATGACCTAAATGGAAAAAGAACTCGAAAAAGAATAGATAAGTGTATAACAGAATCACTTTGCTATATATCTGAGACTAACACATTATACATTAATTATACTCCAATATAAAATAAAACTTAAACACAGGCAGTAAGCTTCTTGACAAGGGTCTTGGTAATACTTTTTTGGATTTGTCTCCTCAGACAAGGGAAACAAAAGCTAAAATAAACTAATGGGAGTAAATAAAACTAAGAAGTTTTTCACAGGGAACAAAACTATCTTAAAAGAAGAAAAAAAAAAAAAAAAAAACAACAACACCCTAAAGGTAACCTACTGAATGGGAGGAAATATTTGAACACAACATACCTGTATTCACAATATACAAAGAATTCATACAACTCTTCGTCAAAAAAAAAAAAAAAAGAAAAGAAAACAATTAAAAGTGGGCAGAGGATATGAATATATATTTTTCCAAAATAGACATAAAAATGGCCAACAGACAGAAAAGATGCTTAACATTACTAATTGTCAGGGAATTAAAACCACAGTGAGATGTCACTTCATACCTTTCAGAATGGCTATCATTAAAAAGACAAGTAACAGGTGTTGGTGAGGATGTAGCGTAAAGGGGACCTTTAGGCACTGTGGGATTATAGATTGGTGCATCCAGTATGGAAAACTGTATGATGGTTCCTCACAAAATGAAAACTGCCATATGATACAGCCCTTTCACATCTGAGGATTTACCTGAAAGAAACTAAAAACACTAATGTGAAAAGATACATGCACCCCTGTGTTAATTAGAGCATTATTGACAATAGCCAGGATATGAAAGCAACTTGTGTCCAACAAAGAAGATATGTGTGTGCATACACATACATACAATGGAATATTGTATATATTCAACCATAAAATTTTAAAAAAAGTGTCATTTGTGACAATGTGGATAGATCTATATGTCTTATATTAGTGAAATAGAGAAAAACAAATAGTGTATGATCTTATTTACATGTAGAAAATTAAGTGCAAAAGAAACAAAAGAAAATGAAAAGAGACTCACAGATACAGAGAACACACAGATGATTGCCAAAGGGGAGGAGAGTAGGGATGGTGAAATAGTAAAGGGAATTTAGAAGTACAAGTCTCCAGTTATAAAATAAATAAATCAGAGTGATGTAACATGACATACATAATATGGTCAATAATTCTGTAATAACTTTGTATGGGGACAGATGTTTACTAGGTTTATTGTGGCAATCATTTCTTAGTGTATGGAAATGTCAAATCACTATGTAGTACACATAAAACTAACATAATATTGTATGTTAACTATATTTCTACTTAAAAATATGAATTAATGTCCAAACAAAATGATTTGACTTTCTGCAACACTGTTTAACAACATAAAAGTGAAATAAGTGTATTTTTAATGGGGGTTGACAAATGGTGGAAAGTTAGTATACCACAAACTACTGCAGCTGAAGGTCAGGTAGGGGGTGTCTTTGGTAGAATTCAAGTACAGTTTATGCTGGAGAGAAAACAAACAGGATTAGACAAAGATTCAGTTCAGTCACTCAGTCCTGTCTGACTCTTTGCGATGCCAGGGACCACAGCACGCCAGACATCTCTGTCCATCACCAACTCCCAGGGCTTACTCAAACTCATATCCATCGAGTCAGTGATGCCATCCAATGATCTCGTCCTCTGTCATCCCCTTCTCTTCCTGCCTTCAATCTTTCCCGGCATCGGGGTCTTTTCCAATGAGTTGGTTCTTCGCATCTGGTGGCCAATGTATTGGAGTTTCAGCTTGAGCATCAGTCCTTCCAGTGAATATTCAGGACTGATTTCCTTTTGGAGGCACTGGTTGGATCTCCTTGCAGTCCAAGGGACTCTCAAGAGTCTTCTCCAACACCACAGTTCAAAAGCATCAGTTCTTCAATGCTTGCTCCTTGGAAGAAAACGTATGACCAACCTAGACAGCATATTAAAAAGCAACGACATTACTTTGCCATCAAAAGTCCGTCTAGTCAAAGCTATGGTTTTTCCAGTAGTCATGTATGGATGTGAGAGTTGGACTATAAAGACAAAGATTGAAGACATACAAAAACAGAAAGAGGCTGAAGCAGTATCAGAGAATGTGAAGCCTTCTAATTGCATCCATAGATAATTATAAACCACACTATTGCATAGGTTTTCATTAAGATTTCATCTAAGGGGGAAAAAAAAAAGAATAGCCAGACAGAAGGCAAAAAAAAAAAAACAAACAAAACTTATGAAATGTTGTTATTAATAGAGTTTATGTTGTTTCCAAATTCAGACTTTGAAAGGTGATTTTTATCACATAAATTTCATGAGTCTAATTATCAGTTAACCAATGACTTCTTGCCACTCTGCCTCCCCCTCCACCCCAATAACTCATTTTGATAATCTAACTGAAGGAAAGTAGCAAATTATAAGCTAAATTATGACATGATGTAGGTTCTGTTTAAAATAAACAACAAAAACAGCAAACAGGGTGATTTGGTATTTTTATACCTTTCCATTACAACTTCTCATTATATTTTAGACATTTTTTAGACATATTTTCACATTTTTTATACAAATATCAGTTTACCTTGTAAATAGGTCTTGGAAATAAGAGAGTCATTTTTACAATCACTTTCTTAAAGCGATAGGTTGATTAAAGTTTTCTTTAATATAAAAGCTTCTCAGACTCAGGGGTTTCTCTGGTGGTTCAGACAGATTGTGCCTATAATGCTGAGACCCAGATTTGATCCCTGGGTTGGGAAGATACTCTGGAGAAGGAAATGGCAATCCACTCCAGTATTCTTGCCAGGAAAATTTCATGGACAGAGGAGCATGGCAAGCTCAGTCGCAGTCCATAGGGTCACAAAGAGTCAGACACAACTGAGTGACTAACACTTAAATTTCTTAAATTTTAAGCTTGAGCAGTTGAGATATATCGACCAAGCATTTTTATTTCTGTGTGATATCTATAATTACTTTTGTTATTCAATTATCATAGAAATTATGAACCATGATTTATAACTTATTGTGAGATTATTAGATAATATGTATAGTCAAGTAACTTTCTATTACTTTGAACATATTGATTTATGATATGATAAAATTATTTGGGTTATCATTAAATGTAGTTAGTTGAAGTTAGCAATTAAAAAATTTGTTCTAACGTAAAAGAAGCCAATGTTAAGATATTGACAAACTATTTTTCCAAAATTAAGAGTTCCTCTCAGTACTTGCCTTGGTAAAGATAGCAATGTAAAATCTAAACAGATCTAATTGCTTAGCTTTTGACAAAAACAGTAATGGTAAACTGCCAAACTTAACTGAATTATAAGTATTAAAAATGGGAATAAAAAGCCACTGCAGTATTGACAGCCCTCAGTTTTTGCATGTTTTCTCAAAATGAAAGTATTTTAAATGTTAGAAAAAGGTATTTGAAATTTTTCTTTCAGTGGAACACGTTTATGTTAAAATATATATGTGTGTGTGTATGTATGTACAATCATGGGGTTATAAAAATTTAGCAGTAGAAAGGACCTAAGAGATTTATATAATCCACTTCTGTGCTTTAATAGAGAATAAATAGATATCAAAAAAAAATGGAATGACTTTCAAACATCAGATTTCTGTCTTACCATATTATTTTTCAATTTCTGTAACTCTCTTTTCTTTTCATCCCTCCACACTCCTACCTTTTAGTCCTATATTCTTTATTCCTTCAAATAGTAGAGAACACCTTTTTTTCATTGAGTACTATTAGGAAAAACAAAGACTGTCTTAACACAGTAAATATTTCTACATATGTCTGTAAAATATTTGGCAGTGTTTGTCAAGATTATGGATACAAATCAGCAGTTTCTAACTTATCAGTATATCACTTGTAAGAATACCAATATATTCTACCAATCTAATCACTGCAATGTCTACAAGATAATAATTAAAGTTTGTTGTTGTTTGAGTAAAGGCTAGTGTGGCAGACTAAAAAGACCACAGATTCTTAAACAGTCCTCCTATAGAGAAATAAGAAATTTATTCCTTTCTCCTTGAATCCATCATGACCTGTGACCTGTCCAGTAGAAACCAGTGGAAATGATACTGTGTTAGTTTGGAAGTATACCTATCAAAAAGGACTGGAAGCATCCACTTTGGTATCATGAAGGTTTGAACTGTTTTGTAAGAGGGTCAATTACCATACTTGAGATACCATATGCAGAAGTCCCAAATCCACTCTGTAGAGGGACCCACTGAGCCCATTTCTCCAAGTATCTTCACCAGGAGACCAGACATATCAGAACATCAATTTTGTATCACCCAGCCCAGCCTGGCATCAGCTAAGTCTTACCAGATGACCTCAGTTTATACAAAATAGATGAGAAAAATCATCTACCTGTATCCTGTGCATATTCATTATCCACAAAATGGTGAGATACAATAAAATCAGCGGATTTCAACCTGTTTTTAACTTTAGGACAGTTTTTTTATGCAGGTGTTGGAGAAGACTCTTGAGAGTCCTTTGGACTGCAAGGAGATCCAACCAGTCCTTTCTGAAGGAGAACAGCCCTGGGTGTTCTTTGGAAGGAATGATGCTAAAGCTGAAACTCCAGTACTTTGGCCACCTCATACGAAGAGTTGAATCATTGGAAAAGACTCTGATGCTGGGAGGGATTGGGGGCAGGAGGAAAAGGGGAGGACAGAGGGTGAGATGGCTGCATGGCATCACCAACTCAATGGACGTGAGTTTGAGTGAACTCCGGGAGTTGGTGATGGACAGGGAGGCCTGGCGTGCTGTGATTCATGGGGTCACAAAGAGTCAGACATGACTGAGCCACTGAACTGAACTGAACTAAGATAACTGGAGAAATTGAAAACAAGATGTCTACAATGAAATAAGCAATTATACACAGAATGAGTCTGCTCTTATTGCTGAGTATGGTATGATCTGTGAAATAAATGCAAACAATGAGCTACAAAATATTAATATGTACCTGCTTAAGACATCATGCTATGTAGCCATATACTACACTATAATGTTAAAGGGCTACTGTATCTGAAATGGTGGCCCCTCCACAAACTGGTATCAGTACTTGACTTTGTGTGGAGAAAATAAGGAAATAAATAACTTATAACATTAGACAGTTTGCTGTGCTGTATTACACACTCAGTAAAAGTCAACTGGAAGGAAAAGAGAAAGAAAACAAAGATGATAATAGTATGATTCTGATATTGCTTAGTCTTAAACTTCTTAGTCTTGGTGTCTAGGGTCCTATAAGAATTTTAGAATTTTAGGGTCCTTTATAGACTATTAGAATGATCACACAGTATTAGTGACTTAGCAAAATAGTTCATAAGCTGCTACTGGAATCTGAGGCTAAATTCCTTGCTGAGCAGATCTGGCCCTAAAAGAGACGTAGAAATTCAGAACACCAGGTTTGCATTTCTAATAATCCTCCATACCCCATACAGCATGTATAATGAAAGATGATTACACAGTAACTTGTAACACAGCTGGGAAGTGTTCTCTGAATAAGATTTTTGTTCTCTTCTTATTTCAAAACAGCCTTTATTTGCATGACATCTTGCATAGAGCAGATGGTTTCAAAAGTTAAAATTTGACCATGAATACCACATTAGCTGTCATGTAACTAGGGAAAGACAATTATAAACAAGAACTTTTTAAAATGTTTCATTTATTTTACTGTTATATGTGTATGTTTGTATTTGGTGAAGAAAGTATTTAGCAAATATGGTTTATTCTGTTTTATAACTCAATATCGCCTTATTTTATTTATGACCATTCAAATTCAAACAAGGATGCATCTCAAGAGTTATTAATATGCAATAGGGTACTACAATCATATCACTAGCACAGAAAAAGAGAACAAAAAGTTTTTCTTATTGTTTTCCAACTAGAGAGTCAATATAAGCAGATGTTCCGTTTTTGACTTGCCAAGGAAATTAGCACTTTTCACGGAGGTACATACAGAGTTGAAATATCTTCCAGTCATTGAAAAAATAATTCTCAGCATGGCAGTAAGCTGTGAAGAGGCAAACATCTTGAAATGGGATGGCCACCTAATACATTTTTTTTTTTCTTTTGCATTAAGTCTACAGAATTTATGCCAGCCTTCTCTTTAATAGTTTTCTGTTATGGTATTCATCCATTGACCTTATTTTCAGGGGTGGGGGGGAGGCAATCATTTCAAAAACATGAGAACATAGGAAGAAAACAGGATCACAGTTTTAAAAAAAGGAACAAGTGGAAAAGATTTAGAAAATGTCAAAATAATGCAAATAGAGAAAACTTTAGGAATAATCATATAGTAGATCTAACCATCCAAAAATATCCTTTTGCCTACATGGTTAGGATATAATTACACAAGTTTTTCTGCTGCCATCTTTAGTTTAACTCACTGTTCTTTCTATAGCTTGCTTTTTATCAGTACTGGGGAGTAGTGTAATATAGGAGTAGTAACTCTGAATTCAAAGCAAGACTCCTCCTGGCTGCCAAGCTTTACAGCTTCTTATCTGAGTATCCTTTGACATGCTATTTCATCTCTTTATCTTTCAGCTTTGGATATTTTAAAGCAGAAAAATAATATCTTCATTACAGAAAGCATGCAAGGATTAGAAGAGTTGATACTTGCAAAGAATATAGAACTGTAAGTAAGCACTCACATGTTGTTAACCACTGTCTTCATTCATTATTCAGAGATAAACAAAGATATCCACTGCTCCCATTTATGTATTTGCCTTGTCTAGTTGTGTGCAGTTACTCAAATGACTCTTCATGAAGAAAAAAAAAATTGTTACCCTTTCAGGTAATACTTCCATATAATGGAATATCCTGTCAAATACTTACATGTAACCATGTACCTAGCTTTGGCTAACATCGCACTGGTTAATATTTAAAATGTTCTGTTTTTGTGAAAGAGCTCTACCATGACAATCACTTATATTTTAAATTAGTTATGAAATGCTATTCATTTATTGATTGATTGAATCAATATGTTGATATTAAACATCCACCACATTCCAGAAATTGTGCTGTCCCCTGTGGTTACAGACATACCTAAATGGCCCTAGCTTGATGGCTCTCATTATCTCCCAGAGGAAACAGATCATAAAACTAAACAAACATATAATACACTATGGTAAGTGTTCTTGTCTTATGACCTAAGTAATATAGGAGTAGAGAAGAAGGAACATTTAAATTCACAGTATAAGAGAGGGGAGTAGTACAGTGTGGTCAACACATTACAGACACAAGGACTTTCAAGACTTAAGTGGAAAACAACATGTGAATAAGATATAAGGGACATGCTATGGTAGGGAATACGAGTAGCAGAAAGTCTGATGGCAAAGTGTCTAAGATCTATGATAAAGAGAAGTTCAAAAGATTGCCAAAGAAATTAATAGAATCTATGGTTAAAATGTGGTTAAAATTCTTTGAATTTATGTGTTTCTTGATGATTATGTTATTGGTAATGCTGCAAATTAAAATAATACCTGTGTTCTAGTTATTTTGACAGAACCATTTGTTAACTTGTGTTCTACAGGTTAAAATCTGTTTTAAAAGGTATTAAACATCTACTGCAACATGGAATGCATACATGCACATATAATGAATGATATAGCCTCTTTAGGTCTTGGGAATTTTCTGAACTACAGATGCCCTAACACATTAGCAAGGAAGAAGAGTGAAGTTTGAGAATTCATCTTTCTTCTGGAAATAATAGTGCCACAACTATAATACTACATTACCTCTTAAACTGGAGTCATACCTATTCACCTTGATATTCATTTTTAAAACAATAGAGTAAAAAAATAACTGTTTTCATGAAAAAGATATACTGAAATAGAGCAAAGGCAAAATCATATTGTACTCCAAAATTTTATTTCACAGTCATAAATCATGTAGCATAATTCAGTTCTGTATCTTTGACCTTGTGCATTGTCAAAAATACAGGCTAAGTCTGCCTCTGAAATGGAGTCATGCTCCATGAGTTTCCCTAGTGTTTATACTTCCTTTCGCATCATGTGGTGAAGCTGTGTAAGAGGTATGTTGGCATTTCCTATGCTATTTTTGAAATATTTATGTAAGTTTACAGTTAGTTCAAAAGAAAAAGTTTAAAGCATTAGCAAAATATAGTAAACATTTATTCAAACATTATTTCTGTTTATGTTTAAATCCAAAATAGACAGTCATTTTCTGAAAATTCCTAGTATCTTTCAAACAATACTCAGGAACAAGATAACTAAAAATAATGAGAGCCGTGACATTAACAATAAATTAAACATTTACTACATATTTACATATTTATTTTATCTTTTAATACTGTCTGCTTTGTAAAGCTACTGTTACTATATTTATTGAATTCAACGATACTAATTATTGTTCTGGCCAAAAAGTTCATTCGGGCTTTTCCATTATAGGAAAACTCAAATGAACGTTTTGGCCAAACCAATCTATGAAAATTAGATTATAAATGAGTAAAAAAATACCTTAGTATAGCATAAAAGCCAAGTAAAACAATCTCTTAGATGTTAAATATTTGCATCTATACCATATATAAAATATTTTAATCTATATATAAAGAATTCATTAAATGCATACAATTTCCCATGGGAAATACAGATTTAACACTAAAATGCCTGATAATATAATACAAATACAATGCAATATGGTTTGATAATAGTAAAATATTTTAAATGTGACACTAATTTCAGCATTCAGAAATATAGATCAAAACAGTATTGTAAAGTAAAATAAAGTAAAAATAAAAATTAAAAAAAAGAAAAAATAATAAATAAAATAAATAGGGCGGTCTGCCCTGCTATCTCAAAAAACAAACAAACAAACAAACAAACAAAAGAAATATAGATCAAAATAAAACCTTAAGATCTCACTGTAGATATTAAAACATGCTATTCTAAAAATTATCTCAATAATAATATAGAACAAAAAGATCACAGAATTTGGTGTCACCCATCCAATGTGAAATAATTAGCTAGAAAGCAACCTCTAATACCTCACAGAGATTTTATCATTTTCTTTAGCTTATCATCTGGTTCATCATAAAACGACATAAGTTGTTGAAGAGACCTTTTGACATTGTTCGGTCCTCATTTATTTATATTTGACAATACCATAGACTCTGAATGCAGAATTCCAAAGAATAGCAAGGAGAGATAAAGCCTTCCTCAGCGATCAAAGAAAAGAAATGGAGGAAAACAATAGAATGGGAAAGGCTAGAGATCTCTTTAAGAAAATTAGAGATATCAAAGGAATATTTCATGCAAAGATGGGCTCAATAAAGGACAGAAATGGTATGAAACTAACAGAAGCAGAAGATATTAAGAAGAGGTGGCAAGAATAAATAGAACTGTACAAAAAAGATCTTCATGACTCAGATAATCATGATGGTGTGATCACTCACCTGAAGTTAAGTGGGGCTTAGGAAGCCTCGCTACGAACAAAGCTAGTGAAGGTGAAGGAATTCCAGTTGAGCTATTTCAAATCCTAAAAGATAATGCTGTGAAAGTGCTGCACTCAATATGCCACTAATTTGGAAAACTCAGCAGTGGCCACAGGACTAGAAAAGATCAGTTTTCATTCCAATCCCAAAGAAAGGCAATGCCAAATAATGCTCAAACTACTGCACAGTTGCACTCATCTCACACACTAGTAAAGTAATGCTCAAAATTCTCCAAGCCAGGCTTCATCAATACATGAACCATAAACTTCCAGATATTCAAGCTGGTTTTAGAAAAGGCAAAGGAACCAGATCAAATTGCCAACATCCACTGGATGATCAAAAAAGCAAGAGAGTTCAAGAAAAAATATCTATTTCTGCTTTATTGACTATGCCAAAGCCTTTGACTGTGTGGATCCCAATAAACTGTGGAAAATTCTGAAAGAGCTGGGAATACCAGACCACATGATCTACCTCTTGAGAAACCTATATGCAGGTAAGGAAGCAACAGTTAGAACTGGATATAGAACAACAGACTGGTTCCAAATAGGAAAAGGAGTACATCAAGGCTGTATATTGTCACCCTGCTTATTTAACATATATGCAGAGTACATCATGAGAAAGTCTTGGCTGGAAGAAGCACAAGCTGGAATCAAGATTGCCAGGAGAAATATCAATAACATCAGATATGCCAATAACACCACCTTCATGGCAGAAAGTGAAGAAGAACTAAAGAGCCTCTTGATGAAAGTGAAAGAGGAGAGTGAAAAATTTGGCTTACAGCTCAACATTCAGAAAACGAAGACCAAGGCATCAGGTCCCATCACTTCATGGCAAATAGATGGGGAAATTCTGGAAACAGTGGCTGACTATTGTTTTGGGCTCCAAAATCACTGCAGATGGTGGTTGCTGCCATGAAACTGAAAGATGGTTACTCCTTTGAAAGAACACTATGACCAACCTAGACAGCATATTAGAAAGTAGAGACATTACTTTGCCAACAAAGGTCCATCTATTCAGAGCTATGGTTTTTCCAGTAGCCATATATGGATGTGAGAGTTGGACTTATAAAAATACCTGATCACCAAAAGATTGATACTTTTGAACTGTGGTGTTGGAGAAGATTCTTGAGAGTCCCATGAATTGCAAGGAGATCCAACCAGTCCATCCTAAAGGAGATCAGTCTTAGGTGTTCATTGGAAGGATTGATATTGAAGCTGCAACCCCAATAATTTGGCCCCCTAATGTGAAGAGCTGACTCCTTTGTAAAGACCCTGATGCTGGGAAAGATGAGGGCAGGAGGAGAAGGGGACAACAGAGGATGAGATGGTCAGATGGCATTATTGACTCAATGGACATAAATTGGGTGAACTCCAGGAGTTGGTGATGGACAGGGAGGCCTGGCATGCTGTGTTTCATGGGGTCGCAAAGAGCTGGACATGACTGAGTGACTGAAATCAACTCAACTCATCTGAAGCATAGACTCAGATGTACGTAACCAGTTTGAAGAGAAAATGATCAAATCACTGAGGATATTTCAACTATATGATATCTTGGGCAATTTACACACTTCTTTAAAATGTAGACAAGAATACTTGATTTCTTTGTGTTCACTTACAATTAATAAAATTGGGAATTAAATTGTTTTTTAATAGTTTAGGTACTAACTAACTTGTGAACAGCTTCAAGTAAAGTTTTCTTGAAGAATCAAGAAAACAACTTATGATGATATTTAGAAGGTCAATTCTAGTTTTCCTTGCTCTCTATGAGAGATAAATATTGAAAATATAACTCTATTTCAGATGCTAGTATTAAGAAATATAACATTTAAAATCTCATACTTGATAGAGATTTTATTCTTCTCATTTTCTAATCACATATTGTTTCAGATAAAATTTAAACAGTGCTTTTCCTTGTAGAATAGCAAATTCATTTTTTTAATCCCTGAAAATGGATTTTCAGCTATTATTACATTCTTATATTTCATACCTTCAGAGAAGAGCAGCAATCATTAAGGCTTAGTTTGATTTGGTTTTCTGTCATAAGTGTAAGATATAAAGAATACTTTACAGCATAGCTATAAAGTGTGCCAATATGATTAAAGCAGCAGTTGTTTTTGCTATAAATAGTATTCTCTAGCAGCTCAGGAGTTCTGCAAATGACACTTACCCTACTAGAGTAATAAAGAGAATAGTCATGTGCTGGAAAATTTACATCGCATAAGAAAAAATGGTAAATTCTAAATTAAGTTAGTTTTGAAACTTTCTACTTTCTTTTTTTTTTTTCCATTAAACAATGTACTTGATATAACAGTGGTTGCTGTCTAAAAGATTAGTATTCAAAATATGTCTCTGTGCTTACTTAGCTGCCTCAGCACTTTAGTACTAAAGTTAAAAATAAGAAGCAATAAAAATCAAATGAGATTGTTCAGTAGGTACAGCTGGTCACTATTACAGAATCACAGTGTGAGCAGTGTTGTTCACAAAGTATTTCTGGGTCAGCTTTGGACATTTTTCTTGCAAGTATCCCCACTGCTGCTGCTGTTGTAAGTCACTTCAAGTGTGTCTGACTCTGTGCAACCCCATAGACGGCAGCCCACCAGCCTCTGCCATCCCTGGGAATCTCCAGGCAAGAACACTGGAGTGGGTTGCCATTTCCTTCTCCAGTATTCCCACTACTAAATATCAAATAATATGCTGATTCTATAAATCAGTCAGGTTTAAGATTACAGATATCAGTATTAGCAATGTTTTCATATTATTGAAAAGATCCTAAATAATAGATTGAAGCCTAGTTATCCAGAATAGAAGGAAAAATAGAAAAAAGGTCATTAGGGGCTTCAGAATTTTTGATTACTTGTTGATGCTAAGTTTTATTTCTACAGTGAAGAAAATTGCACCTATAATGCTGATTCCACCTACACCAAGATAAGAATTACATTTAATTGGAAGTCATTGCCTCTGAAATTATTTCTAACCTTAGGTCAACAGTTTCATACAGTCTGCTTGCTGGAGGGTATGTCTGAGTTGCCTAATTAGACCACATTACCTAGATACACCTTGGAAGTGACTGAACACTTAACCCTCTGGTGTTTAAATTGTTTTGCAGAATAATGGACTATAAATAAATATAGCTATTATTATGCTATAAAAGAAAACTATCAAAATGAGCATATTTTTCTGCAAAGATAATTCAGAACAAAAGCAATCTAGAGTCAATATTTGCTCAAAATTTTTGTGTGGCATTCTGCTTAAAGTTGACAGTGGGAGAAAATCCATAGAGGTCGTATTGTAATCAATTACACATTCCTCTGGAATGCTAGTGAACATCTTGGAGATAGGTAATTAGATAGGTAGGATGCCTTTTACTAAGCCAAGAGAAAGATTTCTCTTCCAGATAGAGAGAGGAAATATACTTTTGAATATTTCTCCCAGTAAGTATAACTAAGAACCTAGACGTGTAAAAACAACCTGAGAAGACTTTGAAAAGGAAAGACTAGATTGGCTAAGGACTTTGCAAACCAATGAAAGCCACATTGGTGTACATCTTAGGTTTTGTTTTTGCCATATGACTCCCAAACTTGGTACTTAAAGGAGCTAGCAATGGAGAAGTGCTAATGGGAGAAGACAATAAAAATATTTCAGAATTCCTGCTTTCTTTCACTTTGTCCAGGAAAGGGAAAGCCTAGAAAGACAGAAGTCTTGTAAACAACTGCTGAATTGCAGACAAACAGCACAGGAAATAGTGGCCCCACTCCAACCCATGCCACTAAAGACAGAGGCAAGATTTCCACCCCTCACAAAGTTATAAGGCAATTCTCCAATTCACCTTCCCCCTAGCCATTCTCTAGTGGTGTCTGAGAGGGATGCAAACTAAACAGAAAGCAAACTAAAGTTGAAAGTTAAAACTGAAGTTGAAACTAAAGTTGAAAGAGAAAGCAAACTAAAGTTGAAAGCAGTGAGAGAGAGAGAGAGAGAGAGAACCTCATCTATTAGGGAAAAGAGTCAGATGAAAACAAATTTCTCATTAGAAACCATGGGGACTAGAAGGAAGTAATACATCATTTTCAAGCCCTTAAAAAAAAGAAATGGCAACCTAGGGTTCTCTATCAATTTAAAATATCCTTCAGGAATGGAAATGAAATCAATATACTTCAGATAAAGAAAATGTATGAAAATGTGTTGCCAGGAAACTCAGGAAACTTGGAATATCAAAAAGGAATAAAGTACAATAAGAAAAAAAGTAAGAATAGGTAAATAGATATTTCTTTTTTTGAGCTTTCTAAATTTTCCCTACTGGTTGAAGCAAAAATTACAGCAATGTCTGACTTAGTTTTAAAAGTGTTAGAATAAATATTTGAGATAATTTTATTGTAAAAGGAAAAGCAAAGGAAGGATGAGAGATAAGGTTTAACTCCAAAATGATAGCAACTATAGATTCTAATGTAACATAATGTAACACCACACATTTTGTTATAATTTAATATTACCCATCAAATCTGATATACTGTAATACTATAAATAAACCACTAGAAAATCCAAAAAGAAATCGATTTAAAAAAAACATTATAAATGAAAATGGCATTCTACAAAGTGTTAATGGAACCCACAGGAAGGTGGGGAAAGGGGTGACAGGGGAACAGAGGGACCAACATATTCATTAAAAACATAAAAACATGTTCCATTCCCAACAAACAATAGTTTCTATTAAGTGTAAACAGTCTAAATATACCAACTTAGAGATTAGCAAAATGGATTTAAAATATGTTCCAGTTCAGTTCAGTTCAGTCGCTCAGTCATGTCCGACTCTTTGTGACCCCATGAACCGCAGCATGCCAGGCCTCCCTGTCCATCACCAACTCCCAGAGTTCACTCAGACTCATGTCCATCGAACGAGTGATGCCATCCAGCCATCTCATCCTCTGTCGTCCCCTTCTCCTCCTTCCCCAATCCCTCCCAGCATCAGAGATTTTTCCAATGAGTCAACTCTTCACATGAGGTGACCAAAGAACTGGAGTTTCAGCTTCAGCATCATTCCTTCCAAAGAACACCCAGGGCTGATCTCCTTCAGAATGGACTGGTTGGATCTCCTTGAAGTCCAAGGGATTCTCAAGAGTCTTCTCCAACAACACAGTTCAAAACCATCAATTCTTTGGTGCTCAGCTTTCTTCACAGCCCAAGTCTCACATCCATACATGACCACTGGAAAAATCATAGCCTTGACTAGTCGGACCTTTGTTGGCAAAGTAATGTCTCTGCTTTTGAATATACTATCTAGGTTGGTCATAACTTTTCTTCCAAGGAGTAAGTGTCTTTTAATTTCATGGCTGCAGTCACCATCTGTGGTGATTTTGGAGCCCCCAAAAATAAAGTCTGACACTGTTTCCACTGTTTCCCCATCTATTTCCCATGAAGTGATGGGACCAGATGCCATGATCTTCGTTTTCTTAATGTTGAGCTTTAAGCCAACTTTTTCACTCTTCACTTTCACTTTCATCAAGAGGCTTTTTAGCTTGTCTTCACTTTCTGCAATAAGAGTGGTGTCATCTGCATATCTGAGGTTATTGATATTTCTCCCAGCAATCTTGATTCCAGTTCTTCCTTAAACTGATATATACGATTAATCTGATTCCTATGAAATTATCTTCAACAAGAGAGAATAGACAGATATATTACAAGAATTATAATAGAGAATAGACAAGAGTACTACAAATTTATGTTGACAGGCAGAAAAACCAGCATCATTAAAATAATATATAAAAGGCAGAATAGATTGAGAAAAATCAGTCTATCCAATTTTAAGAAGCATTACAGAGCTACGGCAATTAATTGTTTGGCTTTTCAGAAGAATTCAGAAATAGACTCACACAAATATTCCCAAGTGACTTTGACAAAGTATAAAAAACAATGGAGGCAAGATAGTGTTTTCAATGAGTGATTCTAGAACAAAGTAACATCCATAGATAGGCAAAAATAATTTGGGAAATCTTGACCTAAGCCTTACTTCTTATAAAAATGGTAAGGCAAAATAAATCATGGATGTAAATCTAAAATGTAAAGCTATAAAATGTTTACCAAAAATATTAGGAAAGATATCCAGAATTTATGGCTATTTCAAGTGTTCTTATCAATGTTTTCTTTCACAAATAATGTCATGTATAAGTTGGACTTCATAAAAATTATGAACTTTTGCTCTGTGAAAAACCTGTTAAAATATGACAACACAAGCTACAGAGTAGGAGAAACCCTTTGCAAACCAAGTATCCTATGGCATATATTCCACAGAATATATTAAAAACTTCTAAGACACCAGAGTTAGCAAAAAAATTACTCATCCAACTAGAAGACATGAAGAGTCATTTCACCAGAGGATATACAGGTCTTAAACAAGAACACCACACAAAAAGATGTTCAGTATCATCAGTGATTGTTTCATTGCTAAATCGTGCCCGGCACTTCTGTGACCCCATGGACTGCAGCCCACCAGGCCCCTCTGTCCATGGGATTCTCCAGGGAAGAATATACTGGAGTGTGTTGCCAGTCCCTCCTCCAGGGGATCTCCCTGACCCGCGTTGGCAGGTGGGCTCTTTACTATCATGCCACGTGGGACACACACATACACAGGAACATGAAAATGAATGTGTATTGCCTTAGTCCTAATCACAGGCACAAAATGTCCTTCAATGGGTGAATACCACAGTTAAACAAACTATGTTTTATCCATATCATGAAATAGTAGTCAACAGTAAAAAGGAATTAACTACTGATACATATATCAATGTGAATTTTTCTATAGAGAGTTGTACTGAGACAAAAAAAAAAAAAGAATTCCAAGGGATTTATCAACTATAGTATTCTGTTTATACAGCATCGTTGAAGTGACAGTACTAAAGAAACAGAGATAATATTACACAAATGCAAGGAGATAAGGAGGGTGTATGGCAGGAGGGTATTGAATGTGGTTTGAGGATTCTTGTAATGATGAAACTATTCTGTGTCTTGACTACATCAACATTAATATCCTGTTTATCATGCTGTACTACAGTTTTACAAGATGATACCTTTGGGGCAAACTGGATAAAAAGTACAACAGATCTCACTGTATTATTTCACATACCATCATGCCTATCTACAGTTACTTCAGAATTGAAAGTTTAATTTTAAAAATACTTCAGAAGTCAACAGAATGTGGAATTGCAGGAAAGTAAGCTGAAACTCCAGTATTTTGGTCACTGATGTGGAGAGCTGACTCATTTGAAAAGACCCTGATGTTGGGAAAGAGTAAAGTCAGGAGGAGAAGGTGATGACAGAGAATGAGATGGCTGGATGGCATCACAGACTCAATGGACATTAGTTTGGGTAAACTCCAGGAGTTGGTGATGGACAGAGAGGCCTGGTGTGCTGCGGTTCATGGGGTCGCAAAGAATCGGACATGACTGAGTGACTGAACTGAGCTGAAGCTTCAAATACCAATATTCACTATTAACTTGTTGGGTTTTTGAGATCTTTAATATGAGTGACAAACATTTAGAGTGAAGTTAATTCAGAATTCATTTTGTCATATAAATGATGTTTTGTTGAAGGTCTGTTTAGTCATTGCCTTTGGTAACTGCTATTCAAAAGCTTAAATTATATAATTATCATAACAAAAGAAAATCTAATCAAATATCAGAGGGGAGTGAGATGTCACCAATTTGAGTGTTTTAGAGAAAATAATTTTATGTTTCCATAAAATTAAGTCTCTCTGAGCAAATTTTACTGAAATTTGGGATCAGGACTAAATGATAGGTCTTAAAAATTAATTTATGACTGATTAGCCAGTGAGAACTCCAAAAAGATATACCCCTCCAGAGGCATATATTTGTGCTTTCAAAGGGGTGCAATATGCCTGAGATATAAAGCTGTAGACTATAGTCTTATCTCCCCACTGAAAAAATTTATTTATATTACAAAGCATGAAGACCAAAGATAGTTCTCATTACATTTCTAAGTAGATTTGGAATGGAAAAGGGAGAAACCATCTGCCTTTCAATCCTAATAAATGCACAGATCCATTTTTGGAGGGTTCCTTACTTATAATTCTTATCTATTAGAATGATATCTGGTTTTTATCACATCATACTGGAAGGAAGAAATTATGGCACAGGAAAACTGGTACATTATTTGCTGTGAGTAAATAATAACCTGTTCCATTTAGAATAATATTAATAAATATAGACATTTTAAAAAACAACCATAATTATCTAATTAAAACCATATTTTTACACTGACCTTCAAGTGAATTCTTACTTCTCAGGTAGCTAAAGTAGAAAAGGAATTATGATATTATATAAAGTTTTCCTAGTCAACAAAAGAAAAAAACAAAAGTTTACAGAGATAAAATCATTCACATAGATTTTTTTTTCTTTGAATTAAAGCAAGTTAGTATTTGTTTTGAATAAAATAAATGATTTATCATGCAAGTCCTTTCATAAGAAACATTGAGAGGAAAATCTTTAAAGTTTTAAAAATAGGGAGATAATAATACATGGGAGTTTATGTATAATTTCAATAGAGCAGTAATACAGTATATTATATATTTTTGTTAGGAATAAAAAGTAGAAAACAAAAGAATGAATAATGAATATTTAACATTCTTAAATAAGACTTTTATGAGATTGTTATAAAAGTTGAATTGTCAGCTATTCATGATTGAATACCTGATATATATGTGTGATAGATATGTGCTATATAGCATATGATATGATTTACATGTCAGAATTTAGAAAGGCAAGATTATATATCAATATATGTGAATATGAAATATGCAAGGTTATAGAACAGCCCACAAGACCACTATCACTTTTGAACCGATAGCAAATCCAGGGGTTTCTAAATTCTTAACTTCAGTAATTTGTTGGGAAGCTACACAGAACTCACTGAAAACTGTTATGATTATGGTTTATTATAGTAAAAGAATATAGATTAAAATCAGCCAAGAAAAGGGAATCATGTGCAAAATATAGAACATTCCAAACACGGAGTTTCCAGTTGTCTTTTCCTCCCATTGACCTGTATGTGACAGTTTGCATGTAGTTTTAGCACGCAGGGAAGCTCACTTAAGACATGAAGTCTAGAGTCTTTACTAGGGCTCCATCACATTAACATGGTCAGCTGCCCACATGACTGACCTCATTCTCCCTACCCACCAGTGGTCAAGCTGATACCATATGACCCAGAACTGCTACCAGAAATTCTACGGTTAGACTACCTATTGTGTCCTCAGGTCCCCAAGGAAAAGAAATTTTGCATAATTTTGATATGCACTGGAAACAAACAAAAAAAAATTGTAATTGTCTTTATTGAGGTATTAGCTTTACTGCCAGTGGTCTGGAATCAAACCTGCAGTATCTCCAAGCTGCAATGCTTATAGATAAAATTCCCGTGAAATCAGATTCCAGAGGATCTGGGTCATGTGGGATACAGACTCCCCCTTTGATTTGCAATAAATCTAAGACCAGTGTTACAATGTGTATGTGTGTGTTAGTCGCTTTGGTCATGTCTCTTTGCAACTCCATTGACTGTAGCCCACTGTGCTTGTCTGTCCAAGGAATTCTCCAGGAAAGAGTATTAGAGTGGGTTGCCATTCGCTTCTCCAGAGGATCTTCCTGATCCAGGGATCAAGCCCAGGTCTCCTGCATTGCGGGCAGATTCTTCACAACTGAGCAATATTTGAAGCTCCACATTGTTACCAAGAGCCTCCTTTAATGATTAGAAAAAATTTTAAAAAAGGTTTATATTTTCTATGCAGTTGAGACCATGTGCTTCAATATAACTCAACTATTAGGACATAGATTCTAGACCATCTTTATCAACCTAACTTAGGTGTTTATTTCACTAATGCTTGCCCATAAAATAAGTCCATAAACTAATACATGGTTTACAATTTGCTTCAGCATAGTTATGGAAAACAATTTATTCAGGCAAATGATTTGCTTATCTGGGCAACAGTTGCTCTATTGGGCAATGCATTATACACTTAAGAAAACTGCTTACTTTTCAAAAAACAGATTGCTCACCCAGACCTTTTTCTTATTATGTTCACAAATCCTAAGCTTATACTATAAACTAAATTATTCATTTGAAAAAGACCTTAGAATGGAAATAAAGAACCAAAATCTCAAACATTCAATGGTCTGTATTTTAACTGGTATGAGATTGCTTCCAAGTAAAATTCAAATTGCAAAATTAATTTTTTAAATTGTGTCACTAAGGCAAATAAATATATGTGGAAAACGTGTCTCTTTTACATTTCCACATTCCCCCATAAGTAAATTAAACTATATCCCTTCCCTTATCCAATATACTTACATGCTTCCTCCCTCTGCCTTCCCATCTGACTAATTCACCTATGATGCTCACCATTCAGAAACTCCCAATACCTAATTCCCTTTCCAGCTGAGTCATAATTAGAAAACAGCAAGTCACTTAAAGCTGATTTTGAGCCCTTGTACTGGTAATAGGTGAGAGCTATTGATAATAGTCCAAAAACCTAGGAAAATAAACAGAAATTTATAGAAGAATTTAGAACAGTTCTAAGAATGCCATTGGGAATCTCACTTGAAAATAATGAATGACAAATGCAGAGGATGAAGATCCTGATTTTTATGAGGTCCCATTTTGCATAGGCAACTAAACTGCTCTCAAAAAACTGAAAATGCTGCATAATATCTTGGGAGATTCTCTCTGACATCTTTCTAGTGAAAATAGATAATATTTTGAAACAGTCCTACACACAAAGAGACAATGAATTGTTAAATAATTTCAGTAATAGTTTAACTCTTTCATGTGAGGATTTCATCAGATGTAAATCCTTAAACAGATGTGTTGAATATTCCTCTTC
Organism: Budorcas taxicolor; assembly: GCF_023091745.1. NCBI lineage: Eukaryota > Metazoa > Chordata > Mammalia > Artiodactyla > Bovidae > Budorcas > Budorcas taxicolor. The sequence continues at coordinate 168,643,992 of NC_068910.1, forward strand.
ATGTTTTCTGACTAGCCTTAAGGTATAAATAGAGAACTTAAAATGCAGTAAAATCTAGAATGTGAAATATGTAGCCCTGTTGCCAGATCTCTAACTATTTTCTAAGCATTTTTAAATTGTCTCCAAATAAAGGTAAAATAATACCCAGGAAAAACTAATGCTGAAAGCCTTACAAACAAAGCAACTGGCTACTCCTATCCAGTTATTATGTACAAGCATATTAATTCTTTTGAAAAAGACACCTACAGACACTGCATGCAGAAAACAACATTAGGTAAACAATTGTCCTTTGTTTGCTAAGAAACTGAATAAGAAAAACAATTTAACAGCTGATCAATGAAAGTGTTAGCAGGAACCAAGTGGCCAATTGCCTAGTTTATTCTTAAATAATCATAGGAGAAATCTATGTAAATATTAAATGACAACTCTATACATTTTTGATAGACATAGTATGGAATGTGAACTTTAAACACTTGTCTGTACTATGCGAACTCTGCCTCAGAGTCTGTTTCTAATAACCCACAGATACTTGCCAGGCCCTAGCCTGTAATCTTTACACTGGGTTTCCTTTATGACAGGAGAATATTTACTTTTATTTTTCTGGAAAACACAACAATGCATTGAGATAGTTATGTTCCTGGAGTTTACCAAGACAGTGTCTTACTTTTCAAAGCCTTTAACAAAGGCCCCTGAGGATCCTTAAATTACCCTGAAATTCTATTATTATCCAAATATGCAAATGACCTCTCCATATGTTCTAAACATGAAGTAAGCTCTAAGATTGATTACAACAATCTACCTGCTGTTATAGCTCAGAAAGAATATTGAACTTCTAAATTCATGCTTTAATATTATCAAAGGAAATATGTCCTCTAGGATATGAAGATATGATTTATACCTAAGAGGTGAACTCCTATATCCCTTTCTTCCTCAAACATTTTCATTCAAATCACCTTTTACTATAGAGCTATTCCCTAACATCTTTCTGGCAAGTGTCCACATTCCATGTACATCTCTTAAAAATCCCTCCCTGAGAAAATTTTGTGTTTTGAGGGAACATACTCTGTGATAGCAACAGGAAAATATGAGGTAGCACACAACAAATCTGAACTCACCCCTAGAAAATATTTCCTTACCCAACACAGACCTCTGTTGAGACTGAAATCATTTGTGAGTATCTAGAAATAGAGAAACTATCTATTCACTGGTAGTAGCAATGATTTTGCGGGTAGCACATGATTTGTAATATGATAGAAATGATGAGACTTCTTAATCTCAGAAAAATTCATTAAAGAATATAGATATCAAAGTGCTCTGTTGCCTATATCTGTAAAGGTAAAGGCTCACACCAAAATGGATAGCAGCCAGAAAATGCCTTCTGTGATCTTTATACCAGATAGGCAGCAATCACTAAGACTTTGCCTGTGAGTTTTAAAGAGTCTATTATGGCTCAGAAATTTCCTCCAGAAAAGCAAAAGGCAAAGTAACAAAAGAAAGATATACCTATCTGAGTGCAGAGTTCCAAAGAATAGCAAGGAGAGATCAGAAACCCTTCTTCAGTGAATAACGCAAATAAATAGAATGGGAAAGACTAGAGATCTCTTCAAGAAAATTAGAGATTATGGGCACAATAAAGGACAGAAATGGCATGAACCTAACAGAAGCAGAAGATATTAAGTAGAGGTGACAAGAAAACACACAAGAACTATACCAAGATCTTCATGACCAGAATACAACTATGGTGTGATCACTCACCTAGAGCCAGACCTGGAAGGTAGTCAAGTGGGCCTTAGGAAGCATCACCATGGACAAAGCTAATGGAGGTGATGGAATTCCAGCTAAACTATTTCAAATCGAAAAAATGATGCTATGAAAGTGTTGCACTCAATATGCCAGCAAATTTGGAAAACTCAGCAGTGGCCATAAGACTGGAAAAGGTCAGTTTTTATTCCAACCCCCCAAAAAGGTAGTGCCAAAGTATGTTCAAACTGCTGCACAATTGAACTCATTTCACATGCTAGCAAAGTAATGCTTAAAATTATCAGAGCTAGGCTTCAACATTATGTAAACCAAGAATTTCCAGATGTTCAGGCTGGATTTAGAAAAGGCAGAGGTACCAGAAATCAAATTGTCAACATCCATTATCACAGAAAAAGCAAGAGAGTTCCAGAAAAACATCTATTTCTGCTTCAGTGAATACATTAAAGCCTTTGATTGTGTGGATCACAATCTGTGGAAGATTGTTAAAGAGATGGGAATACCAGACCACTTCACTTGCCTTCTGAGAAACCTGTATGTAGGCCAGGAAACAACAGTTAGAACCAGACATGGAACAACAGACTGGTTTAAATTTGGGAAAGGAGTACGTCAAGGCTATATATCATCACTCTGCTTGTTTAACATATGTGCTGAATACATCATGCAAAATGCCCAGCTGGATGAAGCACAAGCTGGAAGAATTAATTGCTAGAAGAATTAAGAAACAATTCAGATAATTGCTGGGAGAATTATCAATAACCTCTGATATGTAGATGACACCACCCTTATGGCAGAAAGTGAAGAACTAAAGAGCCTTTTGATGACGGTGAAAGAGGAGAGTGAAAAAGTTGACTTAAAACTCAACATTCAAAAAACGGAGATCATGACATCCGGTTGCCTCACTTCATGCAAATAGATGGGGAAACAATGGAAACAGTGATAGACTTTATTTTCTTGTGTTCCAAATTCACTGCAGATAGTAACTGCAACTGTGACATTAAAAGATGCTAGCTTCTTGGAAGAAAAGCTATGACAAACCTAGACAATGTATTAAAAAGGAGAGACATTAGAGACATTACTTTGCTGTCAAAGATCTTATATAGTCTAAGCTATGGCTTTTCCAGTAGTCATAAATGGATGTGAGAGTTGGACCATAAAGAAGGCCAAGTACTGAAGAATGGATGCTTCTGAATTGGGTATTGGAGACTTTTGAAAGTCCCTTGGACTGCAAGGAGATCAAACCAGTCAACTGTAAATGAAGTCAACACTGAATATTCATTGAAAGGGCTGATGCTGAAGCTCCAATATTTTGGTGACCTAATGCAAGGAACTGATTCATTAGAAAACACCTGATGTTGGGAAAGGTCTGGGAAAGATTGAAGGCAGGAAGAGAATGTGTCTACAGAGGATGAGATGGTTGGATGGCATCATTGACTCAATGGACATGAGTTTGAGCAACCTCCAGGAGATGGTGATGGACAGGGAAGCATGATGTGCTGCAGTCCATGGAGTTGCAAACAGTCAAACATGACTGAGTCTCTGAACAACAACAAATTTCCTCCAGAGTCAAAAAATATACATATTTGAAAAAATATGGTGGTAAATAACATGATGATTGTCTCTGGGACTTGTAACACAGATTTGATGATACCAGAGGACATCAAATGGGATCTTGCATAGATTTCACATCAAATTGCCCACCATAGAAAAACAAATTGCTAGTACACTCAAATCAGACTTTTACCACCAAGCTATACAGTAATTTAGATGATTAATAATGGGGAAAATTTGTATTTATATTTCAGTTTTTAAAAATCTAATAAACTCCTAATTTATCTATTCCTTCCTTTGTCCTTTGTTAACCATAAATCTGTTTTCTGTGTCTGTCTCAGGTGGACTTTGACTATTTAAACTAATATACAGGTCTGTTTCTAGACCATCTATTTCTGTTTCATTTTTCTACTGAACTAAGTTGTACTAATAGCAAAATTGCTAAGAATCTACTGTAGTTTAATAATTGATTTTTCATCTACTATTTTTCTTGATTCATCTTTAAAGATGTTCACCATTTTAGTACTTTTCAAAGAACTGACTTTTAAAAGTTTTTGTTTAAACTTAAAATTTTTTTCTGCTAATCTTTATTCTTTCCTTCTACCTTTCTTTGGTTTCATTGCTCTCTATCTCTCTAGCTTCTTTAGAGGGAAATTTGATTTTCAAGCTTTTAGTGTTTCAACATTGTTCATAAGAAAATTTATACAATCCACCTTCATCTTCAAAAATATTTAATCATGATAGTTCTAAGTTACTGTGTTTTTCTTTCAGCATTTAAAATACCTTTCCTTTGACTCTTAACATCTATAGCTTCTGCTGAACAAACAATGTTTTATGAAAGTATTGTCTTTTTTTCCCTTGCTACTTTAAGGATTTTATTTTTACTTCTGGTTTTAGGAATTTTGACTGTGGTAAGCCACATGTGGTTCTGTTTGTACTTTCCCCTTATGGAACAGGTCCTAGCTTCTTGATTTTATGAGTTAAATTCTTTCTTCAGCTTCAGAAAATTATGAGATACTATCTGAATAATGCTTCTGCCTCAGTCTCACTGTCCTTTCATACTGGTCTTCTATTTAGAGTTAGATCTTTTGTCTGCATTCCATAGCTCTCTTATGCTTACATCTGAAATTTTCCTTTCTTTTTTTTTTAATGTTTATCTCTTCAGTTTTCCCTCATAATTTTCTATTTTGCAGTCCTTCAGTATTCTGTCTAAACAAAATCAATGATTTCTTAGTTTCATATATTTTTAAACTCATAATTTGCTTAATTTTATCATTCTTCAGTATTTAATTCACTTTGTGTTTTCTAAATAATTGTCTTAATAAATTAATAATCATAACTATTTTAAAAGTCTATGGTTAATAACGACTATATCTGAATCACTTAGGGATCTGTTTTTATTTTTTCCCCTGTTTTAGGGACACTTATTCTGTATTATAATATGCTTCATTTTTGTTTCACCCTTTAATTTTATGATAACCTTACTGATATATGAAAGATTTAAGGCATAAACTTATTGAACCAGATAGATTCTGCCTAAATCTCATATAAATCAATCTGCCATATCTCTCTTTAAAATTCAGGAAATGCACATACTTTTAAAGAGAAAATAAATAATCTAAACTGAAATGCCTATAACTCAATTGCTACAAATTTTTGGATTCCTCACATGCATTTCATTTGGATTTATTTATATCTTTTAACCTTTTATTTTGAAATGATTTTCAACTTTCAAAAAAGTTAAAAAATATAAATAATCCCAAATACACTTTGTCCAGATTCAAAAAGTTACAACATTTTTCCTTACTACTAAGTCCCTTATTTAGCATATTTCCTTATAACAAAGCATTTCATTTAAGTGCTAGGTGGCTCAGACTGTAAAGAATCTGTTTGCAATATGAGAGACACTGGTTTGGTCCCTGGGTCAGGAAGATTCCCTGGAGAAAGGAATGACTACCCACTCCAGTATTCTTGCCTGGAAAATTCCATGGACAGAGGAGCCTAGTGGGCCACAGTCCATGGGGTCCAACTTGCAAAGAGTTGGATAGGACTGAGCAACTAATACTTCCACTTTCATATTTATCATGCTTAGAAAATTTTTTTTAGGTAACACTTTAACCTACAGTATATATTTAAATTCTTCATGTTTCACAATAATATTCTATAAAGGATTTATTTGTTTGCTTTTCATATAAAAGATTCAGTCAAGTGAGGAAAAAAAAAAAAACAAACAGCAACAAAACTTGCTACTACTTGCTGTTAAGTTTCCCTTCATCTGGAAATTTTCCTCTGTTTCAGTATTTTTCTTAGCATTTGCCATACCAGTTGTTTCAGTTTGAAGTTGGTTGTTTTCTTTCTTCCTTATTATATGGTAGAGGCTATGCATTTTTGGCTACAATAATATAAAATTGATTATTCCTTCTCAGAGTATCACATTTTCACACGCATATACCTGTTTGTCCATTATTGGTTATATTGATCATAAAGTGTCATCTGATTTCTCTATATAGTCACTACATATTGATACTTGAAGTTGTTAAGTAATGTGTGAGGACACATTTAAGGCTCTGTATATACTCTGTTCTTGGTAGTTATAAAACAACTCTAACATATTATATATTAAAGTACCATTAAATGAGATTGTTCCTAGTGTTTTCTCAGAGATTTTCTAATCAGTGGTCATAGCACTAAAATCAGGTTCAAGGAATAGCTTTCAAATGTTATGTAAATCACTGAACAGCAAAAGAAAAATCTTTAAATTGTATAAGAGTAAAATGATAAATTTTTACTTCTTTTTGTTTAATATATGTTTCATTCATATTCTAGCCATGGTAAAATTACTCTACATGCCTGGTAAGAATAATGACAGCAAACAAGCTTTAATATCTTATTATCTGTGAGGTAATTTGTTTCCAAAACTCTTGACCTTTGAACTCTGCTATATGATATGCAGCAGTACTATTGGCAGTTTAGAGCAATTATCTTTTATATGAACAAATTTAAAAGTTACAGAAGGAAGGCAAAGTGTTTCCTTATTTTTGTTTAGCAATATAATTATTAAAAAGTATACTTTATTTAAAAAATTGAACTCAAATATAAAGTTTTAAATGTGGGGATTTTTAATCCTGTCTTTTTTTTTTAATTTTAATTTTTACTTTATTTTACTTTACAATACTGTATTGGTTTTGCCATACATTGACATGAATTAAACCTATGTCTTTTTATAAAACCCAGTTTCAGAAATTACTAATAGTCATTAAATGCATAGTAATTTACAACTACACTTTTTTCAGATATCGAATTGATTTTGACAAGAAAGAAGAATCAGTTCTTGATGAAACTGTACTCAGTTTGAACATCAACAGTATTAGTACTATGGTTTAAAAAAAAACACAGGATTTACATTATATAGAAATCTATATCATAGTTTATCTCAACATGAATTTCCACACAGAACCTGGGAAAATAATTCTCCCTAATGAGTAAAAAATAACACTGTATTTTATATCTTTTTTCAGTTTCTTAAAATGTGTATTGGTTTAAAAGCAAAACTTCCATAAAAGAACAGAAAATAAACTGTAATTTCATGGACAATAAATGGTTCAGGAGCGCAAAGAGAGAGGCTGAGTAGATTGCCATGAGCTTAGGTAACAGGCCTAGCAAAAGAGACAATAAAGAAATCTCACTTTTGAGAAAAGGAAATAGTATCAGGATAAAGGTGAATATTTCCTCTCCATAGTTCCAGATCTGCCTCCTAACTCCTTAGTATGGTACATGACAGATATAATATATGAAACATTGTCTCTGGGTTTTGATAATCATATTCAACTATACTAGAAACAGACTTCAAAGTAAATTACTTACATACTTTTCAAGAAAATAGCAATCTTACTTATTTCTTTCTAGAATTAAGTAATTAAAATTTGGGAAATACATATATAAATTTTGAAGACACAAAATAATAATAAGTTTGAGGTGAATGTAACATTTAGGATATAGACGAAGAACATATTTTCAAAGCTTTGCTCCAGAAAACAAACTTTCTTCTGAAAATAAAACTTTCCAGAAAATAAAACTCTCTATTTTACTCTATGTGATTTTCTCAATCCTGTCCCTCTATATCACTAATTTGGTCTTTGTCAGTATCTTTTGTATATTTTGTGGATTCTCATGCCATATAACATTTGAAATAATTGTTAGTATGCTTAAGTTCATTTCTTATTACTGCTGGTTTCATTTTTATTTCTCCCACTACATTTGAAAACTTAAAGATTTAGGCAATATGTATACAAAATGATGCAGAGATATTTTCCTGTAGAAATTTAAAAATGATAAATGCAAAAGAGAAGAGTATATAGAGGCAACAACTTAACTGATGGGAAATATTAATAATATAGAAGTCCAATAGTGGTAGGTCTAGTTGTCCCAAAGTACACTGCTTACATCTACTAACCTTTTCTCACTTACTAATAAACTTTTGTATTTGGTTACTTCTTTACAAAGATATTTTCTATAAGCAATGTCATTTCATTTAGTTTGATTGCTCTTCTAACCAAATATTTAATGATGAAACAAATCATGTATTTCATATGTGTATGACATATGTAAAGTAAGAACTATGACACATAACTTTCCAAGAGTCATATACTTGCAAAAACATGAGCTGCTAAACTTTTGCTTCATAATTATGATAGATTGAAACAGAGAAGATTGAAGCTCCATCCCCCTCAGAAAAATATTTTTACTTAAAATCACTTCATATTAGCATATTTGCCAAAGAAATATTTCCTGTATGATTAATAGAGTATATTAAAAGCCTGACCCTTCTGTCATAATACGTTAATTATGATAACTTGATCAGTTATCATATAAAGATGCCTTCTTCATACATTTCCAGTTACCTTCTTCATTCAGATTCATTGCTTAGTATATGAAATTTGTTTCATAATATGATTTCACATGCTACTATTATCATATGTAAAATGATGAGAAAAAATGTCAAGAGGGGCCAGAGGGAAAGAGAGAGGCCAGGGGGATAAGGGAGAATATAAAATATTTAATTTTCTTAGTGATTTTTATGGAGACTTCCCTGGTGGCTCAGAGGTTAAAGCGTCTGCCTGCAATGTGGGAGACCTGGGTTCAATCCCTGGGTTGGGAAGATCCCCTGGAGAAGGAAATGGCAATCCACTCCACTATTCTTGCCTGGAGAATCCCATGGGCAGAGAAGCCAGGTGGGCTACGGTCCACGGGGTCACAAAGAGTCGGACATGACTGAGCTACTTCATTTCACTTTCACTTTCACTTAGTGATTTTTAATTCAAATGTTTATTTTTAATACTTTCAATTCTGGTTTTCCAAATGACAGAAGTGTTATTTGATTTAAATAACTACTCTGTACTGTACTGTAGAAAAGGAATTTTGACCTTAATGGCTATGAGCTAGGGTGTTCCAAGGATGAAAAGTAGATATGAAAAATAATGGGCATAAATGGTATGCTAGTAAACAATCTTAAAATTCATGGTTGTGAGACTCTGAGGACAGATGAAGGATATTGTACTCTTATACATAACTATTTAGACATGACCATTTAATAGATGGAACTGATGTCTTTGAAGTGATTTACTCAGAAAAAGCAGCAGAAGTCAGACATCACAGTAGTTATTCTGAAGTAAGTAATGAAGTGTATTTAATTTAAATTATGGTACCATGATTGAATTAACAGTGTCATGCTCCGGTCATAAAGTAGTTCTTCTAGCCATGTCATTTCCAGAATTTTAGAAGAAACAAAAATAGCACATTCAAGTAAATGCTCTAAGTTTGTGAATTTTCTAATACGAAGGCCCTTAAATTAAAAGATATGCTTGCCTAGGTGAGCACATTGAATATAAAGCGATTTAATACAGTTATATTTCCTTCTCATAGTCTGTGTTTTTTCTGTGTATTGATTTCAAATTGAATTTATTTATTGAAGATAATACCATAGTTGAAATCTTTATATATATATATAAAGGATGCTAAACTTATTAATTATTTACAAATTAATTACAAAGGAAAAGAAAAGGGAAAATATCTAATAGTATCTATTTGAGGTTAACATTTAAAGCAGAATTATATTTTAACCACACTGTGTAACAAAGGGGTATGAGTCTAGAATGAACTGCGAAGTAGAGAGAAAACTTTTTAAAATGGAGCTGCTTGAATGACCATTTTGAATCCATAAGTAGCGAAAAACTTACCAATGGAAAAAATCCAGTTTCTCAGGAGTGAAATAATTTTTCTTGAAAGTAACTGTCAATGTAGCTTTTTCAATAAAATCTGCAATTTTGAAATGTAAGCCTTTAATCCTTATCTTTTAGAGCAAAATTGCCTACAAATTAACTTTTGTGTATGAAATAAATCATGCTTCTTCATTTTGATGTACAAAACTTTTAAATATAATCAAATATGATAAGAAATTTATGAGCAAAAAAATGTGTAATTTGTTTGCATGCCATGACATCATTCCTGTGTCTTTTTTAGTATGTTATATGTTTATCTTCTTGTAAATAATTTAACTATATAAAAAAGTAGAAAAAAACATTAACCATTCAGCAAACATTTACTAATATTCTGTGTAAGTCACTGAAGTGATTGCCATAAACACAAATAAAGGTCCTAGACCTTAAGATCACATTTTAGTTTCGGTAAGGTGGGAGTGGAATGAAATAGGATCAAATTCCTTAGCTACCTGAACATGTGTCTTGCTCATCTCAGGCATGTTTTAGGATACCACAATATATATAGACATTCACACACACACACACACACACACACACACACACACACACACAAAGACAGAAAATGTACTACTACCTTAGTTTTTGCCTACAGCCCTGTGTTGTATTTACCTCACTGCTTATGTTCCACTAGGGAGGATAGTGTAGTGGATTAAGCAGCTCAGTTTCAGCTCCAAAACTCATGTAGGTTTGAGATTATGCTTTATGTCTCAGGACACACATTCTAATCTCATCACTAAATCCTGTCTGACTCCCCTTGAACTACCCAAATGTCACTTTCAATTTACCTCTCTGTCTGTTTTATCCATATTTCTATGAACTAAAGGTATAAATGCATGTTTCTAGTCACAAAATAGAAGCCTCAAGTGGGTCATACTTTTCTGAAAATGACAAGAATATAACAAATGGAACTACCTTGCATTTGAAGAAAAGAGGAAGTCAATCCAAGTTGTGCAATTGCATTCATATAAACCTTTCATCAAGTAAAAATAAACCAGAAAAAACATAAGACCAGTGACTGAATTCCCTAGGTTATCAATTATATTTAATTTTGTTAATGAGAATAATCTCAAACTTTGAAGAGAAGCATCAGTTCAATACAGTTCAGTTCAGTCTCTCAGTTGTGTCCGACTCTTGGCGACCCCATGAATTGCAGCATGCCAGGCCTCCCTGTCAAGTCTTTATTACACAAAAGTATAAAAAGTTATTGTTTTCTTTTATCAATCTAATGTCTCAATGCTAGAGCACAAATAATATCTATGAAATATCACTCTAATGGCAATAATACTGGTAATGCAATTTCAGTTTTAATTGTTCCCATAATAAAAATGAGACATAAAATGAGCAATATATAAAAATATTATTGAGCATTTCCTTATCATTTCAGAAACAGATTTTACTTTTCTTCAATTAGTAAAATGTAACCAAGTTTACCAAGCTGACCCTTTCAATTTTTCACATTAATTTTTTTGTTTGCTATTTTACTTTGCTGCTATCTCAACTCAGTAACTCACATTCAAAACCTAATGGTCTGTAGCAAAGCTCAGCCTCAGAAATAAGAACCATATGGATATTATGTGAAAGAATATCCTGTAAAAGAAAGTCCTGTGCTGTCTTATGATCTAGCCTTCTAATTTCAGAGTATATTTGCCTTGTCAAAACTTATTGTTCTCTACCAAATAACACCAATTATCAGATATCATGTATCATGAGATTCCTTCCCACCCATATGTTAGTAAAAAAAACTCACTGTCATCTTGCTTGTTCTTCCTTGTTGCTCTCTCAAATCCATTTTTTCCATATGAGCTGAAAAACTTTCTGTCTTAATTACTCTAAGCCTGCATGGCAGTCATGACCTATTTTAAGGCAGATGTCTGATTAAAATTTTTGAATGCTCCTCCAGCCTCAATTGTGAGTTAATTAATGAAAGGTTTACTGGAAAATATATTTTTAAGCTGGTTTCTGTTCATCTAGTTTTCTGAATACCACTAAGGAGATCAGCTATTAATGTGTAACATATAAAATGTAACATGACCAGTACTTATTACAGGAGAATCAGAGAGTGTATTATAATGTAACAAGAAAAATCCATGAGGATATTTGGTAGGAATGCAATGAGCTTATAAAACAAATTAAGGAGAAAATGTACAGACCATCAAGTTGATATGGAGGAGAGATCAAAACAAGGACATGTAGTGGTTTGTTTTCTTCCCACCTGAAGTATGACATTTGAGGTGAGCCAAAAACAAAGGTGGTAGTTTAATAAAATAGTATTAAGGCTCCTATTAATGCTGAATTCCACATATATCTTGTAAAAACACACTGAACTTGCCATCCCATCACCTGGTTATGATGTGAAAATAAATAGAAAATAATTTTAAAATTTTTTAGCTAGAGGTTGAGGAGCATGAAACTCTTGCAAAGTGTTATGAGAACATCTGGACAGGAATCTTGATGGGTTCTATTAAAAATAAGAAATTACAGAATGTGTGTGCTAAAGGGTCCACTTGATATTGCATGTTCAAACCTCTTGAGAATGGCAGACCTAGTTATGTGCCTGTGCTCTGGTCATGATCTGAAGAAATCGTAAAGTAGATATTCCAGAAATACATAGTTCATCATTTAATCTGCTGATGACATTGTTATATGGAAAGAGGCATGGAAGGAATAGGATAGGTGGAAACATTAGCCAGGAATACATTCATGACAGCTGGAAACAAACAAACAAACAAAAAATTGACAGTAGGATTTATTTATCTTGTGAAACTCAGAGCAAGTATGGTGGCTTAAATTTATCGCTAGGAATTCAGATTATTTCCATTTATCACACTCATCCGTAGGGGCTATCTTTTATCATATGCTTGTGATTTTATGGTTTCATGTCTCCTCTCCCAACCAAGTAAGAAGACACAGGAAGGGAGATAAGTCATGATTGTCATCTGTAAATAGGGGGAAAAAAAAGAAAAAAAAGTAAGCTGCTTTTCCAGAAAAGCCCATCTGATTATGTCTCATTGGCTATAACTGTATTTCATAGTCTCATATTCAAATAGCATACTGTAAACAAACCAGGGAATATGTAGGCAAAAAATACTAGTAATAAAGCATTTATAGCAATGACACTATCAGCTAATAGATTCTACACTTTTAATGGAGTAATTGAGGAGGAGAATATTTACAATATTTGGGTAATAAGGAAAATGCACGAGATGCTATAAAGGACTTCAAGGTCAGAAATAGTAGAAAATCATTACTTTGTCTAGACTGAAGTAAAAAGAAGCACACAGTTACAGGAGGAGTCTTCTGGACACTAACTGGGTCAAGCTACAGACTGGCAGAGACGAAAAACAAGTACCCGGACATCACTGTCCTCTCACCTCTGTTCTCTTGCTTGTATCTACCACTGATCATATCCAACCAGAAGATAGAGGATAAAACAGTATGCAAATTTTCACCCCTGGGTAAGGTGAGAAGGCTGAGCAAGGCATCAGGCAAAAAGAAGTGTGTACATTTGAAGAAATAAATGGAGAATTGCAAGTGCAACATCCAAATATCATGTTAAATTTGTGGGAGAAATGTTGACCAAATAAAGATTTAGAAAAAGCCATGCCCTCAATTGAAATTTAAAGACTATGCTCTTGCTTGGAAGATAATGGAGGACAGAGGAATCTGGTATGCTACAGTCCATGGGGCTGCAAAGTGTCTGACATGACTTAGTGACTGAAAACAACAAAAGCTCTTGGTGAAAGTGGCTAGCTTGGTTGCATTGTTCAGTTAAGGTGATCATGAATAATTGCACTCAAAGCAACCTACTTCTTCTATTAAACATTTATTAAATATAACTAACTCATTATTTAGGCATTTTTTCCCCAAACTTGATTGCATACATTATGAAAGTAGAGACTGTGGCTGACATGCCAGGTTTTTTTTTTTTTTTTTTTTTTTAATTTGAAAATAAATTTGCTTCTTCTGAATAATGCACGATCTAGTCATTTTTTAAATTTTTTTAATTTAATTTAATTTAATTTATTTATTTGAGGAGGATGAAACTGGAGCCGATTATACAGAGTGAAGTAAGCCAGAAAGAAAAACATCAATACAGTATACTAACGCATATATATGGAATTTAGAAAGATGGTAACGATAACCCTGTATGCGAGACAGCAAAAGAGACACAGATGTATAGAACAGTTTTTTGGACTCTGTGGGAGAGGGAGAGGGTGGGATGATTTGGGAGAATGGCATTGAAACATGTATAATATCATATAAGAAAGGAATCGCCAGCCTATGTTCGATGCAGGATATAGGATGCTTGGGGCTGGTGCACTGGGATGACATGCCAGTTTTTGTGGTAAGCAAAATTCTAAGATGTGTCCCTCATGGCTCATATGGTAAAGAATCTGCCTGCAATGTAGGATAGCCTGGTTCAATCCCTGGGTCAGAAAGATACCTTGGTAAAGGGACTGGCAAGCCATTCCAGTATCCTTGAATGGAAAATCCCATAAACAGAGGAGCCTGGAGGGCTATAGTCAGTGAGATCCCAAAGAGTTGAACTTCACTGAGCAACTAACACTTTAAGGTATGTCCCAAGATTCCCATCCCACATAAACTTTTTGTAAGTTATTCAATTAAATAATAATATAGGTGCTGCTGTAATGGTATTTTGTAGATAAAATTAAGATCTTAAACCAGTTGACCTTAAAATGAAAATAATCCTTGGTAAGCTGCTGTTAATCAGTTTAGCCCTTATAAGGGTCAAAACTATTCTGGTAAAAGTTTCAAAGTCAGATTCTAAACATGAGATAGATTCAATAAGGGAGTTTTCCCATTACTAGCTTTTAAGATGGAGGAGGCCACATGGCAAGGAATGCAGATTGCCTCTGTGAATGGAAAACGACCTTTAGTTGCCAGTCACGAAACAGGGACCTCATTCCTAGGGCTATAAGGAACAGTTTTGCCAACAACTTGAATGAACTTGGAAGAGAATCTCAAACTCTAGATGGGAACCACAGTATGGCCAACAATTATCTGGATCACGGCATTGTGTGAGCCTCAGCATAAAACCCAGTAACGGTGGACCCAGACTACTGACCTGCAGAGCTGAAGCACTCAATTTTCTTGTCTCAAGTCATTAAGTTTGTTACACAGTAACAAATTATATACAGTATATAACAGTAAGTTACATAAGTTACACAGTAAATTATATACCGCTATATCTAAAAGCACAGTGACTACTACAGGCAAGAAAAACAATACTGAATGAATAACTTTTATGTATGAGAGAATCAAAACATAATAGGAACCTTGTAGACCATATAATTATGACTTCTCATTTTTCAGATAAGAGGACAGAAACTCCAAAATTTGCTAAACAATTATTAGACAAGTAAAAATAACTGAACAATTGTGACCAAATGAATGTGAAATCTTTTTGTACTTCCTGTCCCTATCTGTATGCTGCCCATTGCTGTTTATCTAGCTTTCCTCTCAAACAAATTTTTTTCCTCAAATACTACATTTTCTGGACTTTTATTCTTAATCAGGAAACCTATAGGAATCTTAGAACATACATTTTTTAATATAACTTTTAAATTGCTAGAACATAAATAATCCACTAAATTTAGGGAACTTATCATTTTATTTCAAATACATTTAGCCACCATCTATACAAGATGTACTAGAGAGAATGAAAAAGATTATAAATTTAGTTATATAGGAAATATGAATTTTTTAACTATAATATATTTTAAGGAAATAGAATTTTAAAAATAACACTTTAGATGCTTACCAGTTTACAAAAAAGGACAATTGCCATTTTATTGAAATATATTTAATTTTGAACATTCTAGAAATAATGCCAAGTGTCTTGTTACTCTGTATTCTGGTATGCCAGTTCTGAGTGTTTCCCAACCCATAAGGGGGAAAAAAAAAAAGAAAGAAAGAAAGGAAAGCACAAACAAAAATCTTCCATTTAATAAGCTCTTATAGCTAATGGAAGGGTATGTCTTTTGAATTTTTCTATATATGAAATATATTAACGTATATAAATTTCTATATCTAAAAATAACTTTTAATGAACTTGATGTCTAGACTGTTTTAATATAAATCAAGTGACACCTAAATTTTTTAACACTGAGAATTTGCTTAAAACATTAATTTTATTTAAAAAGATATATAATAATGCTATTCTAGCAAACAATTCAAAGCATAAAGTTAATTCAAATAAAGAAAATTATGTTTTGAAGACATTGTTTTCTTCTTTTATTCAGGTTTAATTCAATTTTAGAATTAGAATTCTAAAATCATTAAAAGTACTGATGGAACGTAAGCTTGTATTGCCATTTTATTTCCAACTCCTAAGCTCAGTTGGAACAGTGTCATTCAGCTAATTTATAAAAACCATGTGCCCTATGAGGCTTCTTAAAATCAGTTTCATTTGTTAAAAAAGAAATATTTGATTTAATTATATATACAGTTTGCCTTCAAATTAAATGATGTAGAAAAATATCTTTTAAAATATAATTTTCTGGAGGCTAAAAGAATTTTCAGCAGTTTTTAGCATGTACAAAATTATTTAATATTTCAATTGAAAATGCTTTAAAAATAAACTTTAAAAAATAGGAGAAAATATTTCCAGATAATAGAATTTATATTAGCATTAACAGTAAAAGATCATGAGTTAACTGAAATGTAAAGATCTTTATTAGCAGCAAATAATTATTTAATTGACTTTGTGTGGGAGTATATTGCAATATATTGTACCTAACTATTGTTTGCCAAAAGTTGGACTACTAATTTTATAAATTTTCTGTAGGTTTAATTTCTCAGCAAGTTCATCAGTCACTTTAAATGGCCTTTATTTCCCTTGCAAAAAATAAAATGGAATTAAACCAAGAGAAAATTATCCCTTACTTTGGTAAAATCCAATTAACCAAACCAAAATATAAACATAATTTCATGATATGATTGATTTTTTTTTTGATAAGTGCTTGTTTGTTATTGTTTAGTCTCTAAATTGGGTCTTTTGTGACCCCATAGACTGCAACTCACCAGGCTCCTCTGCCCATGGCATGTCCCAGGTAAGGATACTGGAGTTGGTTGCCATTTCCTTCTCCAGGGGACCTTCCAAACCCAGGGATCAAATCCACATCTCATGCATTGGCAGGGAGATAGTTTAACATTGAGGCACTAGGGAAGAACAATCTTGACTAAAGATTAATTAAATACATATATTATTTTGGAAGAATATTCATGTTTCCCTAATGCTGAATCTCCTAATTTATAAAATCCTCACCTGGTTGTTTTTGTCAAACCCCCATGCTGAGATTTGACCTAGTCAAATTACAAATGAAGCAAATACCTCCTATCTAAACAAATTATTTTCTCTTTATTATTTTCCCTACCTTATAAAACACACAGTAAATCTTTGCTTAATGTAATTTACTCTGTAATTAGTGACAAATATGCCAGTACCATCATTATCACTGAGAATATAAATTGGAAATAAGAATACTTGAAAAACCAGAACAAAATCCATCTATATCCACAGGAGGTAGTCAATAGAAAGACAAACGACTCTCCTGTTTTTGTTTTTTTCCACACATAGCATACTTAATTTGACTATGCTTCATTTAAATTTCATTATTTTATAATTATTCTCTTTGAAAGAAAACAAGA
Source organism: Budorcas taxicolor (assembly GCF_023091745.1). Classification (NCBI taxonomy): domain Eukaryota; kingdom Metazoa; phylum Chordata; class Mammalia; order Artiodactyla; family Bovidae; genus Budorcas; species Budorcas taxicolor. The sequence goes on from NC_068910.1 coordinate 168,661,250, forward strand.
AGCACACTCTGAGCATAGTATTGTGGACATGTAAAATGTAATTAATGTCAAAAGAATATAATTGAGTCCACGGAGCAGGGCAGATACATTTTATCTTCCACTTTAAACAGTTTACAAAAAAAAAAAAAAAATGAAATTTAAAATGTCTGTCTGAATTGAAATGTTGAATAAAGAATGGAAAAAGAACACTGATGCTATTATCCAATAGCAGAAATAACATTCCATGATACTAGGAGGCTTCATAAAGAAGTTAAAGAGATTGAAGAATAAGCAGAATATTCAGAAACCCATACATAAAAATAAAAGAGAAACACTGAAAACTCTCAGTGAAAACAAGAAGTAAGAAACAGGTAAAACATCATAAAAAGGAAAGGCAAACCCAGAGAAGGAAACCAACAATCCATCGTGAATGGATAAACTAGAAAAATAGAAACTGAAACATTAATTAACATCTGCAAGTCTGGTGGTTTTTCTGTCCTTTTGGCTTTGTTTTTCATTTATTATTCACTAATTTAAAACTTCTAGGAAATTTTAGTTTTCAAAACCAAGTATTCTCCTTGCTAATCAATTATTTTTTACTCTAGGTGATATTACAATTGAACCAACACTATAGATTTCCTGTGGTAGAATGCTGAGGACAAGGTGAATGAAGAAACAACAGTAGGGAAGAAGCACCAGGCAAGATGCTGACTTCTTTATTTTTCTCCCTGTAAATAAAAAGAATGGCTCTATTACATGCACATATATAAGGGAGGAAATAGTGATATCAGCTCAATTCAGTTCAGTTCAGTTGCTCAGTCATGTCCAACTCTTTACGACCTCATGAGCCACAGCAACCAGGCCTCCCTGTCCATCAGCAACTCCCAGAATTCACCCAAACCCATGTCCGTGAAGTCGGTGATGCCATCCAACCATCTTATCTTCTGTCGTCCCCTTCTCCTCCTGCCTTTAATCTTTCCCAACATCAGGGTCTTTTCAAATGAGTCAGTTCATCACATGAGGTGGCCAAAGTATTAGAGTTTCAGCTTCAGCATCAGTCCTTACAATGAACACCCCGGACTGATCTCCTAATTTAGGATGGACTGGTTGGATCTCCCTGCAGTCCAAGTGACTCTCAAGAGTCTTCTCCAACACCACAGTTCAAAAGCATCGATTCTTTGGCACTCAGCTTTCTTATGGTCCAAATCTCACATCCATACATAACCACTGAAAAACCATAACCTTGACTAGACAGAACTTTGTTGGCAAAGTAATGTCTCAGCTTTTCAATATGCTATCTAGGTTGGTCATAACTTTCCTTCAAAGGAGTAAGCATCTTTTAATTTCATGGCTGCAATCACCATCTACAGTGATTTGGGAGCCCAGAAACATATAGTCAGCCACTGTTTCCACTGTTTCCCCATCTATTTCCCATGAAGTGATGGGACTGGATGCCATGATCTTCGTTTTCTGAATGTGGAGCCTTAAGCCAACTTTTTCACTCTCCTCTTTCACTTTCCTCAAGAGGCTTTTTAGTTCCTCTTCACTTTCTGCCATAAGGGTGGGGTCATCAGCATATCTGAGGTTATTGATATTTCTCCCTGCAGTCAGATTCTAGCTTATGCTTCTTCCAGCCCAGCGTTTCTCATGATGTACTCTGCATAGAAGTTAAATAAGCAGGGTGACAATATACAGCCTTGATGTATTCCTTTTCCTATTTGGAACAAGTCTGTCATTCCATGTCAGCTTCCTGATCTGCATACAGGTTTCTCAAAAGGCAGGTCAGGTGGTCTGGTATTCCCATCTCTTTCAGAATTTTCCAGTTTATTGTGATCCACATAGCCAAAGGGTTTGGCATAGTCAATAAAGCAGAAATAGATGTTTTTTTTTTAAATGTAATTCTCTTGCTTTCTCGATGATCCAACTGATGTTGGCAATTTGATCTTTGATTCCTCTGCCGTTTCTAAAACCAGCTTGAACATCTGGAAGTTCATGGTTCATGTATTTCTGAAGCCTGTCTTGGAGAATTTTAAGCATTACTTTACTAGTGTGTGAGATGAGTGCAATTGTGCGGTAATTTGAGCAATCTTTAGCATTGTCTTTCTTTGGGATTGGAATGAAAACTGACCTTTTCCAGTCCTGTGGCCACTGCTGAGTTTTCCAAATTTGCTGGCATATTAAGTGCAGCACTTTTACAGCATCATCTTTCATGATTTGAAATAGCTTAACTGGAATTCCATCACCTCCACTAGCTTTGTTCATAGTGAGGCTTCCTTAAGCCCCCTTGACTTCACATTCCAGAATGTCTGACTCTTGGTGAGTGATCATACCATTGTGATTATCTGGGTCAAGACTATCTGTTTTGAACAGTTCTTCTGCGTATTCCTGCCACCTCTTCTTAATATCTTCTGCTCCTGTTAGGTCCCCACCATTTATACTAGCCAATTGATCTATATTTTTAGAAAGAAAAAAATGAGTATTTTTTTGAAGTTAAGATTCTTCCATTTTATCTAACTAAAGATATTTAATGCTTTATCTTTAGTCTCTAATTCTTATCCAAGAGCAGTGTTGAGAGAAATCTCTATCTCAGTCTATGAGATTTTATATAATTGTATAGAAGTCATGGAAAGTTACCAGTTCAGTAGAGTAAAATTTTATAACATAGAGCCTAGCATAGTTAATGTATACTTGAATTTCAAAAGCTTTCATAATCTACATTTAATGTATATAATTTTAAAAGGAAAAATTATAATTTCTAGTCTTATCCATTTTCATATACCATTTTGTCAAATATTTAAAAATGAGAATTTAGTATACATTTTTACTTTTGAATCAGTTTTTTAAACAGAAATATTTTATGTTATACAGACATTACCTAAATATTTGGAGTTTTAAATAATAATTTTGATATTTGGTTGGTGACTGGAAGGTAGAAGTGCTCATTTAAACATGCAAATAAACTGGATAAAACTTTATACTTTTGACCAAGAACTGGTCATAGAAAACTTTTTGTTTCCTAATATTATTATATTTTAGCTTCTGAACAAAGATAAAACTAATGTAACCACAGAAGTTAAACTTTTCTTATCTTGTATATATAAACACATACACATACACATTTTTTATCCATTTTTCTGTTGATGTACATCTAGGTTCCTTCCATGTCTTGGTTATTATAAATAGCGCTGCTATGAACATTGGGGTTCATGCATCTTTTTGAATTAGAGTTGTCTGCAGCTGAACTATTTCAAATTGTAAAAGTTGATGCTTTAAAGTGCTGCACTCAATATACTAACAAATTTGGAAAACTCAGTAGTGGCCACAGGACCAGAAAATGTCGGTTTTCATTCTAATCCCAAAGAAGGGCAATGACAAGAAATGTTCAGACTACCACACACTTGCACTTCATTTCACATGCTAGCAAGGGAATACTCAAAATCCATCAAGCTGGCTTCAACAGTACATGAACCAAGAACTTCCAGGTGTACAAGCTGGATTTAGAAAAGGCAGAGGAATCAGAGATCAAATTGCCAACATCTGTTGGATCATAGAAAAAGCAAGAGAATTCCAGAAAAGTATGTACTTCTACTCCATTGACTACACTAAAGCCTTTGATTGTGTGGCTTTTTCCACAACAAACTGTGGAAAATTCTTAAAGATGTGGGAATACAAGACAACCTTACTTGCTTCCTGAGAAACTTGTATGTAGACAACAACAATTAGAAATGGACATAGAACAACGAACTGGTTCAAAATTGGGAAAGGAGTATGTCAAGGCTTTCTTTATATTGGCACCCTGCTTATTTAAGTTATATGCAGAGTACATCATGCAAAATGTCAGGCTGGATGAATCAAAAGCTGGAATCAAGACTGCCAGAAGAAACATCAATAACCTCAGATATGCAGATGACACCACCTTAATGGCATAAAGTGAAAAGGAACTAAAGAGTCTCACATTGACAGTAAAAGTGGAGAGTGAAAAAGTTGGCTTAAAACTCAACGTTCCAGAAAACAAAGATCATGGTATCCAGTCACAGCACTTCATGACAAATATATGGGGAAACAATGGAGGCAGTGATAGACTTTATTTTCTTGGGCTCCAAAATCACTGCAGATCGTGACTGCAGCTATGAAATTTAAAAAGATGCATGTTTCTTAGAAGAAAAAAACTATTACAAACTTAGCATATTAAAAAGCAGAGACATCACTTTGCCAACAAAGGTCTGTCTAGTCAAAGCTATGGTTTTTCCAATATCTGTACTGATGTGAGAGTTGGACCGCAAAAAAGCCTGAGTGCAGAAGAATTGATACTTTTGAGTTGTGGTGTTGGAGAAGACTCTTGAGAGTCCCTTGGCCTGCAAGGAGATCAAACCAGTCAATCCTAAAGGAAATCAAACTAAATCCTCATTGAAAGGATTGATGCTGAAGCTAAAGAGCTAATACTTTGCCCATCTGATGCAGAGAACTGACTCATTGGAAAAGACCTGGATGCTGGGAAAAACAGAGGACAAAAGAAAAGGTGGCAAAAGAGGATGAGAAGGTTGGATGGCATCACCAATTCAATGGACATGAGTCTGAGTAAACTCTGGGAGACAGTAAAGGACAGGGAATCCTGGCATGCTGTAGTCCATGGGGTCACAAAAAGTTGGACATGACTGAACCATTGAACAACAACAACGAGATATATTCTCAAAAATGGGATTTCAGTGGGGAAAATATTTGAAAATTATGTAATTGACAAGAGATTAATTTCCAAAAATGCAAAAAGAGCATACAGACCAATATGAGAAAAAAAAATCAAAAAATGAGCAGAAGATCTAAATAAATCTTTCTCCAAAGATGACATACAGCTCAGCTATTGTTCAGTCACTAAGTCGTGTCCAACTTTTGTTTGACTTCACGACTATAGCATGGGCAATAGGCACATGAAAAAAAAATGTTCAACATAGCTAATTATTAGAAAAAAGCAAATGAAATGTACACTGAGGTATCACCTCCCTCCAGTCAGAATGGCCATCACCAAAAAAGTCTGAAAATAACAAATGCTAGACAGCTTGTATAGAAAAGGGAATCCTTTTACACTGTTGGTGGGAATATACTTTGGTACAGTCACTATGGAGAACAATAAGGATGTTCCTTAAAAATCTAAAAATAGACAACAAAATCCTGCAACCCCACTCCTGGACATATGTTAAGTGGGTTAATACACAGAAAATTCTTAGAGCTGTGTTTGACACATAGTAAACTCTATAAAATAATATTCTATAAGAAATCATTATTATTGCTATTGATAATCATCATTATTATGTTGCCATTATCAATCCAGTCTGAAAATAGCAAGCCCTTTCATTTGGAAAATTCAGTTTTTTTTTTTTCCAAGAACATTTACTTCTATCATTTGGTCAATTATTATTTTTTTTCTTTTTCTTAAACTTATACTATTTAAATACTTACTTATTTTATTCTTTAAATCTATTATATATATATATATATATATATATATATATATATATATATATATATATATGTATATATACACCCTCAATATTTTAATCTATTTTTCTGTCTTATGAAATATATCATTCACCCAATGTCTAACAGTGTTACTTTGCTTCAGTTTATTTGGAAATACGATATTAAAATTTAGATACAAAAGATTGTTTTTGTTTGTATGTGACCTGGAATTCCTTAAATGACTTTTTAATTGAAGTCTTTATCAGTTTTCTCTCATATCAATATTTCATCAAGTGTGTGCTCTGACAGTACTGTCTTACCTTCCTATCTCTCTGGCTGCTCAAAGCCCCACATAGGTTTTTTTTTTTTTTTTTTTTTTTTCCTGGAACAGAGTGGTACATGTTGATTATTGCAATAGAAAACCTATGGATGGGAAGAAAAAGTCATCTGGACCAGTGGAGCAGAAGAAAGCAAAGTTGTTGAAAGAAATGCTCCATTAGCACATTGTGCCAGTTATATGACACTTTTATAAGGATTCCACCCCTGTCTTTTCATTGAGCTAGACTGTTTATCACCCATGATTCATAACTTGATGTTTCAGAATGCCCTTATGCTAAGTACACTGTCCTGATTTTTGTGTATAAAATTCATTCTTACCTTTCTTATTGATAAAGATCTGAAACAATTCTGTCCATTTTGGGGCTTCCCTCTGATTCCAAATAGTGATATTTGAAACTCAACATAGTGAGGAATAGTTAAAATTTTGAGATTAAAATACATGAAATTTTACCTTGCTTTGACAACATACTAGCTGTGTGATCTTGGATAAGATACTTAAGTTCTCTGATTGCAAATTTCCTCTTTTGTAAGTATATATAACTAGTATTAGTTTGTGGACTTTTATGAGTATAAAATGATATATATTTTGTATTGTGTTATATTACTATATTAGGTACTAGTGTCTCAATGTAAGGATGGGAATATGCATAATATAAACTTTAAAATTTATCTGGAAAAAATGTAGATCCTGGATAACTCCACATAAAGCATATTGTTAATTATATTATCATAATCTATAAATAAAACATTTAGAATAATTCTGTCACTTGTTTTTTGTGTTCCAGGATATCCTAGTCCTTTCAGTATTTCAGCATTAAACTTTTTAAAATTTTTGTGGGAAGTTGGAATTGTTAAAGCAAAAATACATTCTTTTGTTTCAGATATTTTTAAACAGTTGGCTTCCCATTAGTTCTTTCAGTTGTTCTGTTTTCACTTGTTCTAGTAAATTATTTTAAGGAAACTATAACTTTTATTTATTCAAAGAATTTTCTGATTCCTTGAATAAGAATTTTTCTTCTCATCCTTAGAGTTCTCAAAATTATTTTCAAGTATATACTCTGCTCAGAAAATCATAATACTGTAATAATTAGTAATTTGTTTTAGCTCACATAAAATAACACCATCAACTTCTTTATAGATAGGGTTATAATTAAATAATTAAACATGATCTTGTGTAAAATACATTTTAGTATTCTCTGCTGTAAAAAAAGTGTTATAATTTCTATTTCATAAAAATAGTTAGGCAAAATAATAAAAATTGAAAAAGATTTAAATATATATTTTAAATTCAAAAAGTTATTTTATATTCTTAAGAGAAAAGAGTAGTTTCACACTTGAGTACAGTGTTAGCTGTGGGCTTTTCATATACAGCCTTCATTAGGTAGGCATAATTTTCCTCTATTCTTCATTTATTAAATAGCCTTTTTCATGAAAGGGTATTGAATTTTATCAAACATTTTTCTGCATCCATTTAAATGACCATTAATTTTTTTCATCCTTCCTTGTGTTAATGTGGCATATCAATTAATTGATTTTTTTCTGTTGAACCATACTTGCATCCAGGGATAAAACTCACTTGGTAAGGGTATATGGTCCTTTTAATGTACTTTTGAATACAGAGTACTAGATTCTGTTGAAGATTTTACATATTCCTCTGTTTTTCATGGAACCAATGTTTTCTTCCTATGCTGTATATTTACTCCTAAGATCATAATCAAGGGAAGGATGCCCATTTTAGCTAGTTATATTCAAAGTATACTAAAGTACTAGCTAAAGCAATGAGGCAAAAAAAGAAATAAAAGACATTTAAATCAGGAAGGATAAAATAGTAATCTTTCTTTGCAGATGATTTGATCTTATACGAAGAAAACCATAAAGACTCTACCAGAAAACTTTTAACTCAATAGAGTTATAGGATACAAAATCAACACATAAATAATAATTTCATTTTATATAGTGATAACAAACTACCTTAAAAATTTATGGAAACAACTTGATTTATAACAGCATAAAAATGAATAAAATACTTAGGAATAAACTTAATTAAGGAGGTAGAGTTGTACATGGAAAGCTCTAAAATATGAAACCGAGGAAAAGTACAAAGAAATGGAAATTAATATATATATATATATATGTCAAAGGTGAGAAGACAATATGTCAGAATACATATATCACACAAAGTGATCTATAGATTGAATACAATCTCCAACAAAATCCCAATGTTATTTTTTACAGAATTAGGAATGCTGCTGCTACTGCTGCTGCTGCTAAGTCGCTTCAGTCGTGTCCAACTCTGTGTGGCCCTATAGATGACAGCCCACCAGGCTCCACCGTCCCTGGGATTCTCCAGGCAAGAACACTGGAGTGGGTTGCCATTTCCTTCTCCAACGCATGAAAGTGAAAGTGAAGTTGCTCAGTTCAGTTCAGCTCAGTCGCTCAGTCGTGTCCGACTCTTTGCGACCCCATGAATCGCAGCATGCCAGGGCTCCATGTCCATCACCAACTACCGGAGGTCACTCAGACTCACGTCCATCGAGTCAGTGGTGCCATCCAGCCATCTCATCCTCTGTTATCCCCTTCTCCTCCTGCCCCCAATCCCTCCCAGCATTAGAGTCTTTTCCAATGAGTCAACTCTTCACATGAAGTGGCCAAAGTACTGGAGTTTCAGCTTTAGCATCACTCCTTCCAAAGAAATCCCAGGGCTGATCTCTTTCAGAATGGACTGGTTGGGTCTCCTTGCAGTCCAAGGAACTCTCAAGAGTCTTTTCCAACACCACAGTTCAAAAGCATCAATTCTTTGGCACTCTGCCTTCTTCACAGTCCAACTCTCACATCCATAGATAACCACAGGAAAAACCATAGCCTTGACTAGACGGACCTTAGTTGGCAAAGTAATGTCTTTGCTTTTGAATATACTATCTAGATTGGTCATAACTTTTCTTCCAAGGAGTAAGCATCTTTTAATTTCATGGCTGCAATCACCATCTGCAGTGATTCTGGAGCCCCAAAAAATAAACATGTATGACACTGTTTCCACTGTTTTCCCATCTATTTCCCATGAAGTGATGGGACCAGATGCCATGATCTTCATTTTCTGAATGTTGAGCTTTAAGCCAACTTTTTCACTCTCCTCTTTCACTTTCATCAAGAGATTTTTTAGTTCGTCTTCACTTTCTGCCATAAGGGTGGTGTCATCTGCATATCTGAGGTTATTGATATTTCTCCCGGCAATCTTGATTCCAGCCTGTGTTTCTTCCAACCCAGCGTTTCTCATGATGTACTCTGCATATAAGTTAAATAGGCAGGGTGACAATATACAGCCTTGACGTACTCCTTTTCCTATTTGGAACCAGTCTGTTGTTCCATGGCCAGTTCTTCCTCACCTGCATACAGGTTTCTCAAGAGGCAGGTCAGGTGGTCTGGTATTCCCATCTCTTTCAGAATTTTCCACAGTTTATTGTTATCCACACAGTCAAAGGCTTTGGCAAAGTCAATAAGGCAGAAATAGATGTTTTTCTAGAACTCTCTTGCTTTCTCCGTGATCCAGCAGATGTTGGCAATTTGATCTCTGGCTCCTCTGCCTTTTCTAAAACCAGCTTGAACATCAGGAAGTTCACGGTTCACGTACTGCTGAAGCCTGGCTTGGAGAATTTTGAGCATTACTTTACCAGCATGTGAGATGAGTGCAATTGTGCGGTAGTTTGAGCATTCTTTGGCATTGCCTTAGTCGTTTCCAAAACTTCATGACCTCATGGCCTGCAGCCTACCAGGCTCCTCCGTCCATGGGATTTTCCAGGCAAGAGTACTGGAGTGGGTTGTCATTGCCTTCTCCAATCTCACTAAACTTAAGTGTTTTTTCACAACGAAGGAAACTATAAGGAAGGTGAAAAGACAGCCTTCAGAATGGGAGAAAATAATAGCAAACAAAGCAACTGACTAAGAATTCATTTCAAACATATACAAGCAGCTCCTGCAACTCAATAACAGAAAAATAAAAGACCCAATTTAAAAAAAAAAAAAAAAAGGCCAAAGAACTAAACAGACATTTCTCCAAAGGAGACATACAGATGCCTAACAAACATATTAAAATATGCTCAACATCACTCGTTATCAGAGAAATACAAATCAAAACCAGAAGGAGGTACCATCTCACACCAGTCAGAATGGCTGCTATCAAAAAGCCTACAAACAATAAATGCTGGAGAGGGTGTGGAGAAAATGGAAACCTCTTATACTGTTGGTGGGAGTGCAAACTAGTACAAACACTATGGAGAACAGTGTGGAAATTCTTTAAAAAACTGAAAATAGAACTGCCATATGACCCAGCAATCCCACTGCTGGATATAGACACTGAGGAAATGAGAACTGAAAGATACAGGTGTACCTGCAATGTTCATTGCAGCACTGTTTACGATAGCTAGGACATGGAAGCAATCTAGATGTCCATCAGGAGATGAATGGATGAGAAAGTTGTGGTACATATACATAATGGAATATTACTCAGCTATTAAAAAGAACAAATTTGAATCAGTTCTAATGTGGTAGATGAAACTGGAATCTATTATACAGAGTGAAGTAAGCCAGAAAGAAAAACACCAATACAGTATATTAACACATATATATGGAATTTAGAAAGATGGTAACCACGACCCTATATGTGAGATCCTATATGTAAAAGATATACAGATATAAAATATACAAATATAAAATACAGACTTTTGGACTCTGTAGGAGAAAGTGAGGGTGGGATTTGAGAGAATAGCAGTGAAACATGTATATTACCATATGTGAAATAGATCACCATTCCAAGTTTGATGCATGAAACAGGGCACTCAAAGTTGGTGCACTGGGACAACCCAGAAGAATGGGATGGGGAGGGATGTGAGAGGGGTTTATGGATGGCAGACACATGTACCCCCATGGCTGATTTATGTTAATGTATGGCAAAACACACAATATAGTAAAGTAATTAAACTCCAATTAAAATTAAAAATTAATTTTTAAAAATGCATAGGAAGCTGATGACTGCTGTATGACCTTCCACATGTGGTGTTGGAAAAGTAAGAGAAAATTTAAGAGAGAACAATTCTTACAGCCAATGTACAGTGACTTCAGGAGACAAATGGGCAAGACTGGGGACTGATGAAAACTGGTGCAGTACAGGCCCCACCTCAACTCAATGAATAACCCACCTTTAATCAAAAGACCTCCACCCATTCAAAGGGGTAAAAATAAAATAAGAGGGGATCAATAACCCTGCTGTGTGCCCCTCATTCCTGAGGACACTCACATTTTTCTTCTCTGAGTATGTAACTTTCACTTCTCCACTAAATACATTGCTTCCTTGCTCTCATTGCAAAAACAATAATAATAATGAAGAATATATTTTGTCATCTCTTGCTACCAGGCCTCTATTCTCTAACTTGAAAAGTTTTAATTTGGGCTGGTCCTAAGATGGTGGAGGAATAGGACTGAGAGACCACTTTCTCCCCCACAAATTCATCAAAAGAACATTTAAACACTGACTAAATGCCACAAAACAACTTCTGAATGCTGGCAGAAGACATCAGGCACCCAGAAAAGTAGCCCATTATCTTCAAAAAGAGGTAGGAAAAAATATAAAAGACAAAATGAGACAAAAGAGGTAGGGATGGAGCTCTGTCCTGGGCAGGGAATCTTAAAAGAGAGAAGTTTCCAAACACCAGGAAACACTCTCACTGCCAAGTCTGTGGTGAGCCTTGGAAGCACAGAGGGCAGCATAACAGGGAGGAAAAATAAATAAATAATTAAAACCCACAGATTACGAGCCCAGTGGTAACTCCCCCAGCAGTGAAGCAGCACAAATGCCTGCATCAGCTAATAGCAAGCATGGGCTGGGCAGGGTAGGCGCGGGCTGCATTGCTTAGAGTAAGGATAGGCCTGCATGCCCCTAGTGTAATCAGAGTGAACTAACTTGGGTTAGAAAACCAGACTGTGGGATAGTTACCACGCGAAAAGCTCTAACATAAGACACTGCCAACACCACACACAGAACAAAGGATGGAACAGAATTAGTCGGCTGCAGATCATCCTCTTCCAGTGACAGGAAGCCAGATCTGGAGGGGCCAGAAGGGGGCAATTGCAGCCCCAGAGAGACATTATCTACCAAACTGTAAGCAGGTTTCTTTGCTAACTAAGACTTCTTGGGGTTCTGGACAGTCATCATCCACCTGAGAAGGAGTGCCAGTTGTACACCCAGAAAACCAAGCAGCAGGGACAGGAGAAGTGATAAGTCGCAGCGACCATGCTTGCCAAACACCTGAGGTACTCGGACCTGGGAAGGGCACAAAACACAGGCCCAACCAAATCTGTGCCTCTGAGGACTACCTGAGTACCTGAACCTGAGAAGCTTAGACCTGGGAGGTGCATGAAGCCCAGGGCCAGCCTCGAATGGTTCCCGGCAGAGCCACCTAGAGCCTAAGCTGTGTGTGCCGTGAGCAGGGGCAGGCCCAATGTGGCTGAGACACTGCAAGCACATGCCAGTGTTATTTGTTTGCAGCGTCCCTCCCTCACCACAAGGCGACTGAAAAAGTGTCCACCACCAACCCCCTTGTGTCAGGGCAGAAATCAGACACTGAAGAGATCAGCAAACAGAAGAAGCTAAAACAGAGGGAACAGCCTTGGAAATGACAGGTGCAATAGATTAAAACCCTGTCAGTAGTATCGACTACATAGGAAGGGGCCTATAGATCTTGAGAAATATAAGCCGAACCAAGGAACTATCTGAAAATGAACTGACCCCACACTGCCCACAACAACATCAGAAAAAGTCCTAAATATAGCTTTACTATTTTTACGATCATTCTTTTTTTTTTCTTTTTTTAAACTTTTTTTTTATTTTTAAGTCCTCTATTACTTCTTTAACTTTCATTTTTATAATCTACTATTACTTTTCAAAAAAAAAGACCCTATTTTTAAAGAAAACTTCATATATATATATTTTAAATAATTTTTGTGACTTTGTTTTTTTTTTTCTTCTTCTTCTTTTCTTTAATATGGTATTTTTGAAAATCCAACCTCCAGTCTATCTTTTTTGATCTTTGCTTTTTGGTATTTGTTATCAATTTTGTACCTTTAAAAACTCAGTCTTCAGTACCCATTTTTACTTGGGAGTGAGATTAGTGGCTTGACTGCTCTCTCCTCCTTTGGACTCTCCTTTCTCCACCAGGTTCCCTCTGTCTCCTCCCTCCCCCTTCTCTTCTCTACCCAACTCTGTGAATCCCTGTGTGTTCCAGATGGTGGAGAACACTTAGGGGAACTGATTACTGGCAGGATCTGTCTCTCTCCTTTTCATTTCCCCCTTTAATCCTCCTGGCCACCTCTGTCTCCTTTCTTCCTCTTCTCTTCTCTGTATAACTCTGTGAACATCTCTGAGTGGTTCAGACTGTGGAGTGCACATAAGAAAGTGATTACTGGCTAGCTTGCTCTCTCCTCTATTGATTTCACCTCATCTCATTCGGGTCACCCCTAACTCCCTCTTCCCTCTTCTCTTCTCCATGTAATTCTGTGAACTTCTGTGGGTGCCCCTCACTGTGGAGAAACTTTTCATCTTTAACCTAGATGTTTTATCAACATTGCTATAGAGAAGAAGTCTTGAGACTACCATAAAAATAAGACTGAAAACCAGAAGCAGGAGGCTTAAGCCCAAATCCTGAGAACATCAGAGAACTCCTGACTCCAGGGAACATTAATTGATAGGCGCTCATCAAATGCCCCCATACCTACACTGAAACCAAGCACCACCCAAGGGCCAACAAGTTCCAGAGCAAGACATACCACACAAATTCTCCAGCAACACAGGAACACAGCAATGAGCTTCAATATACAGGCTGCCCAAAGTTATCCCAAAACTGTTGACATCTCATAACTCATACTGGACACTTCATTGCACTCCAGAGAGAAGAAATCCAGCTCCACCCACCAGAACACCGACACAAGCTTCCCTAACCAAGAAACATTGACAAGCCACTGATACAACCCCACCCACAGCGAGGAAATTCCACAATAAAGAGAACTCCACAGACTGCCAGAATATAGAAAGGCCACCTCAAACTCAGCAATATAAGCAAGATGAAGAGACAGAGGAATACCCAGCAGGTAAAGGAACAGGATACATGGTCACCAATCCAAACAAAAGAGGAAGAGATAGGGAATCTACCTGATAAAGAATTCCAAATAATGATAGTGAAAATGATCCAAAATCTTGAAATCAAAATGGAATCACAGATAAATAGCCTGGAGACAAGGACTGAGAAGATTCAAGAAATCTATAACAAGGACCTAGAAGAAATAAAAAACAGTCAATATATAATGAATAATGCAATGAATGAGATAAAAAACACTTTGGAGGCAACAAATAGTAGAATAATGGAGGCAGAAGATAGGATTAGTGAAGTAGAAAATAGAAAGGTAGAAATAAATGAATCAGAGAGGAAAAAAGAAAAAAAGAATTAAAAGAAATGAGGACAATCTCAGAGACCTCCAGGACAATATTAAATGCTTCAACATTCGAATCATAGGAGTCCCAGGAGAAGAAGACAAAAAGAAAGACCATGAGAAAATACTTGAGGAGATAATAGTTGAAAACTTCCCTAAAATGGGGAAGGAAATAATCACCCAAGTCAAAGAAACCCAGAGAGTCTCAAACAGTATAAACCCCAGGCAAAACACCTCAAGGCACATATTAATCAAATTAACAAAGATCAAACACAAAGAACAAATATTAAAAGCAGCAAGGGAAAAACAACAAATAACACACAAGGGGATTCCTGTAAGGAAAACAGCTGATTTTTCAATAGAAACTCTTCAGGCCAGCAGGGAATGGCAAAACATACTTAAAGTGATGAAAGAAAATAAACTACAACCCAGATTACTGTACCCAGCAAGGATCTCATTCAAATATGAAGGAGAAATCAGAAGCTTTACAGATAAGCAAAGGCTGAGAGAATTCAGCACCACCAAACCAGCTCTCCAACAAATGCTAAAGGGTACTCTTTAGACAGGAAACACAAAAAGGATGTATAAACCTGAGCCCAAAACAATAAAGTAAATGGCAACGGGATCATACTTATCAATAATTACCTTAAACGTAAATGGGTTGAATGCCCCAACCGAAAGACAACGACTGGCTGCATGGATGCAAAAACAAGACCCCTATATATGCTGTCTACAAGAGACCCACATCAAAGCAGGGGACACATACAGACTGAAATTGAAGGGCTGGAAAAAGATATTCCATGGAAATAGAGACCAAATGAAAGCAGGAGTAGCAATGTTCATATCTGATAAAATAGACTTTAAAACGAAGGCTGTGAAAAGAGACAAAGAAGGACACTACATAATGATCAAAGGATCAATCCAAGAAGAAGATACAACAATTATAAATATATATGCATCCAACATAGGAACACCGCAATATGTAAGACCAATGCTAACAAGTATGAAAGGGGAAATTAACAATAACACAGTAATAGTGGGAAACTTTAAAACCCCACTCACACCTATGGATAGATCAACTAAACAGAAAATCAACAAAGAAACAGAAACTTTAAATGATACAATAGACCAGTTAAACCTAATTGATATCTATAGGAAATTTCACCCCAAAACAATGAATTTCACCTTTTTCTCAAGTGCACATGGAACCTTCTCCAGGATAGATCACATCCTGGGCCATAAATCTAGCCTTGGCAAATTCAAAAAAATTGAAATCATTCCAAGTATCTTTTTTGACCACAATGCAGTAAGATTAGATCTCAATTACAGAATAAAAACTATTAAAAATTCCAACATAAGGAGGCTGAACAACACGATTCTGAATAACCAACAAATCACAGAGAAATCAAAAAAGAAATCAAAATATACATTGAAATGAATGAAACTGAAAACACAACAACCCAAAACCTGTTGGAAACTGTAAAAGCAGTGCTAAGGGGAAGGTTCATAGCAATACAGACATACCTCAAGAAATAAGAAAAAAGTCAAACAAATAACCTAACTCGACACCTAAAGCAACTAGAAAAGGAAGAAATGGAGAATCCCAGGGTTAGTAGAAGGAAAGAAATCTTAAAAATTCTGGCAGAAATAAATGCAAAAGAAACAAAAGAGACCATAGCAAAAATCAAGAAAGCCAAAAGCTGGTTTGTTGAAAGGATAAATAAAATTGACAAATCATTAGCCAGACTCATCAAGAAATAAAGGGAGAAAAATGAAATCAATAAAATTAGGAATAAAAATAGAGAGATCACAACAGACAACACAGAAATACAAAGGATCATAAAAGACTACTATCAGCAATTATATGCCAATAAAATTGACAAAGTGGAAGAAATGGACAAATACTTAGGAAAGTACAACTTTCCAAAAGTGAAACAGGAAGAAGTAGAAAATCTTAACAGACCAATCACAAGCAAGGAAATTGAAACTGTAATCAGAAATCTTCCAGCAAACCAAAGCCCAGGTCCAGACAGCTTCACAGCTGAATTCTACCAAAAATGTTGAGAAGAGCTAACACTTATCCTACTGAAACTCTTCCAGAAAATTGCAGAGGAAGGTAAACTTCCAAACTCATTCTATGAGGCCACCATCTCCCTAATACCAAAACCTGACAAAGATGCCACAAACAAAGAAAACTACTGGCCAATATCACTGATGAACATAGATGCAAAAATCCTTAACAAAATTCTAGCAATCAGAATCCAACAACACATTAAAAAGATCATACACCATGACCAAATGGGCTTTATTCCAGGGATGCAAGGATTCTTCAATATCCACAAATCAATCAATGTAATACACCACATTAACAAATTGAAAAATAAAAGCCATATGATTATCTCAATAGATGCAGAGAAGACCTTAAACAAAATTCAACATCCATTTTTGATAAAAACTCTCCAGAAAGCAGGAATAGAAGGAACATACCTCAACATAATAAAAGCTATATATGACAAACCCACAGCATACATTATTCTAAATGGTGAAAAATTGAAAGCATTTCCCCTAAAGTCAGGAACAAGACAAGGGTGCCCACTTTCACCACTACTATTCAACATAGTTTTGGAAGTTTTGGCCACAGCAATCAGAGCAGAAAAAGAAATAAAAGGAATCCAAATTGGAAGAGAAGAAGTAAAACTCTCACTGTTTGCAGACAACATGATCTTCTACATAGAAAACCCTAAAGACTAGACTAGAAAATTACTAGACCTCATCAATGAATATAGTAAAGTTGCAGGATATAAAGTCAACACACAGAAATCCCTTGCATTCCTATACACTAATAATGAGAAAATAGAAAAAAAAAAATTAATGAAACAATTCCATTCACCATTGCAACGAAAAGAATAAAATACTTAGGAATATATCTACCTAAAGAAACTAAAGACTTATATATAGAAAACTATAAAACACTGGTCAAAGAAATCAGTTCAGTGCAGTTCAGTTACTCAGTCGTGTCCGACTCTTTGTGACTCCATGAACCGCAGCACACCAGGCCTCCCTGTCCATCACCAACTCCTGGAGTTCACTCAGACTCACATCCATCGAATCAGTAATGCCATCCAGCCATCTCATCTTCATCTTCATCTCATCCTCATCTTCTCCTCCTGCACCCAATCCCTCCAAGCATCAGAGTCTTTTCCAATGAGTCAACTCTTCACATGAGGTGGCCAAAGTACTGGAGTTTCAGCTTTAGCCTCATTTACTCCAAAGAAATCCCAGGGCTGATCTCCTCCAGAATGGACTGGTTGGATCTCCTTGCACTCCAAGGGACTCTTAAGAGTCTTCTCCAATACCACAGTTCAAAAGCATCAATTCTTTGGCCCTCAGCCTTCTTCACAGTCCAACTCTCACATCCATACATGACCACTGGAAAAACCATAGCCTTGACTAGATGGACCTTTGTTGGCAAAGTAATGTTTCTGCTTTTGAATATGCTATCTAGGTTGGTCATAACTGTTCTTCCAAGGAGTAAGCATCTTTTCATTTCATGGCTGCAGTCACCATCTGCAGTGACTTTGGAGCCCCCAAAAATAAACTCTGACACTGTTCCCACTGTTTCCCCATGTATTTCCCATGAAGTGACGGGACCAGATGCCATGATCTTCGTTTTCTGAATGTTGAGCTTTAAGCCAACTTTTTCACTCTCCTCTTTCACTTTCATCAAGAGGCTTTTTAGTTCCTCTTCACTTTCTGCCATAAGGGTGGTGTCATCTACATATCTGAGGTTATTGATATTTCTCCCAGCAATCTGCATTCCAGCCTGTGCTTCTTCCAGCCCAGCGTTTCTCATGATGTACTCTGCATATAATTTAAATAAGCAGGGTACAATGTACAGCCTTGACGTACTCCTTTTATAGATGTAGAAATATACCATGTTCATAGTTCAGAAGAATCTATATAGTGAAAATTAGTATACTACCGAAAGCAATCTACAGATTCAATGTAATCTCTATCAAGCTACCAACAGTACTTTCACAGAGTTAGAACAAATAATTTCACAATTTGTATGGAAATTCAGAAATCTTCGAATAGCCAAATCAATCTTGAGAAAGAAGAATGGAACTGGAGGAATCAACCTGCCTGACTTCAGGCTCTACTACAAAGCCACAGTCATCAAGACAGTATGGTACTGGCACAAAGACAGAAATATAGATCAATGGAACAAAATAGAAAGCCCAAAGATAAATCTACACACCTATGGACACCTTACCTTCGACACAAGAGGCAAGAATATACAATGGATTAAAGGCAATCTCTTTAACAAGTGGTGCTGGGATAACTGGTCAACCACTTGTAAAAGAATGAAACCAGATCACTTTCTAACACCATACACAAAAATAAAGTGAAAATAGATTAAAGATCTAAACATAAGACCAGAAACTATAAATCTCCTAGAGGAGAACATAGGCAAAACCTTCTCCGACATAAATCACAGCAGGATCCTCTATCACCCACCTCCCATAATACTGGAAATAAAAGCAAAAATAAAAAAAAATTGAACCTAATTAAAATTAAAAGCTTCTGCACAACAAAGGAAACTATAAACAAGGTGAAAAGACAGCCTTCGGAATTAGAGAAATAATAGCAAATGAAGCAACTGACAAACAACTAATCTCAAAAAATTACAACCAACTCCTGCAGCTCAATTCCAGAAAAATAAGTGACCCAATAAAAAATGGGCCAAAGAACTAAATAGACATTTCTCCAAAGAAGACATATAGCTGGCTAACAGACACATGAAAAGATGCTCAACATCACTCATTATCTGAGAAATGCAAATCAAAACCACAATGAGATACCATTTCACTCCAGTCAGAATGGCTGCTATCAAAAAGTCTACAAGCATAAATGATGGAGAGGGTGTGAAGAAAAGTGAACCCTCTTACACTGTTGTTGAGAATGCAAACTAGTACAGCCACTATGGAGAACAGTGTGGAGATTCCTTAAAAACTGGAAATAGAACTGCCATATGACCCAGAAATCCCACTGCTTGGCATACACACTGAGGAAACCAGAATTGAAAGAGACTCATGTACCCCAATGTTCATCACAGCACTATTTATAATAGCCAGGACATGGAAGCAACCTAGATGTCCATCAACAGATGAATGGATAAGAAAGCGGTGGTACATATACACAATGGAGTATTACTCAGCCATTAAAAAAGAATACATTTGAATCAGTTCTGATGAGATGGATGAAACTGGAGCCGATTATACAGAGTGAATTAAGCCAGAAAGAAAAACACCAATACAGTATACTAACACATATATATGGAATTCAGAAAGATGGTAATGATAACCCTATATGTGAAACAGCAAAAGAGACACAGATGTATAGAACAGTCTTTTGGACTCTGTGGGAGAGGAAGAGGGTGGGATGATTTGGGAGAATGGCATTGAAACATGTATAATATCATATAAGAAACGAATCACCAGTCTAGGTTCGATGCAGGATACAGGATGCTTGGGGCTGGTGCACTGGGATGACCCAGAGGGATGATATGGGGAGGGAGGTGGGAGGGGGGTTCAGGATGGGGAACACATATACTCTCGTGGCAGATTCATGTTGAAGTATGGCAAAACCAATACAATATTGTAAAACAAACAAACAAACAAAAAAGTTTTAATTTGTACATTCTCTATAGGTGCTCTATCATTAGTTTCACAGTCTGAAATTTTAGAAGTGCTTTAACTGCCAGGGTCTATATTTTTATCATTATGAATTTTTTTATGAGATAAAAGATATATAATAAAACATTGTGTAGGATAAAAATATTCTATTTTAAATTTGAATTTAAATATGGCAAAACAACATGATAAAAAGCTCAATCAGATTAATAACAAAAATATTTTTAAGATTTTGATTCTGCCTACAGAACCCAAAATTTTATTAACATAGTGATACACTGAAGAGTTTTATACTATAAAAATGAAGTATACATTAAAAATTACAGATCATTATATTATCATAAGTTGTACCACCATAAAAGACAACAAATAAAATATGATCAACACTATAGAATATTTCCAATATTCCTGAAGTCCCTTCACACCCTGAAGGAATCACTACTTTCCCCTACTTGATACACTCACAGGGAGTGTTTTGTTTTTAAAAGTTTGATTTCAGTATTTATGTAAAAAGAATAATATTGGTTACATTGTTTTCTGTCTGGTTTATTTAAATCCAATATGTGTTAGACCTATTTATGATAAAACCTCTCCAGAAAGTGGACATAGATGGACTCTACCTCAGCATAATAAAGTCCATATATGACAAACCTACAGCTAACATCATGGGCCCCCCCCCCGTTGGCTCAGACAGTAAAGAACCTGCCTGTAATGTGGGAGAACCCAGGTTCGATCCTGGGTTAGGAAGATCCACTGGAGGAGGGCATGGCAATCCACTCCAGTATTCTTGCCTGGAGCATCTCATGGACCGAAGAGTCTGGTGGGCTGCAGTCCATGGGGTCGCAAGGAGAGAACATGACTGAGTGACTAACACACAGCTGACATCATAGTCAAGAGTGTAAAGTTGAAAGCATTTCCTCTACAATCAGGAACAAGACAAGGATATTCACTCTTGCCACTTTTATTCAATGTCATTTTGGAAGTTCTAGGCATGATAATCAGGAAGGAAATGAAATGGGATCCAAACTGGAAAAGAAATGAAACTTTCACTATTTTCAGATAACATGATACTATACATAAAAAATCCAAAAGAGTATCAGAAAACTACTAGAGCTCATCAATTAATTCAGTAAAGTTGCAGGATACAAAATCAACACACAGAAATCTCTTGCATTATAATACACCAACAATGAAAGATCAGAAAGAAATTCAAGACACAATCCCATTTAAAAATGCATTAAAAATAATAAAATACTGAGGAATAAACCTACTTAATAAGGCAAGTGACCTATCCTCTGGAAATTTTAAAATGCTAACAAAAGAAATCAAAGATGACACAGTGGAAAGATATGCCATGTTTTTGGACTGGAAAAATCAACAATGCAAAATAATGATACTACCCAAGGCAATCTACATATTCTATTCAATGCCTATCAAATTATCAATGATACTTTTCATATAGCTCGAACAAAAAATTATATATTTTATAGTTATGTATAATTAGAACAAAATAAAATTCATATATTTTAGTTATATGTAACTAGAACAATATTACATTTGTATACAAATTTTATGAAATTTTGTATGAAAGCAACAGTATTTATGGGCAATCTGCTAAAACCAACACTAAAAGTTTTCTGTAGTTCTGGCAAAATGGAGCTTTCCCTTCTGAATGAACTCATCACCTTTAAAAACTATGAATCTGGACTGCACCTGTGTGTGTGTGTGTGTGTGTGTGTGTATGTATATGCACACTCACACAAGCATGTGCAGATGTCTGTCAACCTCTTCAGTAAGAATATTTGTTAAACTAGAGTTGTAAGACTGCTGGTAATTTGTCTTATGTGTCTGTTCCTACTGCATTTCATTAAAAATATATCAGTTTATTGTGTGACAAATAACATCAGATTGAAAGGACCATTTTTGGGGATCACATAACTTACTGGAGATAAATAACACATGTCTATCAGATATAACACAGTCACTTGAAAAGCTGACAAATGTGAGGCAAGTTTAATCCCTAAGTCATCAGCTGTTTCAGCAGTTATGATTTTGATGACCTAGTGTAAATATGGAATAAAAAAGTCCACAAATGTTATTTTTCACTAAAGGATTCAAAACTTAAACGAATATATTTTTAAACATACATATATATTTTTTTTACTTTTAAATTTATGAGTGATTATTTTAATATCATTATGGTTCTAAATTATATTTTAACTTTCTAACTTTTAATATACTTGAGCAATTATCCTTGTTCAGTTTACAGCAAATCAGTTTATTTGCAAATGTGCTCATTTACATAAGTGGATCTTATTATACTTATCCTGAAAATATTTTTTAAATAGGCCAAATGTGTAGCAATATGCATATGAGTAATTAATTATGTTATTTCTCAAAAAGGAATAAAATAAACAGTACGTTATTTCTCTGGACTATCATTCAGTAGCTCAGCCATGTCTGAATCTGTGATCCCATGGACTGCAGCACACCAGGCTTCTCTGTCCATCACCAGGTCCCAAAGCCTACTCAAACTCATGTCCATCACGTCGGCGATGACATCCAACCATCTCATCCTCTTTCATCCTCTTCTCTTCTTGCCTTCAATCTTTTCCAGCATCAGGGTATTCAAAGACTCAGTTCTTCGAATCAGGTGGCAAAAGAATTGATTTCAACTTCAGCATCAGTCCTTCCAATGAATATTCAAAACTGATTTCCTTTGGGATGGACTGGGTGGATCTCCTTGCACTCCAAGGGACTCTCAAGAGTCGTCTCAAACACCACAGTTCAAGAGCATCCATTCTTGGCACTCAGTTTTCCTTAAGTCCAACTCTAACATCCATTCATGACTACTGGAAAAACCATAGTTTTAATTATTTGGACCCTTTTGGTAAAATACTATCTCTGGTTTTTAATATGCTGTCAAGGTTGGTCATAGGTTTACTTCCAAGGAACAATTAAAATGTCTTTTAATTTCATGACTGTAGGAACCATCTGCAGTGATTTTGGAGTCCCCCCACCACCCACAAAAAAATGAGTCTGTCACAGTTTCCATTGTTTCCCCATCTATTTGCCATGAATTGATGTTGAGTTTTAAGCCAATTTTTTCACTCTCCTCTTTCACTTTCATCAAGAGGCTCTTTAGTTCTTCTTCACTTTCTGCCATAAGGGTGGTGTCACCTGCATACCTGAGATTATTGATATTTCTACCAGCAGGTGCTTCATCCAGCCCGGCATTTCACATGATGCACTCTGCATACCAATTAAATGAGCAGGGTGACAATATATAGACTTGACGTACTCCTTTCCCGATTTGGAACCAGTCTGTAATTCTATATTCAATTCTAATTGTTGCTTCTTGGACTGTATAGAGATTTCTCAGGAGACAAGTAAGGTGGTCTGGTAGTCCCATTTCTTTAAGAATTTTCCACATTTTGTTGTGATGCACACAGTCAAAGGCTTTGGTGTAGTCAAAAAAGCAGATTTTTTTTTTCTGGAACTCATTTGCTTGTTTGCTTTTCATCACAGGGAACTGGAATGCAAAAGCAGGAAGTCAAGAAACACCTTGAGTAACAGGCAAATTTGGCCTTGGAACACAGAATGAAACAGGGAAAAGGCTAATAGAGTTCTGCCAAGAAAACACACTGGTCATAGCAAACACCCTCTTCCAACAACACAAGAGAAGACTCTACACATGGACATCACTAGATGGTCAACTCTGAAATCAGATTGATAATATTCTTTGCAGCCAAAGATGGAGAAGCTCTATACAGTCAGCCAAAACAAGACCAGGAGCTGACTGTGGCTCAAATCATGAACTCCATATTGCCAATTCAGACTTAAATTGAAGAAAGTGGGAAAAAACCACTACCATTCAGGTATGACCTAAATCAAATATCTTATGACTATACAGTGGAAGTGAGAAATAGATTTAAGGGACTAGATCTGATAGAGTGCCTGATGAACTATGGACAGAAATTTGTGACATTGTACAGGAGACAGGAATCAAGACCATCCCCAAGAAAAAGAAATGAAAAAAAAAAAAAAAATGGTTATCTGAGGAAGACTTACAAATAGCTGTGAAAAGAAGAGTAGTGAAAAGCAAAGGAGAAAAGGAAAGATATTTGAATGCAGAGTTCCAAAGAATAGCAAGGAGAGATAAGAAAGCCTTCCTCAGGAGGAAAACAATAGAATGGCAAACTGGAGATCTCTTCAAGAAAATTAGAGATGCAAAGGGAACATTTCATGCAAGATGGGCTCAATAAAGGACAGAAATAGCATGGACCTAACAGAAGCAGAAGATGTTAAGAAGAAGCGGCAAGAATACACAGAACTGTACAAAAAAAAAGATCTTCACGACCCAGATAATCACATTGGTGTGATCACTCATACTCACCTAGAGCCAGACATCCAGGAACGTGAAATCAAGTGGGCCTTAGGAAGCATCATTATGAACAAAGCTAATGGAGGTGATGAAATCTCAGTTGAGCTGTTTTAAATCCTAAAAGATGATGCTATGTAAGTGCTGCACTCAATATGTCAGCAAATTTGAAAAACTCAGCAGTTGCTACAGGACTGGAAAGGTCGATTTTCATTCCAATCCCAAAGGAAGGCAATGACAAAGAATGCTCAAACTAGTGCACAATTGCTTTCATCTCACACACTAGTAAAATAATGCTCAAAATTCTCCAAGCCAGGCTTCAGCAATACGTGAATTGTAAAATTCCAGATGTTCAAGCTGGTTTTAGAAAAGGCAGAGGAACCAGAGATCAATATACCAAGATCCACTGGATCATGGAAAAAGCAAGAGAGTTCCAGAAAAACATCTATTTCTGCTTTATTGACTATGCCAAGCCTTTGACTGTGTGGATCACAATGAACTGTGGAAAATTCTGAAAGAGATGGGAATACCAGACCACTGACCTGCCTCTTGAGAAACCTGTATGCAGGTCAGGAAGCAACAGTTAGAACTGGACATGGAACAACAGACTTGTTCCAAATAGAAAAAGGAGAACATCAATGATGTATATGGTCCCCCTGCTTATTTAACTAATATGCAGAGTACATCATGACAAATGCTAGTTGGGAGGAAGCACAAGCTGGAATCAAGATTTCTGGGAAAATATCAATAACCTCAGATATGGAGATGACAGGACTCTTATGAAAGAAAGTGAAAAAGAACTAAAGAACCTCTTGAGGAAAGTGAAAGAGGACAGTGGAAAAAGTTGGTTTAAAGCTCAGCATTCAGAAAACAAAGATCATGGCATCCGGTCCTATCACTTTATGGCAAATAGATGGGGAAACAGTGTCTGAATTATTTTTCTGGGCTCCCCAATCACTGCATATGGTGATTGCAGCCATGAAATTAAAAGACGCTTACTCCTTGGAAGGAAAGATATGGCCAACCTAGACAACATATTGAAAAGCTGAGACATTACTTTGCTAACAATGGTCCTTCTAGTCTAGGCTATGGTTTTTTCCAGTAGTCATGTATGCATGTGAGAGTTGGACTATAAAGAAAGCTGAGCTCCGAAGAATTGATGCTTTTAAACTGTGGTGTTGGAGAAGACTCTCGAGAGTCCCTTGGACTCCAAGGAGATCCAACCAGTCCATTCTAAAGGAGATCAGTCCTGAGTGTTCATTGGTAGGATGGATGTTGAAGCTGAAACTCCAATATTTTGGTCAACTGATGCAAATAACTGACTCATTTGAAAAGACCTTGATGCTGGGAAAGATTAGGGGCAGGAGAAGGGGACGACAGAGGATGAGATGGTTGGATGGCATCACTGACTCAATGGACATGGGTTTGCGTAGACTCCGGGAGTCGGTGATGGACAGGGAGGCCTGGCGTGTTGTGGTTCACGGGGTCACAAAGAGTCAGACACGACTGAGTGACTAAACTGAACTGAACTGAGCTTGCTTTTTTGATGATCCAGTGCATCTTGGCATATTGATCTCTGGTTCCTCTGCCTTTTCTAAATCCAGCTTGAACATCTGGACATTCATGTTTCTACATACTGTTGAAGCCTGGCTTGGCGAATTTTGAGCATTACTTTTCTAGCATGTGAGATAAGTGCAATTGTGTGGTAGTCTGAATATTCATTGGCATTTCCTTTCTTTGGGATTGGAATTAAAACTGACCTTTTCCAGTCCTGTGGCCACTGCTGAGTTTTCCAAATTTGCAGGCATATTGAGTGCAGCACTTTCACAGCATCATCTTTTAGGATTTGAAATAGCTCAACTGAAATTCCATCACCTCTACTAGCTTTGTTTGTAGTAATGTTTCCCAAGGTCCACTTGACTTCACATTCTATGATGTTTGTCTCTAAGTGAGTGATCACAACATTGTTTAATTATCTGGGTTAAAAGATCTTTTCTGTATAGTTCTTCTGTGTATTTTTGCCACCTCTTCTTAACATCTTCTGCTTCTGTTAGGTCCATACCGTTTCTGTCCTTTCCTGTGCCCATCTGCATGAAATGCTCCCTTGCTATCTCTAATTTTCTTGAAGAGATCTCTAGTCTTTCCCTTTCTATTTTCTTCCTCTATTTCTTTGTATTGATTGTTGAGAGAGGCTTTCTTATCTCTCCTCACTATTCTTTGGAACTCTGAATTCAAATGTGTATATCTTTCCTTTTCTGCATTGCTTTTAGCTTCTCTTCTTTTCTCAGCTATTTGTAAGGCCTCCTTAGACAACCATTTTGCTTTTTTGCATGTCCTTTCTTGGGGATGGTGTTGATCACTGTAACCCTCCCATAGAATGGCACTAACCTTTTCCATACTTCTTCAGGCACTCTCTCTATCAGATCTAAGCTTTCTCAATTATAGTTCACCCTTGCACAATGCAGGGGGGTTAATTTCATTAGTCAACTGAAAGCTAATTTATGTTAGGGACCTGATAGAATTTGCATTGAATTTGAAAATCCAAACATGGAACAAGATTAATTCTTGACTGTGAAATTAATTATACTGTCTCTTACACATGTGTTTATAATCAATCTATTTGCTAGCCAGCCAACAGTAAAATATGCCTTATAAGGCATATACCAATTAATATCATTTGACTCCTCTTATATTTCATTTTGCTAATTAAACATATTTAAGGAGAAGGCAATGGCACCCCACTCCACCACTTTTGCCTGGAAAATCCCATGGACGGAGGAGCCTGGTAGGCTGCAGTCCATGGGGTCGCTAAGAGTCGGGCACGACTGAGTGACTTCACTTTCACTTTTCACTTTAATGCATTGGAGAAGGAAATGGCAACCCACTCCAGTATTCTTGCCTGGAGAATCCCAGGGACAGAGGAGCCTAGTGGGCTGCCATCTATGGGGTCGCACAGAGTCGGACACGACTGAAGTGACTTAGCAGCAAACTTTTTTAAGACCCTAAACTTAAATATTTACAGAAAACTAATATTGTATAAATATAAATAATTTAAGTATTATACTGGAAACACTGTTTTCTATATATAACCTTTTGAAGCTCTTGATATGCAGCACCAAAAAATGTAAGTCCTTTGGAAGCAAATATGTATGTGTGTGTGTATATATATGTGTATATATATATATATACATATATATATATATATACACATGCACATGTGTGCATGCTTAGTCACTTCAGTCATGTCTGGCTTTCTGCAACCCTGTGGACCATAGCCTGGCAGGCTCTTCTGTCCATGGGATTCTCCAGGCAGGAATATGGAGTGAGTTGCCATTTCCTTCTCCAATATATACACACACATGGTTATAAATAAAATCTTAATGACTCAAACATATTTTAATATTTAATAGAGGCTCACTTCAAAGAGCCCTATAGGAAATTATTTTTATCACAAAACTATTTATTTAAGCTGATCCTAGTACTATTGTTCTGTTTCCAATTCAGGTTTTATATAATTGATCTCCTTAACCAGTTTTATGAGATGAATTGAATCTCCTCCCCACAAAATAAGTTCTGGTCCTAACCCCCAGCACATGTGAATGTGCCTTATTTGAAAATCAGGATTTTTCAGATGCAATCAAGTTGAAATAGGTCATGACTGATTAGGGTAGGCCCTAATCTAATAACAGTATTTATTAACAGATAAGACAAAACTCACTGAGAATGGCTGACACCAACCAGAAGTCAGAAGGAGACAAAGAAAGATCTTGCCCTAGAATCTTCAGATACACCACGGTCCTGCTCACCTCTTGATTTGGGGCTTCTAGATTCCGTAACTGTGAGATAATTTCTTTTTAAATTTCTGTTGTTTTAAGCTGTTATTTATATCAGTTTATGATAATTTGTTATGGCAGCCACAGGAAACCAATACAGCCTGCAGAATTTCTTCATGAGTCTACATATTATGAGGAGCATTTTCTCTTATATTCTAGTGCCCTTTAATTTGTCTTACATTCTGACTATAAATAATGCAGACAATGCAGTAGGGAGAACATTAGTATCCCCAATTTGCAGATAAAAAAATCAAATCAGAGAGAAGGCACATACCAGACACAGCAGACATGATGTTCAGTGCAACTTTATATAGCTACAGAATCTACCTCTCCTAAGTATAGTATTTGCTAAAGATTTGGGAACCAAGCTGTTAATTTTTTATGTATATAATCTTCAAATGTGAGAAGATAGTAGTGGGGTATCTTTTTTTTGTATACAATAATATTTCACTATATGAATGCCCAGAATACACAGTGACTTTATGTTAATACTGCTATCATTCTCTAGAATGCAGATTATTGTTGTATGTGAAACTTTAATATTGTGTTTCTTCCTCACATTCTGTATCAAAGTTTTTCAACAGCTTTTGGGGAACACAAAGTATATATCATAAAATTTGTACAGTTTAAGTGTACAATGATTTTTGGTAAATTTAGAGTTGAGCAACCATCATTACAATCTAATTTTAGAACATTTTTATCATTATGAAATGATCCCTTGTGCCACTTACAGTCATGACTCTTTTCCACTAGTAGTCGAGGTAACTCCAGTCTACTTTTGGTTTTAACAGATTTGCCTCTTCTGGACATTTAATATAAATAAAATTAAACAATAGGTGATTTCTTGCATTTGACTTCTGCCGCTTAAAAATATTTTGGAGGCTCTCCAAATAATATTTTTAGCATGCATCCACACTTTGCTCTTCCATTGCTCAATAGACTTTTGTTGTATGAATATACCACATTTTGTTTATCTATCATCCAGTTGATATTTAGGTTATTCTATTTTTTTTTATTATTATGGCTGAGGTTGCTATGAACATTTATATGTATGTATTTGGGTATACAGGTGTTTCCATTTCTCTTGAGTAGATACCTAAGAGTGGAACTGATGAATCATAGGGTAAATGCAAATGTTTGATGTTTTCAGAAATTGCCAAGCTATGCTTCAAAGCAGCTGAACTCTTATTTCAAATTTCTTTTTATTGACGTGAAGTTGAATTACAGTGTTGTCTTAATTAGTGCTGTACTGCAAAGTTACTCAGTTATACACATATATATATAAATTATTTTTTATATTCTTCTCTGTTATAGTTTATCACGGAGAAGGAAATGGCAACCCATTCCAGTGTTCTTGCCTGGAGAATCCCAGGGACGGGGGAGCCTGGTGGGCTGCCGTCTATGGGGTCGCACAGAGTCGGACACAACCGAAATGTCTTAGCATAGTTTATCACAGGGTAGAGAATACAGTTCTCTGTTAAGCAGCTGAAATCTTTTATATTCCAATCAGCAATATGAGGATTCATTTCTCCCCATCCTTGTCAATACTTTATTATCACGTGTTTTTTTAAATTATAGTCAGTGTAGTAAGTTTGAGGTATTACCTCATTATGGTTTTAAAATAATTTTTCCTAATGACAAAGGAGGTTGAGTATCTTTTCCTGTACTTATTGACCATTCCTATGTCTTTGGTGAAATGTCTATTGGATTCTTTTGCTCACTTTTTGATTGGATTGTTTATCTTTTATTATAGAACTGTAATTTTTCTTTCTATATTCATATATATATTTATTTCTATATTTCCCCTGGGACTGCAAGGAGATCCAACCAGTCCATTCTGAAGGAGATCAACCCTGGGATTTCTTTGGAAGGAATGATGCTAAAGCTGAAGCTCCAGTACTTTGGCCACCTCATGCGAAGTGTTGACCCATTGGAAAAGACTCTGATGCTGGGAGGGATTGGGGGCAGGAGGAGAAGAGGACGACCGAGTATGAGACGGCTGGATGGCATCACGGACTCGATGAACATGAGTCTGAGTAAACTCCGGGAGATGGTGATGGACAGGGAGGCCTGGTGTGCCGCATTCATGGGGTCGCAAAGAGTCGGATACGACCGAGCGACTGAACTGAACTGAAATGAATGGATGTAAGTCCATTATCAGAAATACGATTTGAAAATACTCATCCTACTCTGTGTTTTGCCTTTTCGTATTCTTATAGTGTCGTTTCAAGCACAAAGCACACAATTTTTTATTTTGATCAAGTCTTTAAATCTTTTTGGAAAATTTTAACAATGCAAAAAGTTTAATAAAGAAATAAACAGTTAGCTCTACTTTTTAATCAGTGAACTTAGTTACTCTGCGGTGCTGCCAGATTGAAAATCAGTATTGTATATGGAAAAATTCTTGCTTGTAAAGTCCATTCTAGGACTCCCTTTTGTAGTACAGCATTCAATAATAAGATAGTTCTTCAATAAAATGTAATATGAAATGGAAACTAACATGAATATTTTTTAAAAAGCACTGATCCATGTCCAGGATTAAAGTAGAAAAGAGGACCATTCTCAAGAGTATGTTTGAATTAGAATTTGTATATTTTACATATATAATAAGATATTTTAAATGCTTATAAACTACCATATAAGCAAAATGAAAGTGAGAGACCTTTCTTATAGGATGAGAATATTTTATTTTATTTTTTTATGTTTACATGAGTTGTCAGAGGCTGAGTGAGGAATAGTGTTACAGTGAAAACCTCAAGTGGCCACAGTCTTAAGGGGACCTGTGCTTTAGTGGATTTTCTTCTAGAACCACCCAGACCCCCTCAGCCCCCGCCCCTCAAACTTTGAGTTCTCACTCTGAAAACCGAAGAACCAACCCCTCTTAGTTCTCCAGAAGAAAAGGAAAAGCAACTATTATGAAACACCATCAGTGCCCTGCTCCATAACAAAGGATTATTTTCCAGGGAAAAGTGCTTTGACAGAGCATGTTATGAAACCTTATTCCAGCTAGGGAAAGAGACTTGATACCCAGTTCAGACCCTCATGCATGTACTTCAAAAAGGGAGTCAAAAAATGCATAGTTAATGGGGTGGGGGACAAGTCTTTGAGAAAATAGATTTGAAGCTTTTCAGCCAGGAAAAAAAGTAGGGGACAGTGTAAACACTGTACCAGTAGGAAAATGCTTGTGAAAGTCACAATATTACTACCTAGACCCACTAAAATACTTACCCTTAATCATTAGATCATAGATTGCTGCTCTTCCCCACCACATTATCACCACACAAATAGGGCTCCAGTATAATATCACTATAGTGGGTGTAGTTGAAAGGGGTGTACAATACAGATTCATATAAAGATTTTATACACATACACATAGAGAGTCAAGACATAATATGAAAACACCAAAAGAATCCAAAGCCTCTGGTACATAAAGCAGCAGCAGACATTAAACATACCTCAACTTCTAGTCAGATAAACTTAAATTCTCATACTAAAGGCCTATTTACGTTATTTCCTATTCTCCAATTTCCCAGATTATTTGTCTGGCTTTCAAACAAAAATTGCAAGTATGAAAAAAGCAAGTATGATCCACCTCCCAGAATTCTGGAAATAAAAGCAAAAAAAAACAAATGTGATCTAATTAAAATTAAAAGCTTCTGCACAACAAAGGAAAATATAAGCAAGGTGAAAAGACAGCCTTCTGAATGGGAGAAAATAATAGCAAATGAAGCAACTGGCAAACAACTAATCTCTAAAATATACAAGCAACTTATGCAACTCAATTCCAGAAAAATAAACAACCCAATCAAAAAATGGGCCAAAGAACTAAATAGACATTTCTCCAAAGAAGACATATGGATGGCTAACAAACACATGAAAAGATGCTCAACATCACTCATTATCAGAGAAATGCAAATCAAAACCACAATGAGGTACCACTTCACACCAGTCAGAATGTCTGCAATCCAAAAATCTGCAAGCAATAAATGCTGGAGAGGGTGTGGAGAAAAGGGAACCCTCCTACACTGTTGGTGGGAATGCAAACTAGTACAGCCACTATGGAAAACAGTGTGGAGATTCCTTAAAAAATTACAAATAGAACTGCCATATGACCCAGCAATCCCACTGCTGGGCATACACACCAAGGAAACCAGAATTGAAAGAGACACGTGTACCCAAGTGTTCATCGCAGCACTGTTTATAATAGCCAGGACATGAAAACAACCTAGATGTCCATCAGCAGATGAATGGATAAGAAAGCAGTGGTACATATACACAATGGAATATTACTCAGCCATTAAAAAGAATACATTTGAATCAGTTCTGATGAGATGGATGAAACTGGAGCCGATTATGCAGAGTGAAGTAAGCCAGAAAGAAAAACACCAATACAGTATACTAACACATATATATGGCATTTAGAAAGATGGCAATGATGACCCTGTATGCAAGACAACAAAAAAGACACAGATGTGTATAGCGGACTTTTGGACTCAGAGGGAGAGGGAGAGGGTGGGATGATTTGGGAGAATGGCATTGAAACATGTATACTATCATGTAAGAATCGAATCACCAGTCTATGTCCGATGCAGGATGCAGCATGCTTGGGGCTGGTGCACGGGGATGACCCAGAGGGATGTTGTGGGGAGGGAGGTGGGAGGGGAGTTCATGTTTGGGATCGCATGTACACCCGTGGTGGATTCATGTCAATGTATGGCAAAACCAATGCAGTATTGAAAAGTAAAGTAAAGTAAAAATAAAAATTTAAAGTATTAAAAAAAAATCAATACAAACCACTTCAGAAAAAAAAAAAAAAATACAATCTGAAAAATAAAGCAATTGTTGGAAGAAGCCTGAGATATGACACAAATATAAAAGTTATTAGGAAATTTAAAATAACTGTGATTAATGTGTTAGTGGATCTATGGAAAAGTAGACATGGTGGATGAACATACAGATAACACAAGAAAATAGACTAAGTAAAAAATAATTAAAAAAATAAATGTTAGAAATAGAAAACAAAATACAAATAAATAATGCTTTTCCTGGCCTCATCAGTAGACTCAATACAGTTAAGCAATAATTAGTGAACTTAAAGATAGATCAATAGAAGCTTCTCAAGCAGCAAAGAGGGAAAAGATGAAAAAAATAAGTCAAAGCATTGGGAAACTATGGGATGATCCTAAAAGATCTAACATGCAAATAATTGAAATAGTATTTCAAAAAATAACAAGACATATTTGAATTAAAAATGCCTAAAAATGTCTGAGAATTAATGACAGATACCAAAACACAGAGCCAGGAATCACAGATAATACAAAGCTGATAAATATGCATGTACACACACACACACACACACACACACACACACACAAGTCCTAATACATTTCAACCTTCAGAAAAATCAAAGACACAGAGAGAATCTTGAATGAAGACAGAGGAAAAATAATTTACTTAGAGGAATAAGCACTAAAATTATTACTTATTATCTAAGTAATAAACAATGCAAGTAATAAGAAAGTACTGTAAAATATTTAAAGTGTTAAAAAATAGATTTATAAAATCAGTGAAATTATCCTATAAAAGTGAAAGAGAAATATTCTACAGACAAAAACTGGGGAATATCATTGCCAGCAGAACTGCCTGGCAGTAAATATTAAGAGACATTTTTCAGGGAGGGGGAAAATGATACAGATTAAGAACTTAGACTTACATTAAGAAATGAAAACAAATGAATGATGGAAAAATAGATAATGTAGTTTGCATTCTTAAGTTATCTAAAAAACAGTTGTTTAATTCAATGCTAGTGGCAATTTCAGTGGCAAGCATGAAAATCAACATTTTAGTAATCAGTGAACTAAAATGGAATGTAATGAATGGATTTAATTCAGATGAACATTATATCTACTACTGTGGGCAAGAATCCCTTAGAAAAAATGAAGTAGCCATCATAGTTAAAAAAAAGAGTACAAAATGCAGTACTTGGATGCAATCTCAAAAACGACAGAATAATCTCTGTTCTTTTCCAAGGCAAACATTCAATATCACAGTAATCCAAGTTTATACCCAGACCAATAATGCTGAAGAAACTGAAGTTGAATGGCTCTATGAAGACCTATAAGACCTTTTAAAACTAACACCAAAAAAAGATGCCCTCTTCATTATAGGGGACTGGAATGTTAAGTAGGAAGTCAAGAGCTACCTGGAGTAACAGGGAAATTTGACCTTTGGATACAAAATGAAGCAGGGCAAAGGCTAACAGAGTTTTGCTGAGAGAATGCACTGATCATAGCAAACAACCTCTTCCAAAAACACAAGAGAAGATTCTACACATGGGCATCACCAGATGGTCAATACCAAAATCAGATTAATTATATTTTTTGCAGTCAAAGATGGAGAAGCTCTGTAAAGTCAGCAAAAACAAGACCAGGATCTGGCTATGGCTCAGATTATGAGCTCCTTATTGCAAAAATCAGACTTAAATTGAAGAAAGTAGGGAAAACCTCTAGACCATTCAAGTATAACCTAAATCAAATCCCTTATGATTATACAATGGAAGTAAGAAATAGATTCAAGGGATTAGATCTGATAGAGAGAGTGCATGAAGAACTATGGATGGATGTTTGTGACATTGTATAGGAGGCAGTGAGTAACAACATTCCCAAGAAAAATAAATGGAAAAAGGTAAAATTGTTGTGGGAGGAGGCCTTACAAATAGCTGAGAAAAGAGAAGTGAAAGGAAAAGGAAAAATGGAAAGATATACCCATTTGAATGCAGAGTTCCAAAGAATGGCAAGGAGATATAAGAAAGCCTTCCTCAATGATCAATGCAAAGAAATAGAGGAAAACAAAAGAATGAGGAAGACTAGAGATCTCCTCAAGAAAATTAGAGATACCAAGGTTACATTTAATGCAAAGATGGGCACAATAAGGGACAGAAGTGGAATGGACCTAACAGAAGCAGAAGATATTAAGAAGAGCTGGCAAGAACATGCAGAAGAACTATACAAACAAAAAAAAAAAAAAAGATTTTAATGACCCAGATGATCACAATGGTGTGATCACTCACCTAGAGCCAGACATCCTGGAAGGCAAAGTCAAGTGGGCCTTAGGAAGTGTCGCTATGAACAAAGCTAATGGAGGTGATGGAATTCCAGTTGAGCTATTTGAAACCTTAAAAAATGATGCTGTGAAAGTGCTGCACTAAATAGGCCAGCAAATCTGGAAAACTCAGCAGTGACCACAGGACTGGAAAAGGTCAATTTTCATTCCAATCCCAAAGAAAGGCAATGCCAAAGAATGTTCAAACTACCGCACAATTGCAGTCATCTCACATGCTAGCAAAGTAATGCTCAAAATTCTCCAAGCCAGGCTTCAACAGTACATGAATGATGAATTTCCAGAAGTTCAAGCTGGTTTTAGAAAAGGCAGAGGAACCAGAGATCAAATTGGCGACATCCACTTGATTTATCAAAAAAGCAAGAGAGTTCCAGAAACACATCTACTGCTTCTTTTCTGATGATACCAAAGCCTTTGACTGTGTTGATCACAGCAACATGTGTAATATACTTAAATGGATGGGAATACCGGACCACCTTATCTGTCTCCTGAGAAATCTGTATGCAGGTCAAAAAGCAACAGTTATAACTGAACATGAAACAATAGACTGGTTCCAGATCGTGAAAAGAGTACGTCAAGGCTGTATATTGTCACCCTGCTCATTTAACTTATATGCAGAGTACATCATGAGAAATGCCTGGCTGGATGAAGCACAGCTGGAATCAAGATTGCTGGTAGAAATATCAATAACCTAAGATATGCAGATGACATCACCCTTTTGAAAGGGAATGAGGAGAGTGAAAAGGGTGGCTTAAAACTCAACATTCAGGATTTGCCCGGGCGCCTCCGTGCGCTCGGCCAACGGCCTCTGAGACCGCCCACCCGAGCACCAGGGGAGCCGGCGGGCGGCGGGCCCTCGCCAGGGACCCTCCAGCGGGCCCAGGGGGACAAAAGTGGCTCTAAATCCAGCACGTGCATACTGAGGCAAGTTAATGGATTTAATACGAAGCTCAGAAGCAGATAATGCCAAAGAGCAAGCAGTAATTGGTACACATTTAGTGAGTGGGGCGGCCTTTCCTTCTCCCACTGCTGCTGAGATGGCGGAAATTAGTCCAATTCAGTATGAAATGGAATACACCGAAGGTATTAGTCAGCGAATGAGGGTCCCAGAAAAACTAAAGGTAGCACCACCAAACGCTGACCTGGAACAAGGATTTCAAGAAGGAGTTTCAAACGCTAGTGTGATTATGCAAGTTCCAGAGAGAATTGTGGTAGCAGGAAATAATGAAGACATTCCATTTTCAAGACCAGCAGACCTTGACCTTATACAGTCAACTCCCTTTAAGCCTCTGGCTCTAAAAACACCACCTCGTGTGCTTACGCTGAGTGAAAGACCGCTAGATTTTCTGGATTTAGAAGACCTGCTCCAACCCCTCAAAATGAAGAAATCCGTGCAGTTGGCAGGCTAAAAAGAGAACGCTCTATGAGTGAAAATGCTGTTCGCCAAAATGGACAGCTGGTCAAAACTGATTCCATGTATGGCATTTCAAATATAGACGCAATGATTGAAGGAACTTCAGAAGACATGACAGTTGTAGATGCAGCTTCATTAAGACGACAGATAATCAAGCTAAATAGACGTCTACAACTTCTCGAAGAGGAGAACAAAGAACGGGCTAAAAGAGAAATGGTCATGTATTCAATTACTGTAGCATTTTGGCTGCTTAATAGCTGGCTCTGGTTTCGCCGCTAGAGGTAACCTCAGCTCTCAGAAATATTGTCTCAATAGCTGGAAATACAAAGAATTTGCAAACTGTCTTTGCATTGTATGCCGTTTCACAGTCCACGCCCTGAAAATGTATTTCTCCCAGAAAGGAGGGGGAAGGACTTACATGTGCAGAAGTAAAGGTATATTCTGTCACTTGACTGTATTTACTTTTAACCAGTTCTGCCATAACACCTACTTAAAATTCACACTTTGCATGTTTTGTAAATAGGATCTAGTTGTTTTTTTTTTTCTTTTTTAAGGAATTTTTTTTTTTTTGCCTCTTCAGTCTGCACCACTAATTCTGAGTGTGAGAAAGTGTATAGAAAATGGGTTTAGCAAAATGTCTGTAAAGGAAAAATAGTAATTCATTTTGTCCTATTTGTAGTGATTTCTCAAACCCTATTAGATTAAACGATTTAGTTATAGACATTTTTGCATCCACATTTCAACATTAACACTACTGAAGTCCTGGTCTGGTGTCAGATTTAATAAAATCAAGCCACCCCATGTTTCATGATCCAATGAAACATGATTGATCCTCCAATAAAATAATTCCTAACATTTTCAGTGGTTTATCTAAAATGTGGGCAAAAATGTGCATTTTTATTTTTATTTTGCAGATGGTTTTCTATAAAGTACATTTTTACTAAGTCCGTGTGTGAATGATTAAAAAAACTACAGAATAAGGTACAAATGTAGTGTATTTAATAAACTGTCAACCAAAAAAAAAACAAAAAACTCAACATTCAGAAAACTAAGATCATGGCACCTGGTCCCATCACTTCATGGCAAATAGATGGGGAAACAATGGAAATAGCAAGAGACTTTCTTTTGTCTGGCTCCAAAATCATTGCAGATGGTGACTGCAGCCATGAAATTAAAAGATGCTTGCTCCTTGGAAGAAAAGCTATGACCAACCTTGACAGCATATTAAGAAGCCGAGACATTTTTTTTTTTTTTACCAACAAAGGTCCATGTAGTCAGAGCTATGGTTTTTCCATTAGTCATCTATAGATGTGAGAGTTGGACTATAAAGAAAGCTGAGTGCCAAAGAATGGTTGCTTTTGAACTGTGGTGTTGGAAACAACTCTTGAGAGTCCCTTGGACTGCAAGAAGATCCAACCAATCCATCCTAAAGGAAATCAGTCCTGAATATTCATTGAAAGGACTGATGCTGAAGCTGAAACTCCAATGCTTTGGCCACCTGATGTGAAGAACCAACTTGTTGGGAAAGACCCAGATGCCGAGAAAGATTAAAGGCAGAAGAAGGGCACGACAGAGGATGAGATGGCTGGATGGCATCACTGACATGATGGACATGAGTTTGAGTAGGTTCTGGGAGTTGGTGATGGACAGCAACGACTGGCATGCTTCAGTCCATGGGGTCACAAAGAGTCAGACACACCTGAGTGCTTGAACTGAATGGCAATTTCTGAGTGACTATAACATGTGGATAAATGAACTGAGTTACAGTGTCAAAAGGAACTATAGACAATAATTGGAACTGTTCTGTTTAAAATTACCCAAACTACATGTGAAGTGGCATAATGTGTTATATTAAAATGGATTTTGATTAGACAAAACTGTATGTTGTAAAGTTCAGATAAAAAATCAAGTATTTCTGAAAAGATATATATATAATTGTTATGTTAAAAGTGAAATAAAATGATATAATACAAAATGTTTATGTAAAACCAAACAAAGTAGAAAAATAGTAGAAACCAAGCAAAAGCAATGAATAGAAACAGGTATATCTACCAGAATTTGGTAGATATAAATCCAAAAATATCAACAGTCACTTTAACTGTGTTTAAAAACACCAGTTACCAGACAGTAACTATCAGAATGGACTACAAAAAGCTGAGAACCAACCATGTATTTCTTACCTGTAATCTACTTTAAAGACATAATAAATTGAAGATAAAGGGATGGAAAATATATGTAATAATAATATTAA
The DNA here is from genome assembly GCF_023091745.1 of Budorcas taxicolor. NCBI lineage: Eukaryota > Metazoa > Chordata > Mammalia > Artiodactyla > Bovidae > Budorcas > Budorcas taxicolor. Next base: position 168,700,188 of record NC_068910.1, read on the forward strand.
TCAAAGAAAACTGAAGTGGCTATATTAATTTCAAGTAAATGAGATATAAAACAAGGAAGATTATCAGGATAAAGAAGAAACCTTATATAATGGAAGATGTCAATTTTCTAATACAAAACACATTATATAAATACACACACACACACGCACACACACGCATTTAACAACTGAGATGGAAATGCATTAGACAAAACCTGATAGAAATTCTAGGAGAAATAGAAAATCCAATATCTTAGTTTGACACTTAAACATCCATCTATGAGTAACTGATGTGTAAGCAAGTATAAGTTTAGTAAGATTTTAGATAACCTAAACAGCACTATCATTCAACTTGATTTAATTCATATATATAGAAATTTTTTCAATAAAATGAAAAGTATTCTTCTCAAGTTCACATAAAACTTTCAGCCAATGAGTCACATTGCATGGCAGAAACCAACACAATATTGTAAAGCAATTATCCTCCAGTTTAAAAAAATAGAAAAAGAAATCTTTTAACCAAGACAGACTATATGCTGGGTCATAAAATACACCGTAACAAATTTAAAACAATAGAAATCCTACAGTGCATGCTTTCAGACCAAGAAAGAATTAAACGAGAAATCAATAGCAGAAAAAGTAGGAAAAATCCCTAAACTACTTACAAATCGCACAACACATTTCTCAGTATTATCCATGAGTAAAAGATGATGTCTCAAGGTAAGATAAATGAAAACACAACGTCAAAATTTGTAAGGTGCAACAAAAGCAATATTGAAAAGGACATTCTCATGAAATATAAACATTAGATGCATATATTAGGAAAGAAGAAAAACCTAAAACAAATAACCTAAGCTTCCTTTTAGGAATCGAGAGAAATAAGAGAATATAAAGCTTAAATTAAGTTAAAAGAATAAAAGGAAAAAGAAAAAAATTCAAGCAGATATCAATGAAACCACAGATCAGAAAGCAAAAGAGAAAGATCAAAGCAATAAAAATCTTGTTCTTCTAAAAGAAAACATCTACTCAGGCTAAGGGGAAAAAAAAAAAGAGAGAGAGAGAGAGTATACAAAATCCCTGATATCAGAGGTAGAAATGGAGCCATTTCAACCAATTCCATGAAAATTAAAAAAATCATAGGGCTGTTATATGAACAAATTTATGGACAGAGAAGCCTGGTAGGTTGCAGTCCATGGGGTTGCCAAGAGTCGGACACAACTGAGCGACTTCACTTTCACTTTTCACTTTTATGCATTGGAGAAGGAAATGGCAACCCACTCCCGTGTTCTTGCCTGGAGTATCTCATGGATGGAGGGGCCTGGTGGGCTGCCGTCTATGGGGTTACACAGAGTTGGACACGACTAGAGTGACTTAGCAGCAGCAGCAGCAGCATGTTCATATAATATTTGATACCTTAATTAAAATGAACCAATTGCTAAAGCCTTTGACTCTGTGGATCACAACAAACTGTAGAAAATTCTTAAAGAGATGGGAATACTAAACCACCTCACCCACCTCCTGAGAAACCTGTATGCAGATCAAGAAGCAACAGTTAGAACCTGACATGACCAATTGATTGGTTCACACTTGGGAAAGGAGTACATCAATCATGTATATTGGAATCTTGCTTATTTAACTTATATGCAGAGGATGTCACAGGAAATGCGGGGCTGAATGAAGCTCAAGTTGAAATCAAGATTGCTGGGAGAAATATCATCAGATAGGCACATGATACCACTCTAATGGCAGAAAGTGAAGAGGAACTAAAGAGCGTCTTGATGAGGGTGAAAGAGAAGAGTGAAAAAACTGACTTAAAACTCATTATTCAGAAAACTAAAATCATGACACCAGGTCTCATCACTTCATGGTAAATAGATGGAGAAGAGATGGAAACAGTGAGAGACATCATTTTTGGGGGCTCCAAAATCACTGCATTCAGTGACTACAGCCATAAAATTAAAAGATGTTTGCTCCTTGGAAGAAAAGCTATGATAAACCTACAATGCATATTTTAAAAGCAGAGATATCACTTTGCTGATGAAGGTCCAATTAGTCAAAGCTATGGTTTTTCCAGTAGTCATGTATGAATGTGAAAGTTCAACCATAAAGATGACTGAGCACCAAAGAATTAAAGCTTTCAAACTGTGGCATTGAGGAAGACTCTGGAGAGTCCCTTGGAGTGCAAGGAGATCAAGGCAGCCAATTCTAAGGAAATTAACCCTAAATATTCACTGGAAGGACTGATGATGAAGCTGAAGCTCCATTACTTTGGCCACATGATGTGAAGAGACAATGTATTGAAAAAGTCCCTAATTCTGGGAGGGATTGAGGGCAGGAGGATAAGGAGCAAAAGAGGGTGAGATGGTTGGATGGCATTGCCAATTCAATGGACATGAGTCTGAGCAAACTCCAGGAGATGATGACGGACAGGGAGGCCTGGTATGCTGCATAATATGGGTTTGCAAAGTGTTGGACATAACTTACTGATTGAACAGCAACAACTCCTCAAAGGACAAAAACTGTGAAAAGTCACAAATAGAGAAATAGATCATGAATTTTTATCTCTATTAATTAAATTGAATCAGTAATTTAAAACTTTCCAAAAATAAAATCTCCAATATCAGGTAGTTTCACTGGTGAATAATTCCAAACGTTTAAAAATAAATCTCTCTACTATCTTTCCAAAATTAAAAGCAGAAAGTATAGTTCCTCACTTAACAAGGCCAGCATTACCCTACTATCAAAACTAATAGACACTTCAAGAAAATTACAGATCAAAATTTCCTGCATATATAAAAGCAATATAATCTCAGAAAAAATATTATCAAAGTGCGCTCAAAAACATATAAAAGGATAGCACTTTTTGACCATTCATGGAAGACTAAATATGAATATATTTCATCATAATAACAGACTAAATGAGAAAAAATCATATGGTCACATCAACAGAATGAAAAGAAACTTGTAAATAAGCACTGTACTTGAACTGATTAGGCTGTTTTCCATGAAGCACAGGTTGACAGCCCTGAATACACTACATATATATACAATAATTGAACAATTACATAAATTCATGGCAGAAGGTGGGAGCCAGGTTTCCTACTGTTGTAGTACAAGTATTCACAAGTATTCATACTAGAAAGAGGTTAAAATGATCCATGTGGTAGTAGATTAGAGAGGAAGACTTTGATGTGGACTCACATTTAGCTTTCAGACTCAGATGAATACAGAAATTCTTAAGAATAAGTGTATATATTCAGTTAGTATACATATATTCCCTTGTTTTGTCATTGAGAGGGCTTAAAGTTTCTCTAGTGGCTCAGATGGTAAAGAATCTGCCTGTAATACAGGAGACTCAGGTTCAATCCCTGGGATGGGAAAATCCCTTGGAGAAGGAAATGGCAACCTACTCCAGTATTCTTGCCTGGAGAATTCCATGGACAGAGGAGCCTGGCAGGCTACTGTACATGGAGTCATAAAAAGTTGAACATAACTGAACTACTAACAATTTCAGAAGCAATAGCACCCCAACAACAATAAGCATACCTAATATCAAGGCCACTTTCTGCTATAAGGGTGGTGTCATCTGCATATCTGAGGTTATTGCCTTTTCTCCTGGCAGTCTTAATTCTAACTTGTGCTTCATCCAGCCCAGTGTTTCTCAAGATGACATCACCTTTATGGCAGAAAGTGGAGAAGAACTAAAGAGCCTCTTGATGAAAGTGAAAGAGGAGAGTGAAAAAGTTGGCTTAAAGCTCAACATTCAGAAAACTATGAACATGGCATCCAGTTCCATCACTTACTGGCTGATAAATGGGGAAACAATGGAAACAGTGGCTGACTTTTGGTTTTTCCAAAATCACTGCAGATGGTGACTGCAGCCATAAAATTAAAAGATGTTTACTCCTTGTAAGGAAAGTTATGACCAACCTAGACAGCTTATTAAAAAGCAGAGACATTACTTTGCAAACAAAGATCCGTCTAGTCATGTATGGATGTGAGAGTTGGACTATAAGGAAAGCTGAGCACTGAAGAATTGATTCTTTTGAACTGTGGTGTTGGAGATGACTCTTGAAAGTCCGTTGGACTGCAAAGAGATCCAACCAGTCCATCCTAAAGGAGATCAGTCCTGAGTGTGCATGGAGGAACTGATGTTGAAGCTGAAACTCCAATACTTTGATCACCTAATGCAAAGAGCTGACTTATTTGAAAAGACCCTGACACTGGGGAAGATTGAAGGCAGGCGGAGAAGGGGAAGACAGAGGATGAGATGGTTGGATGGTATCATCGACTCAGTGGACATAAATTTGAGTAGACTCTTGAAGTTGGTGATGGACAGAGAGGCCTGGCATGCTGTGGTCCAAGGGTCGCAAAGAGTTCGACAAAACTAAGTGACTGAACTGTACTTAACTATCAAGGTCTTGGTTTGTACTATCATGCTCTAATATAAGAAACCAGGACTCATGGCAAAAAGATTGATTCTAGGGTTGGGACAGGTAGTATATGAGATTATCTTGGGGCACTTTTCAGTACTAAAAAGAAGGGAAGCATTTAAAAAGAAACACACACATAATTTAAGCATGTCTCAAAGGGACACAGGAGCCTAATGAAGCTGAAGGAATTTGAGTAGTATTAGAATAAAGTAGTATTGGATTATAACCCAAAGAATAAAATAAATATCTATGATATAAATAAATTAATGATTGACTATATACATAAATGGTGGCTTCCATGATGGCTCAGTGGGTAAAGAATCTGTCTGCAATATAGGAGACACAGGATACCCAGGTTCACTCTTTGGGTGAAAAGATCCCCTGGAAGAGGAAATGGCAACCCACTCCAGTAGTCTTGCCTGGAAAATCCCATAGACAGAGCAGCCTGGTGGGCTATAGTCCATGGATAGCATAGGGTCGAACACTACTGAATGACTAACACACATATCAATAAATTGGGGGATAAAGCTCTCATAGAGAATAATTTCATGTAACTTATGTAAATATTTCCCCTTAAACAGGTGAAGCATATAACCTCACTTAAGTGTGGGCTCGGTATAGTATTTTATTTCAAAGAGCCAAATATGGAAAGAAAAAAAAAAGTAAATTTACAGTGAATAAAACTGACAAACACTATCTCAATCCAGATGATCAAGCTCGGTGTCAACAGTGATAAGTCATGTTGAGAGTAAATATCTTCTTTCCCAAAATACATTACCCTAGTCTAATCATGATAAAAATATCAGACAAATACAGATTGAAGGATATACTATAAATTATTTGTTCAATCTTCTTTAAAATATGAAAATCATCAAAAAGAAAGAAAGTCTGAAAACCAAGAGGATCCTAAAAAGACACAACAACTAAATGCACTCTGGTATCTTAGATAGACACCAAATGAGAAAAAAGATATTAAGAAAAATCTGAGGAAATGTGAATTAACTATGGACTTTATTTAAAATTGTATTGGTATTAGCTCATTAATTATGCCAAATATACCACACTAGTAAAGGATGTATAGTATTTGTCATATCCTTCTCCTAGGTATATTTATTTGTGTTTCAGAATGAAAAAATCCTGGATATTCCTCTTTCTCTCCCCCAGGAGAATTCTTTTATAGTAGGATATAAATGTTTCTCTGTCTTAGAAGAAAACGGGAGAACAGCTGTCCCGCTTCTACATAAACTTGCAGATTCATATTTTTGGAAGCCTCTCTGTGGTAAATGCCTGACATTAAGCTTTTTGATTGTAAGAGAGTGTCTGACGTTAAGCTTTTGATTCCTAAGGCGCTGATTTCAAAGACATCTATCTAGAATAAGCATATTCCCAGCTGTATGACAGAGCTACTAGTAAAAGAAAAAAAAAAAAAGAAAGAAAGAACTTGATTAGGAACTGGACTGTCCCCACCCACAAAATTCATTCCTCTTTTAGAAACCTTGGGTAACTGACTGATCACTTGACCACTTCTCTGATCCTGTGACTTCACTTCTTCCTGTACACTAATTCCAAATCTCCTGCTTTAAATTTTATTACTAAAGAGGGATCTGGAGGAGTCCTAGGTACCCCACCTTTGGGCTCTAATAAAGGCAGAGGCCTTAGTTTCCTTCTCTTTATACCCGCCACCTCACCTGGAGCTTGCTGTATGCCCTTCAGGATCTATGGTTAATAAATCTTGTTCTTCTAAGCTCCAGGATAGTTTTGCTGAGATGTGACATTAGAACTGCAAGGGCTGATCCAGAAACAAGACTGGCCCTTGTGGTGGTGGTAGAGAATGTCCAAGGGATTCATTAGGAGTTAATATGAGTCCAAGTGAGTGCTTCCTATATTCCTAGATAAGAATATGACTATCAATGTGCTGAGATTCATACTACAGTCTCTGGAAGTATAATCCCCCTACATGTGTAGACTGTCCATCTGGCTCTCATTCTGATGCCTGTGGTGTGAGGGGCCAATGTTAGAATATTATTCTTCCCCTGTGCTTTTGAAGTAAATGAAGCTCTGATCTCTAACCCAGAGGCCTGATGTTTCTGCTAGTATGGAAGTATGTGATATGTCTACATGTGTATATATCTTTGTACATCTTTATCATCCCTCTATATACCTACACACAAACAGAAAAACATTTACTTATAAATCCAAACTGAAGTAGTCACAGTCAATATTTCTTTTCTCCATAGGTTTGATTCTCTATATGTACACATTTAAACAAACACACAAGATGACCACCTTCTCTATTACTCTCATATTTGGCTTAATTTTTCAGCATCTTACAAGTTTTACACATTTATTCATTTTTAACAACTATGCTTTTTGCCATGCCAGTATACTAACTAATAATTTTGTTAAAGCTTTCTTGACAATGACTCAATTTGTTTTTCTTAGCTTTATTCTGAATAACAATATCCTTGTAACAGCTAGAACTTATAATCTAATTATAATTTTTCTGTTGTACTCTATATTAAATATAAACATTCAATCTTTTAAAAGCTTATCCAAGTTTTGTGACTTGAACTACTTTGTTTTTTCCTGATCATGAAAATTATTAGAGCTGATAGCTTTAAACTAAGAACCAAAATTAAAAAAATATTCAGTTCCACAAAAAAAAAAAAAAAAAAAAACCTCAATGGATATAGGGTGTAGTCACAGGACTAGAGGAATATGTGATTAAATAGAAAAACATCTATTTCTGGTTTATTGACTATGGCAAAGCCTTTGACTGTGTGGATCACAATGAACTGTGGAAATTTCTGAGAGAGATGGGAATATCAGACCACCTGACCTACCTCTTGAGAAACCTGTATGCAGGTCAGGAAGCAACGGTTAGAACTGGACATGGAACAACAGACTGGTTCCAAATAGGAAAAGGAGTACGTCAAGGCTGTATATTGTCATCCTGCTATTTAACTTATATGCAGAGTACATCATGAGAAACGCTGGACTGGAAGAAACACAAGCTGAAATCAAGATTGCTGGGAGATATATCAGTAACCTCAGATATGCAGATGACACCACCCTTATGGCAGAAAGTGAAGAGGAACTAAAGAGCCTCTTGATGAAAGTGAAAGAGGAGAGTGAAAAAGTTGGCTTAAAGCTCAGCATTCAGAAAACGAAGATCATGGCAATCGGTCCCTTCACTTCATGGGAAATAGATGGGGAAACAGTGGAAACAGTGTCAGACTTTATTTTTTGGGGGCCCCAAAATCACTGCAGATGGTGACTGCAGCCATGAAAGTAAAGGACGCTTACTCCTTGGAAGAAAAGTTATGACCAACCTAGATAGCATATTCAAAAGCAGAGACATTACTTTGCCGACTAAGGTCTATCTAGTTAAGACTATGGTTTTTCCAGTAGTCATGTATTGATGTGAGAGTTGGACTGTGAAGAAAGCTGAGTGCCAAAGAATTCATGCGTTTGAACTGTGGTGCTGGAGAAGACTCTTGAGAGTCCCTTGGACAGCAAGGAGATCCAGCCCGTCCAATCTGAAGGAGATCAGCCCTGGGATTTCTTTGGATGGATTGATGCTAAAGCTGAAACTCCAGTACTTTGGCCACCTCATGCGAAGAGTTGACTCATTGCAAAAGACTCTGATGCTGGGAGGGATTGGGGGCAGGAGGAGAAGGGGACAACAGAGGATGAGATGGCTGGATGGCATCACTGACTCGATGAACGTGAATCTGAGTGAACTCCGGGAGTTGGTGATGGACAGGGAGGCCTGGCATGCTGCGATTCATGGGGTCACAAAGAGCCGGACATGACTGAGTGACTGAACTGAACTGAACTGAAGAACTGGGAACAGGGCAGACCCAGGACTTTTACCAGCAGGAAATCATGGATCACATTTGTATCACTCTAACATTAGATGCTCCTTCTTCAAGAAATAGTCTGTGTATTTAGTCACCATGTTACAGTCCCAGGTGAGAGATTGTTGTTGTTAGTCACTAAATTGTGTCCAACTCTGCATTCAGATTTTCTTTTAATACACACAAATCCAGAAAAAACTTCCCACTTAATATGCAATTTTTATTTAATATGCAATTTTTATTCAAATAAACAAAAACAGACTTGCTCCCTTCCTAATGAGAGAAAAGACAAGGTCACAACTTGCTACTGAATCTCAAAAGGAAGCATCAGAAAGTCAGACCACTAGGTGATGGCTCAGTTCATTTTCCTTTCAATTCTCACCACTAATATACCCTACGTAACAGTACAGTGAGAAGCGAAATAACCGTGTTCTTGCATAAGAACAACTTAAAAGAACTTCGGAGGCCTTGCTTGTGTTAGATAACAGTTGTCTTCTAATAATCTTTGCCTCCAAGCATAGGAATACCACAATGTATTCCAAATAATTTCATTCAGATCTTCATTGGCTAAACCATCTCTCTTTCTTATCCATACTCTCGTGTGTTTAATCGCTCAGTCATGTCCATTTCTTTGAGACTCCCATGGATTGTAGCCCACCAGACATGTCTGTCAGTGCGGATTCTCCAGGCATGAATACCAGAGTGGGTTGCCATGCTCTCCTCCAGGGGATCTTCCCAACCCAGGGACTGAACCCAGGTCTCCTGCATTGCAGGCGAATTTTTTACCATCTGAACCACCAGGGAAGCCACATCCATAGTCATGGCCATATACTAAATATCGTGTTCTCTTTCCAATGATTCAGTAAGGAGCACTGACTACAGTGAGACAGTAAAGATTTTAATTTATGGAAATCATAATTGTGTGCCTTGGTGGAATCAGCCCTTCATTGGTTTCTAAGAACTGTAGACTAGGAGGAGAGCCTAGAATCACAGAAACAAGACCTAAATGTCTTCCGAATAAGCCACTAGTGTAATCCTAAGCAGCATATCTAGAGAAACCCTTAATTCAGTTACTGTCAATTTTCCTACATCATTTAATAAAATCTTGTCCCTCCATATAGAGAATATTCTTTCCAACAATTAAAGTACCTACTTTAAATAAACATAAACAAATTCATATTAGCTTATGCTAATGATAAATGAGTTCTGTTATGATAATACAGTCTGTTTGAAATCTGCATTTCGTGGTTTTAAATTTGACATTTTAAATACCATTCTTTTAATTACAAAATTAATTAGAGTATAATATTCCACACATTAATGATGACAATTAACATGCCACAGAATATAAAGTGTTCTCAAATGTGAATATTATTGGTGTTTATTGAAAACAGGTAAATTTTTATTTAAAATATGCATAATTGCATTCATTTGTAGGAACATCTTTTAGGAAATTATGGTTAGAATTCTTTTTTCTTTCTTTCAATGTGTCTCTTATTTTTGAATGAGCATTGAAAAGTTATTAAGAAGCATAGTAAACTTAGGAAAATAGACTTTTATCAGCAAATATTCTCCTCTAATGAGTTCACCAAGTTACAACATTGGGATGTTTCTTTATTTGTAAATTTTGAGTAAATAAATTTCTTGTCAGAAATTTCTTTACTTAAAAAGCCAACAGGTAAATTCGCAGATTTACAGGTTCATAGTTATAGATATCGGAGAAGGCAATGGCAACCCACTCCAGTACTCTTGCCTGGAAAATCCCATGGACGGAAGAGCCTGGTAGGCTGCAGTCCATAGGGTCGCTAAGAGTCGGGCACGACTGAGCGACTTCACTTTCACTTTTCACTTTCATGCGTTGGAGAAAGCAATGGCAACCCACTCCAGTGTTCTTGCCTGGAGAATCCCAGGGACGGGGGAGCCTGGTGGGCTGCCGTCTATCGGGTCGCACAGAGTCGACAAGACTGAAGCGACTTAGCAGCAGCCGCAGTTATAGATATCAGTTAACTTCTTGGGGGTAGTGGGAGACGAGACATAGAGTAAGCCATTCTAGTCTTCAGAATCATGCAAAATACAAAGTGTACAAATTCTTAAGAATTGCATTACACATGTGCAGGAGTGCTTCTCTATACCTGGTCTCATCCCTACAACTTTCAGCATAAAAAATAAAAATTACAGGTCAAGAAACTGATTTCAGATTCAATATTATCTTACGGTCAATTTTTATAGACTTTAATTTATTAACTCAGTTATCACTGGTTGAAAAAATATATTTGCTAGAGTTTTCTATGATAGTATAGTAGGCTGATGTCTCCCTTAACAGACTAAGTCAGACCCTAGTTGACTGCTCATCTCATCTGTAGAAACAATGTAGATCAAGACACTCTGGTTTCCATTCCAACTTAAAATCTATTTTGGTAATTACTTCCATATTGCCACTTAGCATTGAGGGCCACCTCTTTATCTGATTTTTGAGAATACTCACAATTTTACTAAAAGAAAGAAAATAAGTTTCATGGTAATTGGAATACCAAGATAAATCAGCTTCTACTGTCAACTCTGGCCTGATGACATTCTCAAATATCTTCATGTGTTCTCATCAGTGTATTATTATCTTGGTGAAAAAAGCTTCTTTTGAGCCCCTCCTAGGAACATAAAGTGGTTATTCCCAAACTGGCCTTTGCAGGTTAAAAAAAAAAAAAAAAAAAAAAGGCTGTTATTGTCTTATAGCAAGAAGGAGAGGGTTGTTTTCTTTGGTTGGGAATATCAGGAGTATTTGGTGGTTCCAAGGTTCTCACCTATGTTGACGGAAATTTCCCCATTGTGTATACCAACACCCTACTCTTTCCCTATCAGGGTCCTGAGTTTAGCATAGATATACAAAGATGTACATTTGGTGTCCTTGAAGCACTATCACTATAATTAAATTTCAATCTTCATTTTTCAGCACATTCTACTTCACACCTGTAGGTGACAAAGTTCCCTTAAAATGTTCCCATGGATATGCTATGACTTTCATTGTGTGCCTTGCATTGACAGCTTGCTAACCTGAAACAAGCATTTCCCTCTTTTCAGGGCTTCTAAAAAAATCTATCTCAAATCATTGACTTCAGTTCTGATAAAGTCCTCTGTCTCCAAAATGTTTAAGTGTAATCCTCACATCACAAGCAAAAATTCCATACTCCACCTTATAGATGCTGAAAGTTGGCCCTAAAAATGTGTCTAAGTCCAAATCTGATGTATGTGTGAATATTTTCTTCTGTGGCATAAGATGTAACTAAAAATCTTGAGAGGAGGAATTGATCATGAATTATCTGAGTAAGCCCTTACTATGATCATGGATATGTTCACAATAATGCAGAAGTAGAGATTTTTTTAAGGACAGATACACAGAGGAGAATGTGGAAATTGGAGTAATGTGACAAGAAAACAAGGAACACCAAGGAATGCTGATAGCCCCAGAAGCTAGCAGAGAGGCATGAAACAGGTTCTCCCTTAGAGCACATGGAGGAAGCACAGCCCTGACAACTCCTAAATTTCAGCCTCAGAACCTCTGAACTGTGAAGGAATAAATTTCTATTGCTGTAAGCCACCCAGCTTGTGGTTATCTGTTATGACAATCACAGGGAACTAATGCACACTGAATCAAAATATTCCACCAATAAGATTCTTAATAAGGATAATGCTTCTTCATGTCAAGGGTTATCATGACCACTATCATCAACATTAATGGAGTCCTTACTGTTATCTGACCATTGTGTTATCTATTACCAGAATCCATATTGAAGGTCACTATGACATCAATTATCTCATGAGACCAATTGTCTCCTGTCTCCCAAAGCAGAACTACAACCAAAGCTGGCATACAAGCAGTTTATGTGAGGATGTTCTTCTAGGAACAAGAGCCATAGTATCAAGGAAGAGTAAAACAGGAATGTCAAACCAAGGATATTACAAGATGGTTTCTGTTCTGAACAAATAAGATTCAAACACTATGGGAATTTTACTCAATATTCCATAATAACCTATATGAGGAAAGATTCTGAAAAAGAATGGATATATGTATATGCGTAACAGATTCACTTTTCTGTACACATGAAATTAACACAACACTGTAAATCAACTATACACCCAATATAAAATAAAAACTAAATTTAAAAACAAGCAATACATACCTTCATGGGCTCTTGATGTGCAAACTTGGCCAGGTTATAATTCCAAGTTATTTAATCATGCATACTCATCTAGATTTAGCTGTAAATGTATTTATTTTGTAGATGTGATAAAAGTCCACAATCAATTGACTTTAAGTAAGAGATTATTCTAGATAATCTGGCCGGGCTTGATGCAATCAGCTGAAAGGCCTTTCTTTAAGAAGAAATTCCATTTATAGCCAGCAGTTAAGCTACCGACTGAGAATTCCAACCTGCCCTTCCTAATGGCCTATCTTATGGATTTTGTGATTGCCTAGCCATTCCCCTTGGTTTCCTAAGTCAATTTTTATGAGAAATATATTTATCTATTTAATCTATATCCAGCTGGTTATATTTCTCAGGTTAAACCTCCACTGGCATGAACCTTCTGGAAATATTTAAGCAGCTGTACCAAATGCACCTTAGGATTTTTAACAGAAACACAGAAATGTATTCATCCATAGACTTCCATTTTCATTTGTTTCAAGGTTTCCTCCTGGAGCTATTAAGTACCATCCATTTCAAGTTTATGCATGAACTAGAAAAGTTGAGCACACCTTACAGATGAACCATGTAATGATGCAGATAAATACTGGGGTAATGCAAGCAAGATATAACATGGAATGAATAAAAAGTGGCCACTGGACTCTGGTTCCTGGCCCATGGCCTGTCTAAAAAGGTGGCTCGGGATGATGCAAATATGATGGTTATAGGAAGTAAGCCTTGTATCCATGTAATTTCATGTAATACATTGTAATCCATGTATACAGGCACATTAACCAAATATGTCACTTGAAATATGATAGAATTTTAAAGATCCATTTCTACTTTTTTTCCCCCCTCAAAGATATTGCTGAAGAAAAGCATAGTTTGGTTTATAATGTTTTACTAGACCCAGCTTAGCAAAATATTTATATAAAATGTGAAACATTAAGTACTTAGCCATTCACATTAATTAAATAAGAGCTATATTTCTTTAAATAACCCTAATGCTACTTGGTGATAATTATGACTGATTCAGAAAACTAAGATCATAGCACCCAGTCCCATCACTTCATGCAAATAGATGGGGAAACAACAGAAACAGTGAGAGACTTTATTTTGGGGGGCTCCAAAATCACTGCAGATGGTGACTGCAGCCATGAAATTAAAAGATGCTTACTCCTTTGAAGAAAACCTATGACCATCCTAGACAGCATATTAAAAAGCAGAGACATTACTTTACTAACCAAGGTCTATCTAGTCAAAGCTATTCCAGTAGTCATGTATGGATGTGAGAGTTGGACTATAAAGAAAGCTGAGCGTCAAAGAATTGATATTTTTGAACTGTGGTGTTGGAGAAGACTCTTGAGAGTCCCTTGGACTGCAAGGAGATCCAATCAGTCCATCCTAAAGGAAATCAATCCTGAATATTGATTGGAAGGACTGATGTTGAAGCTGAAGCTGCAATACTTTGTCCAACTGATGCAAAGAACCAACTCACTGGAAAAGACCCTGATGTTCAGAGGGATTGGGGGCAGGAGGAGAAGGGGACAACAGAGGATGAGACAGTTGGATAACACCACCAACAGGATGGACATGAGTTTGAGTAGGTTCCATGAGTTGGTGATGGACAGGGAAGCCTGGCGTGCTGCAGTCCATGGGGTTACAAAGAGTCAGACATGACTGTGTGACTGAACTGAACTGATGACTGATTAATTGAAGACTTCATTAAATGATTTGTCTGTTAGTTTATCTGTGATCTGTTATACTCAAAAACTATATATACCAAGAACACACTACAATTTTTGATTTAATAAAATTGTGAAAAAAGCATAATAAATCAGATAATTAAATTAAAAATAACATATGAATATAACTGTATAATATACACATATTTGTATATATACACACATACATGTTGATTATGTGTAGTCTCAGAGAAAGAGGTAATTCAAAACACAAACACACAGTATACACATTATATGTGACACCCATGTGTATGTACGTTCTTGGACTTAAAGGAAAAACATTTTTCTTAATACAAGTAGAGGCTTTCCTTAGAGCATAATAAAAAGTATTTAGAATTTTACATGACATTTTAGCACATTTTAACTTTATGAATTAGCTAATTATTCTTTGGGAAGTAAGACTTAAAATTGTATTTATTTATTCACTTATTTTTAACTGAACCTTATGATCCAGAAATATCACTTCTGTGAGGAAGTAAAACAATAGTTTTACTTGAACAGTACTCCCATGTTGACTGCAGCTTTACTTACAGAAATCAAGATATGGAAACAACTTAAGTGTCTGTCAGTTGATTACTAAAGAAATTATGATATATATATATGTGTGTGTGTGTGTGTGTGTACTATATATATACATATGTATATCACACAATGCTGCTGCTGCTGCTGCTGCTGCTACTAAGTCACTTCAGTCATACCCAACTCCGTGCAACCCCATAGACAGCAGCCCACCAGGCTCCCCTGTCCATGGGATTTTTCCAGGCAAGAGTACTGGAGTGGGGTGCCATTGCCTTCTCCGATATCACACACAGTGCAATATTATTCAGCAATAAAAATGAAGGAAATTCTACCATTTGTGACAACGTGTCTGGAACTTGAGGGCACTATGCTAAGTCAGACAGAAGAAAAATACTGTGTTTTTTTTTAAGAATGAGTGAATTAATCCATGAAAATGCATAACAATTACTATATCCATATTTATAACTATTTCAGAATCACCATTAATTTCCTAGTACTTTTAATAAACAAAATAATTGATTTTCAAATCTGCCAGATCCTAGCAAGTTAGCATCAAATGTATATTACAGTTTAAATCATACTGTTATCTTAGTCTATTTTCTATTACTAGGATACTTCTAATGACTATTGCTGTACACCTCCCCAATGATCCTCCAATCAAAAGTATACACTATTAATCTTTTGTCCATGGAAATCAGATAGAGAGTAAGGTGATCATGAGGGAATTTTCCCAAATCTGTTTTCTAAAATCAAGAATGACTTGGATGATCTGAAATATGACTTTGTTTTAGAGAAATTGTATTATGGAATTACCAGTTCTTTCAGATGGATAAACAGGAACTGTGTGGTCATTACTCATATAAATTATGATTATAAATCTGAGCAGTCTTTAGAAATAAATATAACAGAAATAATACATATATTAATGTATTATTACATTAATAATACATCATTAATACATTAACAATGCATCTCATTAATGCTCCCCTTGAGTGTATATATGTGGTAAAATATTAAGTTAATCTAAAAAAGCATCTATTCTTACATGATAGGCATTATAGATATAAAAGATTTGGTAGCACTATAGGTAAGTTTTGAACAGAAAAACAAAGATAACTTAAAACATAAACTATAGTGCACTGGAGAGGGCAGTCCTAAGATGGCGGAGGAATAGGACAGGGAGACCACCTTCTTCCCCACAAATTCATCAAAAGAACATTTAAAAGCTGAGTAAATTCCACAAAACAAGTTCTGAATGCCTACAGAGGACATCAGGCACCCAGAAAAGCAGCCCATTGTCTTCAAAAGGAGGTAGGAAAAATATATTAAAGACAAAAAAAGAGACAAAAGAGGTAGGGACAGAGCTCTGTCCTGGGAAGGGAGTCTTAAAAAGAGAGAAGTTTCCAAACACCAGGAAACACTCTCACTGCCGAGTCTGTGGTGAGCCTTGGAAGCACATAACAGGGAGGAAAAATAAATAAATAATTAAAACCCACAGATTAGGAGCCCAACAGTAACTCCCCCAGTGGAGAAGCAGCACAGACGCCTGTACCCACCACTAGCAAGTGGGGCTGCATTGCTTAGAGTAAGGATCTGGGTTGAATGCCTGAGGGCAATCTGAGCGACTAACTTGGGCTAGCAAACCAGACTGTGGGATAGCTACCACGGGAAACGCCCTAAGACACCACTAGGCCTGCGCACAGAACAAAGGACTGAACAGAACTAACGGGCTGCAGACCATTGCCCTCTGGTGACAGGCAGCCAGAGCCAGAAGGGGACAATCGCAGCCCCAGAGAGACATTATCTACCAAACTGCAAGCAGGCTTCTTTGCTAACTAAGAATTCTTGGGGTTCTGGACAGTCAACATCCGCCTGAGAAGGTGCGCTGGTTGTACATCCAGAAAACCAAGCGGTAGGGATGGAGGAGGCAATAAGTTGCAGTGACTGCGCTCACCAAACACCACATCATCTGAGCTGCTCGGACCTGGGAAAGGCACAAAACTCAGGCCCAACCGAGTCTGCACCTCTGAAGACTACCCGAGTGCCTGAACCTGAGCGGCTTAGACCTGGGAAGTGGACACAGCCCAGGGTCAGCCTCGGATGGTTCCTGGGCAGAACAACCTAGAGCCTGAGCAGTGTGGGCAGGGAGGGCACATGAACCGTAAGCGGGGGCAGGCACAGGGTGCCTGAGGCACTGCAAGCACATGCCAGTGTTATTTGTTTGTAGCATCCCTCCCTCCCCATAGTGCAACTGAACAAGTGAGCTTAAAAAAAGTGTCCATCACTGCCCACTTTGTGTCAGGGTGGAAATCAGACACTGAAGAGATCAGCAAACAGAAGAAGCTAAAACAGAGGGAACCACCTTGGAAGTGACAGGTGCAATAGATTAAAACCCTGTCGTTAGTACTGACTACATGGGAAGGGGCCTATAGATCTTGAGAAATATAAGCTGAACCAAGGAACTATCTGAAAATGAACTGACCCCACAATACCCACAACACCACCAGAGAAAGTCCTAGATATATTTTTACTATTTTTATGATCATTCTTTTATTTTTTAATTTTTTAAAATTTTTAAGTCCTCTATTACTCCTTTAATTTTCACTTCTGTAACTTACTATTACTTTGCAAAAAACAAAGACACTATTTTTTAAAGCAAACTTCATATATATATATAATAATTTTTGTGACTTTGTATTTTTTTCTTTCTATTTTTTCTTCTTTTCTTTAATATTGTATTTTTGAAATTCCAAACTCTAGTTTTCAATGTTTGCTTTTTGGTATTTGTTATCAATTTTGTACATTTGAGAACCCAATCTTCAGTATCCATTTTTACTTGGGAGTGAGATTACTGGCTTGACTGCTCTCTCCCACTTTGACTCTCCTTTTTCTCCACCAGGTCGCCTCTGTCTCCTCCCTACCCCCTCTCTTCTCTACCCAACTCTGTGAATCTCTGTGTGTTCCAGACGGTGGAGAACACTTGGGGGACTGATTATTGGCTGGATCTGTCTCTCTCCTTTTGATTCCCCCCTTTTATCCTCCTGGCCACCTATGTCTCCTTCCTCCCTCTTCTCTTCTCTGTATAACTGCATGAACATCTCTGAGCGGTCCAGATTGTGGATCACATAAGGATGTGATTACTGGCTAGCTTGCTCTCTCCTCTATTGATTCCACCTCATCTCATTCGGGTCACCTCTAACTCCCTCCTCCCTCTTCTCTTCTCCATATAACTCTGTGAACCTCTCTGGGTGTCCCTCACTGTGGAGAAACTTTTCATCTTTAACCTAGATGTTTTATCAACATTGCTATATAGAAGGAATAGTCTTGAGACTACTGTAAAAATAAGACTAAAAACCAGAAGCAGGAGGCTTAAGTCTAAATCCTGAGAACAACAGAGAACTCCTAACTCCAGGGAACATTAATTGATAGGAGCTCATCAAATGCCTCCATACCTACACTGAAACCAAGCACCACCCAAGGGCCAACAAGTTCCAGAGCAAGACATACCACGCAAATTCTCCAGCAAAATGGAACACACCCCTGAGCTCCAATATACAGGCTGCCCAAAGCTACCCCAAAACTGTTGACATCTCATAACTCATTACTGGACACTTCATTGCACTCCAGAGAGAAGAAATCCAGCTCCACCCACCAGAACACCAACACAAGCTTCCCTAAACAAGAAACATTGACAAGCCACTGATACAACCCCACCGACAGTGAGGAAACTCCACAATAAAGAGAACTCCACAAACTGCCAGAATACAGAAAGGCCACCCAAAACTCAGCAATACAAGCAAGATGAAGAGACAGAGGAACACCCAGCAGGTAAAGGAACAGGATACATGGCCACCAATCCAAACAAAAGAGGAAGAGATAGGGAATCTACCTGATAAAGAATTCCAAATAATGATAGTGAAAATGATCCAAAATCTTGAAATCAAAATGGAATCACAGATAAATAGCCTGGAGACAAGGACTGAGAAGATGCAAGAAATCTATAACAAGGACCTAGAAGAAATAAAAAACAGTCAATATATAATGAATAATGCAATAAATGAGATCAAAAACACTCTGGAGGCAACAAAGAGTAGAATAACAGAGGCAAAAGATAGGATTAGTGAAGTAGAGAATAGAAAGGTAGAAATAAATGAATCAGAGAGGAAAAAAGAAAAATGAATTAAAAGAAATGAGAACAATCTCAGAGACCTCCAGGACAGTGTTAAACGCCCCAACATTTGAATCATAGGAGTCCCAGAAGAAGAAGACAAAAAGAAAGACCATGAGAAAATACTTGAGATAATAGTTGAAAACTTCCCTAAAATAGGGAAGGAAATAATCACCCAAGTCAAAGAAACCCAGAGAGTCCCAAAGAGGATAAAGCCCAGGCGAAACACCCTAAAACACATATTAATCAAATTAACAAAGATCAAACACAAAAAACAAATATTAAAAGCAGCAAGGGAAAAACAACAAATAACACACAAGGGGATGCCCATAAGGATAACAGCTGATTTTTCAATAGAAACTCTTCAGGCCAGGAGGGAATGGCAAAACACACTTAAAGTGATGAAAGAAAATAAACTACAGCCCAGATTACTGTACCCAGCAAGGATCTTATTCAAATATGAAGGAGAAATCAAAAGCTTTACAGACAAGCAAAAGCTGAGAGAATTCAGCACCAACAAAGAAGCTCTCCAACAAATGCTAAAGGATATTCTCTCGACAGGAAACACAAAAAGGGTGTATAAACTCGAACCCAAAACAATAAAATAAATGGCAATGGGATCATACTTATCAATAATTACCTTAAACGTAAATGGGTTGAATGTCCCAACCAAAAGACAAAGACTGGCTGAATGGATACAGAAACAAGACCCCTATATATGCTGTCTACAAGAGACCCACATCAAAACAGGGGATACTTGGTCATAACTTTCCTTCCAAGGAGTAAGCATCTTGTAATTTCATGGCTGCAATCACCATCTGCAGAGATTTGGGAGCCCAAAAAAATAAAATGTGACACTGTTTCCACTGCTTCCCCATCTATTTCTCATGAAGTGATGGGACCAGATGCCATGATCTTCGTTTTCTGAATGTTGAGCTTTAAGCCAACTTTTCACTCTCCTCTTTCACTTTCATCAAGAGGATTTTTAGTTCCTCTTCACTTTCTGCTATAAGGGTGGTATTATCTGCATATCTGAAGTTATTGATATTTCTCCCAGCAATCTTGATTCCAGCTTGTGCTTCTTCCAGCCCAGCGTTTCTCATGATGTACTCTGCATATAAGTTAAATAAGCAGGATGACAATATACATTCTGGATGTATTCCTTTTCCTATTTGGAACCAGTCTGTTGTTTGGTATCTCTAGAAGAGTTCTCTAGTCTTTGTCATTCTATTGTTTTCCTTTATTTCTTTGCATTGGTCATTGAGGAAGTCTTTCTTATCTCTCCTTGCTATTCTTTGGATGTCTGCGTTCAAATGGGTATATCTTTTCTTTTCTCCTTTGCCTTTAGCTTCTCTTCTTTTCTCAGGTATTTATAAGGCCTCCTCAGATAGCCATTTTGCCATTTTTCCATTTTGCATTTCTTTTTCTTGGGGGTGGTCTTGATCCCTGCCTCCTGTACAATGTCACAAACCTCCATCCATAGTTCTTCAGGCATTCTGTCTGTGGAATTGAATCCCTTGAATCTGTTGTTCACTTCCACTGTGTTTGATTTGCCTTAGGTCATTCCTGAATGGTCTAGTGGTTTTCCCTGGTTTCTTTAATTTAAGTCTGAGTTTGGTAATAAGGAGTTCATGATCTGTGCCAGAGAGTCAGCTCCCAGTCTTGTTTTGGCTGACTGTATAGAGCTTCTCCACTTTTGGCTGCAAAGAATATAATCAATCTGATTTCAGTATTGACCATCTGGTGATGTCCATGTGTACAGTCTTCTCTAGTGTTGTTGAAAGAGAATGTTTGCTATGATCAGAGTATTCTCTTGGCAGACCTCTGTTAGCCTTTCCCATGCTTCAAATTCTAACACTGTTCAGAAAGTTCTAGGACCCAAAACAGATTTCCCAATCTGGAGTCTGGCAAAAGGAATGAGAACCCCAGATAATTTGACTTTTGAAGCCAGTGGGATTTGATTAGAGGATTCACACAGGACAGGGGAAACAGACTCTTGGGGGGCAAAACAAAGCTTTGTGTGCACTAGGACCCAGGAGAAAGGAGAAGTGACCCCACAAGAAACTGATTCAGACTTGCCTGTGAGTGTCCAGGTGTCTCCAGCGGAGGCGTGGGATCGCCGTGGCCTGCTGTAGGGTAGGGAGCATTGAGTTTAGCAGTGTGTGCATGGGAGCTTTTGAAGAGGTTGCCATGATATTCATTCAGTTCAGTTCAGTTCAATCGCTCAGTCGTGTCTGACTCTTTGAGACCCCATGAATTGCAGCACGCCAGGCTTCCCTGTCCATCACCAACTCCCGGAGTCCACTCAAACCCATGTCCATTGAGTCAGTGATGCCATCCAACCAACTCATCCTCCGTTGTCCCCTTCTCCTGCCCTCAATCTTTCCCAGCATCAGGGTCTTTTCAAATGAATCAGCTCTTTGCATCAGGTGGCCAAAGTATTAGAGTTTCAGCTTCAACATCAGTGATCACCAATGAACACCCAATGAATACCCAGGACTGATCTCCTTTAGGATGGACTGGTTGGCTCTCCTTGCAGTCCAAGGGATTCTCAAGAGTCTTCTCCAACACCACAGTTCAAAAGCGTCAATTCTTCGGTGCTCAGCTTTCTTTATAGTCCAACTCTCACATCCATACATGACCACTGGAAAAACCATAGCATAGACTAGATGGACCTTTGTTTACAAAGTAATGTCTCTGCTTTTTAATATTCTTTTTAGGTTGGTCATAACTTCCCTTCCAAGGAGTGAATGTCTTTTAATTTCATGGCTTCAATCAACATCTGCTGTGATTTTAGAGCCAAGAAAAATAAAGTCAGCAACTGTTTCCACTGTTTCCCCATTTATTTGCCATGAAGTAATGGGACCAGATGCCATGATGTTAGTTTTTTGAATTTTGAGCCTTAAACCAACTTTTTCACATTCCTCTTTCACTTTCATCAAGAGGCTCTTTAGTTCCTCATTGGGTAATATCATTAGGTAATGTTATTCATTACCTACACCAGTGTTTGGTGTCAGGTCAAACAACAGGGAGGGAATACAGCCCAGCCTATCAACAGAAAATTGCATAAAAGATTTACTGAGCATGGCCCACCCAGCAGAACAAAACCTAATTTCCCTGACAGTCAGTCTCTCCCATCAGGAAGCTTCCGTAAGCCTCTTATCCTTATCCTTCAGAAGGCAGACAGAATGAGAATCAGAATCACAGAAAACTAATCAAACTGATCACACTGACCACAGCCTTGTCTAACTGAGTGAAATTATGAGCCGTTCTATGTAGGGCCACCCAAGATAGATGGGTCATGGTAGAGAGTTCTGGCACAATGTGGTCCACTGGAGAAGGGAATGGCAAACTACTTCAGTATTCTTGCCTTGAGAAACCCGTGAACAGTATGAAAAAACAACCATCCCCTAATCTAGTGGTATACACAATATTGGCCTTCCCACATAGCTTAGTTGGTAAAGAATCTGCCAGCAATGCAGGAGACTCTGGTTCGATTCCTGAGTCAGGAAGATCCGCTGGAGAAAGGATTGGCTACCAACTCCAGCATTCTTGGGCTTCCCTGTGACACTGCTGGTAAAGAATCAGCCTGCAATGTGGGAAACCTGGGTTTGATCCCTGGGTTGGGAGAGCCTCTGGAGAAGGTAAACGCTACCCACTCCAGTATTCTGGCCTGGAGAACCCATGGACTGTATAGTCCACAGGGTTGCAAAGAGTCAGACAGGACTGAGTGACTTTCACTTTTACTATACACAATATCAGGTTGTTACAGTAATATCCAATGTTTTGTAAACAATGTCTTTATTGGTTAGGATAATGAAAGCTGGATTTTTAAAAATTTTCCTGTAACTTCAAATTTAAATAAATTATTTAACAATAACCTAAGGAATTTCCATAGGCCCTTTTACCCAGAAAAACCAATTTTTAATATTTTGCTATATTTGTTTTAGCTTCACTGGCAGCTCTGTGGTGAAGAATCTGCCTGCTAAGTAGCAGATGCTGGTTTAATCTCTGGGTTGGAAAGATCCCAGGGAGAAGGAAATGGCAACACACTCAAGCATATTTGCCTGGGAAATCCAGGCATGAAGAGAGGAGCCTGCCGAATTACAGCCCATGGGGTCATGAGAATTTGAGACGACTTAGTGACTAATCAATTACAAATATTTGTTTTACCAGTCTCTACAGTTCATTATTTATGAACTTGATAACTGTAAATATTATGTTCTTTTACACAAAATAATTCAGTATATATTTCCTAATGATAAGACTCTTAGCACACATCAACTGTGTAAGTAACAAAATTTAACAGCACAATAATACTAAGATCATACAAATTTCCCAATATTGTTATTAGTACATATTTTTCTCTTCAGTTCAGTTCAGCTGATCAGTCATGTCCGACATTTTGTGACCACATGGACCACAGCACACCAGGCCTCCCTGTCCCTCACCAATTCTTGGAGTTTACCCAAACTAATCTTCATTGACTCGGTGATGCCATCCAACCATCTCATCCTCTGTCATTCCTTTCTCCTCCTGCTTTCAAACTTTCCGAGTATCAGGGCCTTTTCAAATGAGTGAACTCTTCACATCAGATGGCCAAAGTATTGGAGTTTCAGCTTCAACATCAGTCCTTCCAATGAACACTCAGGACTGATCATTTTTAGGATGCACTGGTTGAATCTCCTTGCAGTCCAAGGGACTCTCAAGAGTCTTCTCCAACACCATAGTTCAAAAGCATCAATTCTTTGGCACTCAGCTTTATTTATAGACCAACTCTCACATGCATACATGACTATTGGGAAAACCATAGCCTTGATTAGATGAACCTTTTTTGGCAAAGTAATGTGTCACCTTTCAATATGCTGTCTAGGTTGGTCATAACAATTCTTCCAAGGATTAAGCGTCTTTTGATATCATGGCTGCAGTCATCATCTGCAGTGATTTTGAAGCTGTGATTTTTGGAGCAGTGATTTTGAACCCCAAAATAAAGCCTGCCACTGTTTCCACTGTTTCCACATCTATAAGCCATGAAGTGATGGGACTGGATGCCATGATCTTAGTTTTCTGAATGTTGAGCTTTAAGCTAAATTCTTCACTTTCCTCTTTCACTTTCATCAAGAGGCTTTTTAGTTCCTCTTCACTTTCTGCCATAAGGGTGGTGTCATCTACATATCTGAGGTTATTGATATTTCTCCCGGCAATTTTGACGCCAGCTTGTGCTTCTTCCACCCCAGCATTTCTCACGAAATACTCTGCATATAAGTTAAATAAGCGGGTTGATAATATACAGCATTGATGTACTCCTTTTCCTATTTGGAACCAGTCTGTTGTTCCATGTCCAGTTCTAACTGTTGCTTCCTGACCTGCATACAGGTTTCTCAAGAGGCAGGTAATGTGGTCTGGTATTGCTATCACCTTCAGAATTTTCCACAGTTTGTTGTGATCCACACAGTCAAAGGCTTTGGCATAGAAAATAAAACAGACAGATGTTTTTCTGGAACTGTCTTGCTTTTTCGATAATCTAGAAGATGTTGGCAATTTGATCTCTAGTTCTTCTGCCATTTCTAAAACCAGCCTGAACATCTGGAAGTTCACAGTTCACATGTTGCTGAAACCTGACTTGGAGAATTTTGACTATTAGTTTACTAGTGTGTGAGATAAGTGCAATTATGCTGTAGTTTTTCTCTCGACAGGACCTAATCAAGAATTACACATTGTATTTAACCATCATGTCCCTTCACTTTCCTCTAATTTGGTCTGTTCCTCGGACCTAATTGACATTCTTAATTTGATATTTGCTTAAGAGTGCATGCTACTTTACTTAGTAGAATGCACCTTCACTGGTGCGTTTTTTGGAAATTTCTTCTAACTTTATTTACGTAATACATTTTGAACTTGAAAAATATTATGTTCTCCTTAGTTTTTCATTTCAGAAGGCACAGTTCAGTTCAGTCACTCAATCATATCTGACTCTTTGCAACCCCATGAATCACAGCACACCAGGCCTCCCTGTCCATCACCAACTCCCGGAGTTCACTCAGACTCACGTCCATCGAGTCAGTGATGCCATCCAGCCATCTCATCCTCTGTCATCCCCTTGTCCTCCTGCCCCCAATCCCTCCCAGCATCAGTCTTTTCCAATGAGTCAACTCTTCGCATGAGGTGGCCAAAGTACTGGAGTTTCAGCTTCAGAATCATTCCCTCCAAAGAAATTCCCGGACTGATCTCCTGTAGAATGGACTGATTGGATCTCCTTGCAGTGCAAGGGTGTCTCAAGAGTCTTCTCCAACACCACAGTTCAAAAGCATCAATTCTTTGGTGCTCAGTTTTCTTCACAGTCCAACTCGCACATCCATACATGACCACAGGAAAAACCATAGCCTTGACTAGATGGACCTTTGTTGGCAAAGTAATGTCTCTGCTTTTGAATATGCTGTCTAGGTTGGTCATAACTTTCCTTCCAAGCAGTAAGTGTCTTTTAATTTCATGGCTGCAATCACCATCTGCTGTGATTTTGGAGCTCCAAAAAATAAAGTCTGACACTATTTCCACTGTTTCCCCATCTATTTCCCATGAAGTGAAGGGACAAGATGCCATGATCTTTGTTTTCTGAATGTTGAGCTTTAAGCCAACTTTTTCACCTCCACTTTCACTTTCATCAAGCGGATTTTTGGTTCCTCTTCACCTCCAGGGTGGTGTCGTCGGCATATCTGAGGTTATTGATATTTCTCCCAGCAATCTTGATTCCAGCTTGTGCTTCGTCCAGTCCAGCGTTTCTCAAGATGTACTCTGCATATAAGTTAAACACACAGGGTGACAATATACAGCCTTGACGTATTCCTTTTCCTACTTGGAACCAGTCTGCGGTTCCACGTCCAGTTCTAACTGTTGCTTCCTGATGCATATAGGTTTCTCGAGAGGCCGGTCTGGTGGTCTGGTATTCCCATCTCTTTCAAAATTTTCCACAGTTTATTGTGATCCAAACTGTCAAAGGCTTTGACATAGTCAATAGAGCAGAAATAGATATTTTTCTGGATCTCTGGCTTTTTCAATGATCCAGCGGATGTTGGCAATTTGATCTTTGGTTCCTCTACCTTTTCTAAAACCAGCTTGAACATCTGGGAGTTCATGGTTCACGTATTGCTGAAGCCTGGCTTGGAGAATTTTGAGCATTACTTTACTAGCGTGTGAGATGAGTTCAATTGTGTGGTAGTTTGAGCATTCTTTGGCATTGCCTTTCTTTGGAATTGGAATGAAAACTGACTATTTACAGTCCTGTGGCCACTGCTGAGTTTTCCAAATTTGCTGGCATATTGAGTGCAGCACTTTCACAGCATCAACTTTCAGGATTTGAAAGAGCTCAACTGGAATTCCATCACCTCCACTAGCTTTATTTGAAGTGATTTTTTGTAAAGCACACTTGACTTCATATTCCAGGATGTCTGGCTATAGGTGAGGGATCACACCATCGTGATTATCTGGGTTGTGAAGATCTTTTTTGTACAGTTCTTCCGTGTATTCTTGCTACATCTTCTTTATATCTTCTGCTTCTGTTAGTTCCATACCATTTCTGTCCTTTATCGAGCCCATCTTTGCATGAAATGTTCCCTTGGTATCTCTAATTTTCTTAAAGAGATCTCTAGTCTTTCCCATTCCGTTGTTTTCCTCTATTTCTTTGCATTGATTGCTGTGAAAGGCTTTCTTATCTCTTCTTGCTCTTCTTCGGAACTCTGCATTCAGATGCTTATATCTTTCCTTTTCTCCTTTGCTTTTTGCCTCTCTCCTTTTCACTGCTATTTATAAGGCCTCCCCAGACAGCCATTTTGCTTTTTTGCATTTCTTTTCCATGGGGATGGTCTTGATCCCTGTCTCCTGTACAATGTCACGAACCTCTCTCCATAGTTTATCAGGCACTCTATCAGATCTAGTCCCTTCAATCTATTTCTCACTTTCTCCCTTATGTATAATCATAAGGGATTTGATTTAGGTCATACCTAAATGGTCTAGTGGTGTTCCCTACTGTCTTCCATTTAATTCTGAATTTGGCAATAAGGAGTTAATGATCTGAGCCACAGTCAGCTCCCGGTCTTGTTTTTGTTGACTGTATAGAGCTTCTCCATCTTTGGCTGCAAAGAATATAATCAGTCTGATTTCGGTGTTGACCATCTGATGATGTCCATGTGTAGAGTCTTGTCTTGTGTTTTTGCAAGAGTGTTTGCTTTGACCAGTGCATTTTCTTGGCAAAACCATTTTAGCCTTTTCCCTGCTTCGTTCTGTCCTCCAAGGCCAAATTTGCCTGTTATTCCAGGTGTTTCTTGACTTCCTATTTTTGCATTCCAGTCCCCTATAATGAAAAGGACATCTTTTTTCAGTGTTAGTTCTGAAGGTCTTGTAGGTCTTCATAGAACCGTTCAACTTCATCATCTTCAGAGTTGCTGGTTGGGGCCCAGACTTGGATTATTGTGATATTGAATGGTTTGTCTTGGAAATGAGCAGAGATCATTCCGTCATTTTTGAGATTGCATCCAAGTACTGCATTTCGGACTCTTTTGTTGACTGTGATGGCACTCCCTTTCTTCTAAGGGATTCCTGTCCACAGTAGTCAATATAATGGTCATCTGAGTTAAATTCACCCATTCCAGTCCATTTTAGTTCACTGATTCCTAGAATGTCGAGGTTCCCTCTTGCCATCTCCTGTTTGACCACTTCCAGTTTGCCTTGATTCATGGACCTAACATTCCAGGTTCCCATGCAATATTGCTTTTTATAGCATCGGACCTTGCTTCTATCACCAGTCACATTCACAACTGGGTATTGTTATTGCTTTGGCTCCATTCCTTCATTCTTTCTGGAGTTGTTTCTTCACAGATCTCCAGTACCATATTAGGCACCTATTGACCTGGGGAGTTCCTCTTTCAGTATCCTATCATTTTTCCTTTTCATACTGTTCATTGAGTTCTCAAGGCAAGAATACTGAAGTGGTTTGCCATTCCCTTCTCCAATGGAGCACATTGTGTCTGACCTCTCCACTATGCCCGCCCATCTTGGGTGGCTCCACAGGGCATGACTTAGTTTCATTGAGTTAGACAAGGCTGTGGTCCTAGTGTGATTAGATTGACTAATTTTCTGTGATTATGGTCTCAGTGTGTCTGCCCTCTTCCAACACTTACCGTCTTACTTGGGTTTCTCTTACCTTGGGTGTGGGGTATCTCTTCATGGCTGCTCCAGCAAAGCGCAGCCGCTGCTTCTTACTTTGGATAAGGGGTATCTCCTCACTGCCACCCCTCCCGACCTTGAACCTGGAGTAGCTCCTCTAGCCCCTCTTGCGCCCGCATAGCCACTGGTCCTTGGGTGTGGGGTTGCTCCTCTCGGCTGCTCCTGTGCTGTCACAGAATGGCAGTCTCAGCTGCTGCCCCTGACCTCGGATGTGGCTTAGCTCCTCTTCGCTGCTGCCCCTGACCTCGGTCGCAGGGTAGCTCCTCTTGGCTGCAGACCCTGACCTTGGACACTGGGTAGCTCTCAATATTGGTGATGGATAGCTCAGTTGGTAAGAATCCACCTGCAATGCAGGAGACCCCGGTTTGATTCCTGGGTCAGGAAGATCCACTGGAGAAGGAATAGGCTACCCACTCCAGTATTCTCGGGCTTCCCTTATGGCTCAGCTGCTAAATAGGATTGTCCAAATTACTAGATTACAACATTTATATCATCCAGTCTTTCACAAAGCTTTCCATGAATGACTGACACAATAATGGAGGTGGCCATACGGTTAAAAAAAAAAAAAAAAAAAAAAGTGGTATAGGTAGATTTCAGGGCTCACAATTTTGCTTATTACTGAAACTGTTTGATATTTGAGAAGATTTTTAGTAATATTAGAAAATATTGTATGCTTAATCACTTTAGTCGTGTCTGACTCTGTGACCCCATGGACCATGGCCCACCAGGCTCCTCTGTCCATGGGATTTTCCAGACAAGAATACTGGAGTGGGTTGACATTTCCCTCTCCAGTGATAAACTATGAAGCAAGTGAAGTGAGTGAAGTGAAATCGCTCAATCATGCCCAACTCTTTGCGACCTCATGAACTGCAGCCCACCAGGATCTTCCGTCCATGGGATTTTCCAAGCAAGAGTACTGGAGAGGTGTGCCATTTCCTACTCCAAGGAAATACTGTATAAACTTGGCAAATTAAATAGGAAAAAATCTCACAATATCTACTGATCTTATGCAAAATTTTTCATTTTCTTGATTTCTATTGACTACCACAAAAAATGCTGATTCTCTAAGATTTCTCAAATATTATCTATAAGAATATAATTCACATAGCTGTAAAGATAGTGTAGGCACAATTCTGATACATTGAAAGTATTCAATGAGTGTGCTACATAAACTTCTTAATAATAATATTAAGAAAGTATAACACATATTTGATTATCCATAATTTTATCTCTGTTATCATAACATTTCCTTTTAGATGCTACTGTATAGGTACCTGGAAGAAGCACAAGCTGGAATCAAGATTGCTGGGAGAAATATCAATAACCTCAGATATGCAGATGACACCACCCTTATGGCAGAAAGTGAAGAAGAACTAAAAAGCCTCTTGATGAAAGTGAAAGTGGAGAGTGAAAAAGTTGGCTTAAAGCTCAACATTCAGAAAACGAAGATCATGGCATCTGGTCCCATCACTTCATGGGGAATAGATGGGGAAACAGTGTTAGATTTTATTTTTGGGGGCTCCAAAATCACTGCAGATGGTGACTGCAGCCATGAAATTAAAAGACGCTTACTCCTTGGAAGGAAAGTTATGACCAACCTAGATAGCATATTGAAAAGCAGAGACATTACTTTGCCAGCAAAGGTCCATCTAGTCAAGGCTATGGTTTTTCCTGTGGTCATGTATGGATGTGCGTGTTGGACTGTGAAGAAAGCTGAGCGCCAAAGAATTGATGCTTTTGAACTGTGGTGTTGGAGAAGACTCTTGAGAGTCCCTTGGACTGCAAGGAGATCCAATCAGTCCATTCTACAGGAGATCAACCCTGGGATTTCTTTGGAGGGAATGATGCTGAAGCTGAAACTCCAGTACTTTGGCCACCTCATGCGAAGAGCTGACTCATTGGAAAAGACGCTGATGCTGGGAGGGATTGGGGGCAGGAGGAGAAGGGGATGACAGAGGATGAGATGGCTGGATGGCATCACTGACTCGATGGACGTGAGTCTGAGTGAACTCTGGGAGTTGGTGATGGACAGGGAGTGCTGGCCTGCTGCGATTCATGGGGTCGCAAAGAGCCAGACATGACTGAGCGACTGAACTGAACTGAACTGACAGATACCTGATGCATTAAAGCATGTTGTTAAAAGAATATTTAATAAGTATTTAAACTGACAATATTTTCCGAACTTCTAAACATAATTATTTTTACCACATTTGGAGTTAAACAACTTTCCCCCATGCAAGCACAATTAGTCTTAATATTTTATTCATTGATGATTTTGAATGACTATTTATATTGATCTCCATTATCAAGTTTAAATCTTTCCTTGCTTTCAGATATATAAAAATAATTTACTCATAGTTTCAATCATGTTGAACCAAAAACTTCGATTTTCTCTGCTCTTCCAGTCATGTGAAACATTAATGTCAATGAAATTCAGATACTGTGGGTTCTATTTTCAGTAATGCACAACTTAAAAGGAAGGCAATTATATTTATCTCATTCCAATAAACCCATAAAGGGGGCATCATTCTTGATTTTAAAAGTCAGTTTTAATAAAGCTAGAGTTTTGACAGGAAATTCAAGAATACCTGTACAAGATATAAAAATACTTGTATTTCTTGTTCATTAGGTCCTCAGCAATGAAACATGTAACCTAAGAACTGTCTTTTAACATGCAATAAGGAAGAATAGCTGTAAACAGATATCCACTTATAGATGATGAGCAACTCAAAAGTTTACTTTTAACATCATATTCCCCAACTAGAGATTTCAGTTTTTAACTTTTAAAATTCAATAGATGTTTATATGATTTTTAAAACATACAATCTTCTAATAGGGAACAAAACCCACAAAATGGTTTTATTTGAATTAAAAGGCAAGTAATCTCTAATAGAACATTTAGATCTTTTCACTGTGTTAAGTCACATTCTATCTGTACACCACAGAGAATCATCTTTTAGATCCCGGGTATGATATGCCAAGGTAGGCTCATGCCTTCTCTAAATGATGTACAAGCTGGTGGGATGCTTAAATGCTATATTGGTTCTTAACACTTAAATGAGAGGGGTGAGCCCAAGTTGAATTATTAAAGTTCAAAATCACTTCTAAAATGCCATCACCCAGAGCATTTTCTTACCCATAATACCAACATTAACACTCACAGCTCAGACATCAAAGGATAACCTATTTTTACTCCCACTAGAAAAGAGAGCTGTTAGAGATTCAATTCACCTTCCTCAAAAGAAATTTCATGGATTTGTGACTATCAGACACACTTTTCACATTTAAATCCTGTTAAAATCTTAATCACACTTCCCCTTTAATATTGAACATTTGTGTTTTCTGGTGCAACGAATCTTCAACCTCTTTAAGCATCAATTTTTAATAAACAGTAATAGGAGGGACTATTTTTCATCAAATAAACACAATTCTAGTTGCTTTGTAATGATATGTTTGGTGTGATACCTGTTAGCAAAATTACAATTGCTACTAAAATGCTTTTTTTTTTTTAATCTTGCACCAAAATGATTAAGAATTAATTGTGTAATGCCATCTCAAAAAACAAAAACAAAAAAGCAGTTAGGACATGGCTTAAGACATGCATATTTAGAATTTCAGGAGAAAAGAAAAGAAAGCAGCTAAACTGAGACCTACAGAGAATATATATATATCTGCACATCCTAAATGTCTTGTTTGGCTTCCAATTATGCTCATGCCTTAGGGGAAGAT
This sequence comes from Budorcas taxicolor, assembly GCF_023091745.1. Lineage (NCBI taxonomy): Eukaryota > Metazoa > Chordata > Mammalia > Artiodactyla > Bovidae > Budorcas > Budorcas taxicolor. Next base: position 168,732,018 of record NC_068910.1, read on the forward strand.
CAGCTTCAGGTAAGAGTGCAAACAGGATGCTTCTTTTTTTCCCCTCTAATCACAGGTATTCAGAGTCTCATTTCCTCCTTCCTTCTACCTTTCTTTCACTCCCTTTTGTATCCTAGCTTTCCACAGAACAGACCCCTTCTACTAAATGTCTTCTAAATATCCCTTTTCTATCTCCACATCTTCAGGGTAATATCCCACCCACCATTGCTCATGGACCTGCTTTCTCTAAAATGAGAGTAGATTCATCTAGTGACCTAAAGTCCCTCTATTATTAAGAGTTCTTCTTTGAGAGTAGAGCTGGGGTGGAAAAATGGGGCATCAACTGTTGCCAGGCCAGATTTTGTAGTCATTCCAAATACCGAAAGACAATTACTTATATTATCAATGTAGGATTTGACATTTTTAGCTGCATCTTTACTAAATCCATACACAGAGAATAATATTTCAGTCCTAACTGAAGTAAAAAATAAAATGGAAGAATATTATTTATTGCATAGTTATCATTTAAAGTATGATACTTTATACTACCAGAAAGGAAATTATGGTCTATAAATAGTTACAATGAAAGAGTTTTAAAAATTAAATTATATCACTGATTATCTTCCTAACATTGAGTAAAATTTAATACTTATTTTTAAATATCAGGCAGAGTATATCCCTGATTACATACATAGGAATATGTTGTTATTTTCATTTTAGGATTATAATTTATCATCCTACAGACTAAGATGGGCTCCCCTGGTGGCTCAGATGGTAAAGAATCTGCTTTCAGTGCAGAAGACCCAGGTTTGATCCCTGGGTTGGGAAGACCCCCTGGAGAAGGGAATGGCTATCCACTCCAGTATTCTTGCCTGGAGAATTTCATGGACAGAGGATCCTGTTGGTCTATAGCCAACTGACCAACTGACATTCTCGCTTTTACAGGATAAGAAAATATTGTAAAAACAATTCTACTTTATCAAGTAAAATCCTAAATATACTATTAGAAAAAAAGTAGTCATATATAGTTTGTATATATAGTTTGCCCCCAGAAGTGATATTTAATAAACATTTTCAAAAATAGGTTAGAATATTTCCCCCACATTTGAAGAAATATATATATATTTGGAAAAGAAGGTACTTGAGAAGAATTATTTCAAATCAGGATATGCCATCCCTGTTAAGGAGAGATTCATCTTAAGCCAAATTTATTTTGTTTTCTCATGAATGCATAAGAAGTTATTCTTTGAAACATCTAGTAGAACAGTAAAAATTCTATTGACCTTAAGGACAGTAGAAAGAAAATCAAGACAAAATATAATTAATGTTTGACCTGTATTTTTGCAAATTAAATATATACTTTTAGAGTATTCATTTTATAAGGTGGTGACCCAGAAAGAATCTACTCAAGTTCCTAAGAGTATAAAAACTCTGAAATAGGAACTGATAGACTAGCAATTTAGTACCATCACTAGCAAGGTCAACGGGTTAGATCCCAAAGCTTGTATTTAAAAGATTAAATTCTGATGCTAGAGCTGCAGCAGTATTAAATTCCTGAATATATTGCTTAGTTATCTTTTTTTTTTTTCTATGAATTACTATTTCCCTAAGTACAACTGTCTTTATTAAGTCATGACTCTATAGGCCTGACACCAAGGCAAGTTATAATTTTATCAGCATTAATGTTAAGAAAAATTGCAAATTTGTCGGTACACAAGTGACATAAAAATAACAATATTATCTATGAATTTCTATGAATTTGATCAAGAAGCATAACCAATCAATGTATGTTTTCCTCACTGATTACAAAAATTATCCTAATAAGGAAAGAAAATGAAAGCTACTGGAGAATACAGTTATATAAAAGGGTTAGACAGCAACCTGAAATTGCACTAGATGTAGCATCCTGCAAAATTAGTTCTAGGGTTTTCACATATGATATAAATTTATCTCGTACAGAGACTGTGGCAATGCAGTATTGCTGGCTGTGTCTATTGTAAGAAGCTTTTAGGACTATTTAGGCTTTCTGAAATTTGTTCTTACCTTCCTACAGAGTCTGAGAGAAATAGCTGGAGTGATCCTGATTGAAGGCCACAGGCCCCACGTTTGCCAGGATCCTTTTGAAGTTTTAAAGTTTTCTGTAATACAGTGAGATGCTTCCTGGTATTTGTCAATTATATTTTGAAAAGCTTTTGGTTCTGACCTGTAGGTTGTAAATTTATTAGTGATGGGCTAGAAGAGGAATGTTTTAAAACTTGGAGATGTTTAAAGATATAGTTTGGGTTGAAAGGAGCCTTAACATTCTCACAATGACAGAAAAAAAAAAGGGGGGGTCCAAAAAACCATAGCAGCAGGTACATGGACTGAAAGATAATATTTTCGGTAATTACCGAAATTTGTTGCCACCTATTTCATGAAGCGTGTACCAACTCCCTGGGTTAGAATGAATGGCTTCCTCTGCTCTGTTTCAAGGGTACTCAATAGATGAGGTATCTCATCTCTCTCTCTCATTTGTTTTATACTGAGTTGCAGACATTTCTCTTTCCTTCGACAAAATGTGGATAATATTTTATTCAGCCCTGTTACTCTTGCATCTTGATCACTGCCTAATACTTAATAGATACTCAATGAACACTACCTAACTTAAAAAGTGAACTTTTGAAGGCACTCTGAGAAGGATAAAGAAAATAGAAGGTGAAGATGTTAAAAACTAACAGAAGAAAGTCACACATTGTGAGAGTTAACTAATATCAAACTTGAGAGAATCAGTATCCCCATAGAAGTAAAAATAGTAGAGAAGAAGTTAAAGAAGTAAAGAAGATAGTAAATAAGTTTCCTAAAATGATGAAATATGCATGCTTCCGATTTTTAAAACTATTACTGAGGTAATGGAAACCATAATGGAGATGGCATTCAGCAAGAGCCAAGAAGGAAAAAAAAAAAAAAACAACCAGAAATGAAAACAAAGTTAGGGACATTAAGCACTAATGGGTGAGATAAAGAGCAAGTTAAACACATGAGAAAATAGGAATCTTATCTTCAGGTAATAACTGAGAATAACTATAAAAAAAACTATATATATATACATATATATATTAATCACATTTATGCATTGCACAGGCAAAGTTGGGGGATGATGACTGAATGGAAAAAGCTTCACCTTGAGTTGTGGGGATTCTGTATCCTTTGGGCTGTCTGACTATGTGTGCTGAGAGTATAAAAAAACTAGCCAAGTTTTAATAGCCCTTTGCTTTAGTGAATTATCAAATGGAATTAAAGTGTGCCAAGAAGCAGAGAAAGAGGGAGACTGGTTCTGATAAAAACAAAACAAAAAGATTGGTTTTAGGCTGGCAGTTCAAGATGAAAGAAAATATGAATAGGAAATAGATTCTTGTCACTTCAGGAACTCAAGTCTACCTTTAAGTTACTGTAAACACAGACTGAATGCAGAGGATCTGCAAATTCTAACACTTCCAATGTTACTCTTTCCTTACAAAAAACAAAAGTATATTGTCCCTGGAGAAAGTAGACATACTTTAGAAATAAATGTGTAAAATGATTTATGAAGAATCTCTAGAACAAAATGCAAATAAACAAGACACAAGGTATGAGAAAGCTACAAACTCCAAAAATCACTAACTATTGTAAATACTTATTTTCAAAATGCTCAATTTACAAGAGCAAAGACTGTCAGACAGGATTAAATTCAACAATATGCAGCTGATAAAAAGCAGATTTTAAAAATAAGGATGCAATAACTGAAAAAGGGGGCTTCCTATGTGGTACAATGGTAAAGAATCTGCCTGTCAATGCACGAGGCACAAGAGACACGTGTTTGATTTTTGGGTGGGGAAGATCCCTTGGAGAAGAAAAGGGTAACTCACTCCAGTGCTTTTGCCTAGAAAATTCCATGGACAGAGAAGCCTGGCAGGCCACAGTCCATGGGGTCACAAAAGAGTCAGATATGATTGAGCAACTGAGCACACACAAAAACTTAAAAGGACAAAGATAAAAAGATGTGCTGTGCAAACAAATAAGAAAAATTAGCATAGCTTAAGCAACATAAATTACAATAAGCATTAGAGGTGAACTGAGTTACTTTAGAGAGACATGCACTGGTTGTACCAATGCCTTATAGTTCTCTCACTGTGATTATGGGCACACAGGGGCTCTAAAATTCATTTTGATGACAATATCACGATGTGCCACTCACCCTCTGGTCTAGTGCCTAGTTTACTTTCTAAGGAGGTACTTCGGCTCCTTTAAAGTCTCAGTCACCACCAAGGTTTGAATTTATGTCAATGTATCAGACACCCAACTGCAGTATAAGGCCTAAAAGTCAGGAATATGTACTACTTTGATGTTTCATAGGATTAAAGGACCTCAAATGGCCTAATCCAAGTTTCTCCTCCCTAGTCTACTCCCATGGATAAGATCCCTAAACCCAACAATCTGCCTTATACAGAGGACTGCAGATGAGGTGCAATGCTTGTTAGTGGCTCAGATGGTAAAGAATCTGTCTGCAATGCAGAAGACCTGGGTTTGATCCCTGGGTCAGGAAGATCCTCTGGAGAAGGGAATGGCTACCCACTCCAGTATTCTTCTCTGGAGAATTCCATGGACAAAGGAGCCTGGTGGGCTATAGTCCATGAGGTCACAAAGAGTCAGACACGACTGAGCAACACTTTCACTTCACTTTCAGACACAAGTTCCTGCTTGTTCCCAGACTAGTGAGTGTCAGAATTAAACCAGGGAATTACTCAGATCAGACATTCATACCCTGTTTTGAGAACCAGGGTATACATCATCCTCTTTTAACTACAAAATCATGCCACTCATTGCCCCAGAGTTTTTACTCTGTTCCTCAAGCACAACCATCTGTTACCCTGTATGGAACCATGTCCTACTCCCCCTGGCTATGACCATGTGACTAATAAACTCTATCCCATCTGTCCAGTGTCAGGTGTCCTGGTTTGTCTATCCCTTTAACTTTAGGATGTGACTCTTTCCCTCACCAATGGGGAAAAGAAGACATAACTAAAGCAAGAAAGTAAGAAAGAGTGTGAAGGAGGAGATAAATTAGAAGCATAAGCATAGGATTCAGAATACAAAAGATTTGTGAACTTTTCACTCGCCAGTGAATTAAGAATATGTATTGCCTATACTGTTCTTAGGTCACTGATCCTAGAGCAAAATTACTTTGTGTTACTCGTAAGATAAGTATTGTGTCCTAAATACTTGTTGGATTGATTGCTGTATTGATTTTTAAGATCTATGACTGTATCATTTCTGCAATACATTTCTATTCTTTTGAACAGGTGAGGAAACTGTATAATGATGTTTTTTAAAATGTTATTTAGAATGTAATACATACATTCCAGGAAGAAGATACACTCAGTACCACTAGTTGTAAAATGAAAGTCAAAGCTATTTTATGAACATTAATAGCATTCTTATGGTGTCTGTCATCAGCATTTTGCTCAGAATATCAACACAGTCCTATTAATAATGTTAGAAGAAGTCTAGTTTAGAAATCTTTGGATCCATTACAGACTGCTTGAAAATACTTAGATATTAAAAGTCTACTTTCTAATCTAAGAAATTGTATTTATTATTTATATATAAGCAAAAATAGAAATAAACAGAAGTTTTAACAGGACATAGATAAATCTTTTCCAAAGGGAGCTAGAACTAAATGAATTATAACTGAGGCAAAACCCTACTGAGAAAGATTCTTTAATATATCATTGCCTACCTTGTCAAAAAATAAAGAAAGCAGTTATAATTTTCTATATTTTATAAATGGCAGAGAGACATATTAAATAAAGAAATGAATGAACAAAGTAATTACTGAAGATAGACAACATTTTTACTTGCTTATTTGCTTTTTAAAAATCATAACAATCTCTCATCATTACAGTCATTACAATCTTTCTAACTGCACTCATCCCACACACTACCAAAGTAATGCTCAAAATTCTCCAGGCTTCAACAACACAGGAACCACGAACTTTCAGATGTTCAAGCCAGATAGAAAAAAGCTAGATGAACCAGAGATAAAATTCTCAATATCTGTTGGATCACTGGAAGTGCAAGTGTGTTCCAGAAAGATACCAAATTCTGCTTCATTGACTATGCCAAAACCTTTGACTGTGTGGATCACAATGAACTGTGGAAAATTCTTAAAGGGAAGGGAATACCAGACCACCTTACCCACTTCCTGAGAAACCTGTATGTAGGTAAATAAGCAACAATTAGAACAGAACATGGAACAAGAGACTGGTTCCAAATCAAAAAAGGAGTACATAAAGACTGTATATTGTCGCCCTGCTTATTTAACTTATATGCGGAGTACATCATGTGAAATGCCAGGTTGGATGAAGCACAAGCAGGAATCAAGTTTTCTGCGAGAAATATCAATAAACTGAGATATGCAGATGACACCACTATTATGGCGGAAAGCGAAGTAGAACTAAAAAGCCTCTTGATGAAAGTGAAAGAGGAGAGTGAAAAAGTTGGCTTAAGGCTCAACATTCAGAAAAGTAAGATAATGGCATCTGGTGCCATCACTTCATGACAAATAGACAGGAAACAATGAAAACAGTGACAGACTTTACTTTCTTGGGCTCCAAAATCACTGAAAATGGTGACTGCAGCCATGAAATTAAAAGACGCTTGCTCCTTGGAAGAAAAACTATGACCAACCTAGATAGCATATTAAAAAGCAGAGACATTACTTTGCCAACAAACGTCCATCTAGTCAAAGCTATGGTTTTTCCAGTAGTCATGTATGGATGTGAGAGTTGGACTGTGAGGAAAGCTGAGTACTGAAGAATTGATACTTTTGAACTGTGGTGTTAGAGAATACTCTTGACAGTCCCTTGGACTGCAAGAAGATCCAACCAGTCCATCAAAGGAAATCAGTCCTGAATAATCATTGGAAGTACTAATGCTGAAGTTTAAACTCCAATACTTTGACCACCTGATGTGAAGAAATGACTCATTGGAAAATATCTTGATGCTGGGAAAGATGGAAGGCAGGAGGAGAAGGGGATGACAGAGGATGTGATGGTTGTATGGCATCACTGACTCGATGGACATGAATTTAAGTAAACTCTGGGAGCTGGTGATGGACAGTGAAGCCTGACGTGTTGAATCCATGGGGTCGCCAAGATTTAGACACGACTGAGGAACTGAACTGACTGATGATCTCTGAACCTTAAGGTGTGGAAATTTTGTTATAATAAAGACAGTAATGAGGCAAATATCCCTGCTTATTTTTGTTCTCTTATCAAAAAATGTTGTCCTTGAAGATTAAGTGGAAATCTTATAATAGTAATTAGAAGTTCCAAGCATCAAATGGTAATAATATTTCAGTACAATTAACAGAAGAAAAGCCTTTAGTACATAGCGATTCTACATAATATGATGTATCTTACAAGTAGGCCATGCCTTTAAAATAGATTGCATTATTGTTGATCAGTAAGACTAAACAATTTTAAGTGGATACAATCAAATTAATCTTACATGGTTTTATAGTACAAGAGCTCTATTATATTGTAAAAGTTGTTTTATTGAATAACAGGATGATTAACGATTGGGCCAATGAACGTATCTAAAATTCATGCAATGAACTTATTACTTTAATTTTAGGTTCAGTCCACTTCCATTGCTCAGTCGCGTCTGACTCTTTGTGACCCCGTGGATTGCAGCACACCAGGCTGCGCTGTTCATCACCAACTGCCAGAGTTTACGCAGACTCATGTTCATTGACCAGTGGTGCCATCCAGCCACCTCATCATCTGTCATCCCCTTGTCCTCCTGCCTTCAATCTTTCCCAGCATCAAGACCTTTTCAAATGAGTCAGCTATTTGCATCAAGTGGCTAAAGTACTGGAGTTTAGGTTCAACATCAGTCTTTCCAATGAATATTCATGACTGATTTCCTTTAGGATGGACTGAATAGATCTCCTTGCAGTCCAAGGGACTCTCAAGGGTCTTCTTCCAACACCACAGTTCAAAAGAATCAATTCTTTTGCACTCAGCTTTCTTTATAGTCCAGTCTCAAATCCATACATGACTACTGGTGAAAATCCACAGCCTTGACTATGCGGACCTCTCTTGGAAAAGTAATTTCTCTGTTTTTTAATATGAAATGATATCTAGGTTGGTCACAACTTTCTTTCCAAGGAGTAAGCATCCTTTAATTTCATGGCTGCTGTCACCATCTGTAGTGATTTTGGAGCCCCCCAAAATAAAGCCTGACACTGTTTCCACTGTTTTTGTATCTATTTGCCATGAAGTGATGGGACCTGATGCCATGATTTAGTTTTCAGAATGTTGAGCTTTAAGTCAAATAGTTCACTCTTTTCTTTTACTTTCATCAAAAGGCTCTTTAGTTCTTCTTCACTTTGTGCCATAAGAGTGGTGCCATCTTCATATCTGAGGTTATTGATATTTCTCCCAGCAATCTTGAATCCAGTTTGTGCTTCATCTAGCCCAGAGTTTCTCATTATGTACTCTGAATAAAAGTTAAACAAGTAGGATGACAATATACATCCTTGACATATTCCTTTTCCTATTGGGAAACAGTCTATTTTTCCATGTCCAGTTCTATCTGTTGCTTCCTGATCTGCAAACAGATTTCTCAAGAGACATGTAAGGGGTCTTGTATTCACATCTCTTGAAGAATTTTCCACAGTTTGTTGTGATCCACACAGTCAAAGGCTTTGACGTAGACAATAAAGCAGAAATAGATGTTTTTCTGGAACTCTCTTGCTTTTTGATGATCCAGCAGATATTAGCAATTTGTTCTCTGGTTCCTCTGCTTTTTCTAAAAGCAGCTTGAACATCTGGAAGTTCACGGTTCATGTATTGTTGAAGCCTGGCTTGGAGAATTTTGAGCATTACTTTACTAGCACGTGAGATGAGTGCAGTTGTGCAGTAGTTTGAGCATTCTTTGGCATTGCCTTTCTTTGGGACTGGAAGGAAAACTGACCTTTCTGGTCCTGTGGCCACTGCTGTGTTTTCCAAATCTGCTGACATATTGAGTGCAGCACTTTCATAGCATCATCCTTTAGGATTTGAAATAGCTCAACTGGAATTCCATCACCTCCACTAGCTTTGTTGTAGTGATGTTTCCTAAGGCCCATTTGACTTAACATTCCAGGATGTCTGGCTCTAGGTGAGTGGTGACACCATCGTGATCATCTGGGTCGTGAAGATCTTTTTTGTATAGTTCTTCTGTGTGTTCTTGCTACTTCTTAATATCTTCTGCTTCTGTTAGGTCCATGCAATTTGTTTCCTTTTTTGGGCCCATTTTTCATGAAATGTAACCTTGGTATCTCTAATTTCCCTGAAGAGATCTCTAGTCTTTCCCATTCTATTGTTTTCCTCTATTTCTTTGCACTGGTCATTGAGGAATGCTTTCTCATCTCTCCTTGCTATTCTTTGGAACTCTGCATTCAAATGGGTATATTTTTCCATTTCCCCTTTGCTTTTCACTTGTCTTCTTTTCACAACTATTTGTAAGGACTCCTCAGACAGCCAATTTCTTTTTTGCATTTCTTTTTCTTGAGGATGGTCTTGATCCCTTTCTCCTGTACAATATCAAGAACCTCCATCTATTGTTCATCAGGCAGTCTATCAGATCTAGTCCCTTAAATCTATTTCTCACTTCCACTGTATAAGCATAAGGGATTTGATTTAGGTCATGCCTGAATGGTCTAGTGGTTTTCCTTAGTTTCTTCCATTTAGGCTTGAATTTGGCAATAAGGAGTTCATGATCTGAGCCACAGTCAGCTCCCAGTCTTGTTTTTGCTGACTGTATATAGCTTCATCATCTTTGGATGCAAAGAATATAATCAGTCTGATTTCGGTGTTGACCATCTGGTGATGTCCATGTGTAGAGTCTTCTCTTGTGTTGTTGGAAGAGGTTGTTTGCTATGACCAGTGCGTTCTCTTGGCAAAACCATTTTAGCCTTTTCCCTGCTTCGTTCTGTCCTCCAAGGACAAATTTACCTGTTACTCCAGGTGTTTTTGACTTCCTACTTTTGCATTCCAGGCCCCTATAATGAAAAGGACATCCTTTTTGGGTTTTAGTTCTAGAAGGTCTTGTAGGTCTTCATAGAACCATTCGGCTTCAGCTTTCATCATTACTGGTTGGGGCATAAACTTGGATTACTGTGATGTTGAATGGTTTGCCTTGGAAACGAACAGAGATCATTCTGTCATTTTTGAGATTGCATCCAAGTACAGTATTTTGGACTCTTTTGTTGACTATGAGAGCTACTCCATTTCTTCTAAGGGATTCCTGCCCACAGTAGTAGATATAATGGTCATCTGAGTTAAATTTATCTATTCTACTCCATCTAGTTTGCTGACTCCTAAAGTGTTGATGTTCACTCTTGCCATCTCCTGTTTGACTATTTCCAATGTGCCTTGACTCATGGACCTAACTTTCCAAGTTCCTATGCAATGTTGTTGTTTACAGCATCGGACCTTGCTTCCATCAGCAGTCTCATCCACAACTGTGTGTTGTTTTTGCTTTGACTCCGTCTCTTCATTCTTTATGGATTTATTTCTCCACTGATCTCCCAGTAGCATATTAGGCACCTACCGACCTGGGGATTTCTTCTTTCAATGTCTTATCTTTTTTTCCTTTTCATACTGTGCATGCGTTTCTCAAGGCAATTATACTGAAGTGGTTTGACATTTCCTTATCCAGTGGACCACATTTTGTCAGAACTGTCCACCATGATCCATTGTGTTGGGTGGCCCTGCAAGGCATGGCTCATAATTCACTGAGTTAGACAAGGCTGTGGTCCATGTGATTAGATTGGTTATTTTTCTGTAATTTTAGGTAGGTAGAATATTTTTACTTGATTGTATCCATCTAAACCAGAAGCGAGCAAACTATAATTTTTCAGCCAAATCTAGCCCATCACTTCTTTTTATAATTAAAGATATACCAAAGCACAGCCATGCCCATCCATTGTCTTTGACTGCTTTTGCATTATAAGGCAGAGTAGAGGAGTCATAACTGACATCTTATGGCCTACAAACCCAACTGTTTTGCTATCTGGCCTTTTATAGGAAAACAGAAAATTTTGCTATAGGTAATCTAGACCATTAAATTAGATTCAAACATATTTAGTAGGTAGGATTTGAATACCTACTATACTTTTACATCATCTCTTTACCCTCAGGTTTACAGATTAGTAACTCAGTACAGTATATAAGAGTAAATAAGAGGACATAAATGATATAGATAAAAAAGAGAAGTTTATTGAAACAAATTTGGAATGAAAGTTGCAAAAACACTAGGACGTTGAACTTGTATTATGTCAGTGTGGATAAAAAGATTAAGACTGCAAGGTTTGAAATCTTGGTTGATTTCTAAGTGTTTTCTTGGGCAAAGTCAAGTTTAAAATTATTGGTGTCCTGGAAAGATGTTAGAGGCATTTACTGGCATATGTCTGACATATGTATAAGAATAGCCTCAATTAAGTCTTACTACTAATGGTGATAAAACATCATTCTGATTTATACCCTTATTTTTGAATTTAAGCTTTACTTATAAAGGAAGAAAATATTTTTAATTGTCAAATTGTGTGCAACCAGCCAGATTGTCTTTCAGTTTAGTTCCCAAGGGATGAAAACATGAATATTTATGATAATCAATTCCTATTATTTTATTATTATAATTAATTTTACAGCCTACAAGATAATGGGATGCATTTTTCCAGGAAGAGGATATATTGTAAGAGAGTCAGAGTATTTAATTAACTTATAAATATTTAAAATTCATCTTTAAAGATAATTCTGTTGTGTTGTTATATAAGTTTTTAAATTTGGGTAAAAAGAATTTAAAATTCATTTTATTAATTGACCAGCAAAATGCACAGAAATTAAGACATGAAAATAAGAAAGCATAATTCTTATGTATTTTCAACACAGAAAAGTGGGAAGAAATAAAATGGAGTCTAGCATGATTGTGCAGAGGTTTAAAAATGGCTGAGAACATATAAGGATGCTTTCAAATCATAAATACATTTTATTTAATAAGTTGGTGGTCCCAAAACCCTCTTAAGTACTGTATCAGTTATTCTTTCCTGTTATAGTGATGAAAAGCGGCAGTAAACTACATCTCTCCTATCTATGCAAATAATTGCAAGGGATCAAATGACAGGACAACACAACCTCAGGAGCTGTTGAACTTCATTTACTGATGGCATTCCTAGGATGGCATCAGTTGAGTGGAGGTAGTTGCTGCATTAGTGGCTCCTCACTCTTTCACTCCTGTCCTGAAAAATAGGATTTAATGGCCAGTACATGTATAACATAATGTTATTGTTGTTATTTAGTTGCTAAGTGGCGTCCAACTCTTTCCAGCCCCACGGACTGCAGCATGCCAGGCTTTCCTGTCCTTCACTATATCCCGGAGCTTGCTCAAACTCATGTCCATTGAGTCAATGATGCTATCCAACCAACTTATCCTCTGTCACCCTCTTCTCCTCCTGCCCCCTCAATCTAAACACCTAATTGTTCATTTGTTTTCCCAGATGACACAGTGGTAAAGAATCTGCCTGTCAATAGAGGAGATGCAAGAGATGCATGTTTGATACCTGGGTCAGGAAGATTCCCTTGTGTAGGAAATAGCAACCCCTACCAGTATTCTTGCTTGAAAAATTCCATGGACAGAGGATCCTGGCAGGCTACAGTCATGGAGTCACAAAAATTTGGACATGACTTAATAACTAAATAACAACAAAACAACAATTGTTTGTATACCCTATGAATGAGCTCCCACTTTGAAAACCTTTGACTACTTGTAAAAGATAAAACCAGTCTAATGTTCTCTTTTTTATAAAACAAGCCAAATACAACTATTTTAAAGAATACTCAACAAACTGTGAGCCAATTCCAAAGGAATATCTGAAAAAGGTAGTTCAAATAAGGGAAATAATATAGGTAAAGATTGTATGGTTCAACTGAAGTGACTGCAGGAGATAAACACACTGAGATGTATAAGGTCTGCTGTGTTTGCTACAAAATCAGTCTCAGTAATAGATACATATGAATATATTTTCACACCTCATATACCTCTGAATCAAAATCTTAAGACTATCTGGTTCAATTAATGAAAGGCAGATTGCAAAGGAAGAGGAGCACCTACAGAGTTATATTAGGAAAAAAAAAGCTATTAGTAACAATCAGCATGGAAGCACTGGAGTGTTTGAAGTACCAAGCATTGTTTATTTTTCTAACCCATGTTCTAAAGAAAAAAATGAAACCTTTAAGTACAGCTGCATACATTAATACCAAAAGGAGTTTTAAGAATGATTAAGACCAATATCAAATCTTAATATTTAATCATCCTCGTCTTTGGTTCTCTCTCCAATGACTTAAAACAAGCAGGTGTTAATTCTACCAAGAAAACTATTTGTAAAGAAAGTAAATATCCTTTGGGCAATGAGGTATTCACTGAAATGAGGTCATCTGACTCCATCTAGTTCAGTTAATTATTTTGTTTGACATTCTAACTCATAAAGGTCTCACCATCCTTTAAAAAAAAAAAAAAATGTCTTGAGTATATTTCTATCTGCTGAAACTTACATCTGTTTCATTTCTTTCTAGACTAGATATTAAGAGGATCAACACTTTATTATTCCCTAGACTCCTATTCACTGTTATGCCCAGTGCTCCAAAAACATGCTTAATTTACCAGGAGAAAGAACCCTGCAGTGTATCTCAAGCCTAAAGGCATTGATATACAGCAGTTCATTTGGAGACCCAGTTAAGGAAAATAATTCTGGGACACACTGGTTTCTCATAGGTATTCTTTGCTGAAGAAAGCAGTTTAAGACTCAATAGTACATCCAAGAGAAAACCAAAGCCATTTCAAGTGGTAAAAAGAACTGAAAGAGAAATCAAAAACACATTTTAAAATCATATGTATGCATGTATGTGTATAGGTGTATGTGTTGTCAGGGAAAAATTAAATTAGCAAATAATATTTTATTTCTCTATCTTTAAATATTATATAAAGTCCTAGTCATCAATTAATTACTAAGTGGACATGTTACATATTATATAAGAGTTCAAATTTAAAACAAGATAAACTAAGGCATAAAATAATTTACTTTTCATTCCAATAATTTTTCAAAAATAAATATTGTTCAGATGGAGTCCAGAGTTGACTCTGCCAATGCATTTAAGGAGTTACATTGTTGGACAAATGACATAATAGAAAATAATAAAGCTATTACTAAAGCAATATCTTATTTCTAGTAGGTGACTCTCTTGGGCAAAATTGACAAAGACAGATACATAGCATGCTTATAATTTCACTGATGAAACTTTTGCCTAGCATCTATGTTATGCTTATATATGTTTTCAATGGATCCTGCAGCTGTGCATTCAGACAATATTTGAGGAGGAAAATGGGGAAAGAGATAACACATCTATTCTTTTAAATCCAGTCTTTTCTTCTAATTGCAGCTAAAAGGGGATACTTCCTAGAGTAAAAGAGCATCTTTTGTCACACTAGAACTGCACAACCCAGAAGACCACTTCAGTATGATGTTAATGTTCAATACTTACATTTCTACCTCTTAAAGATGCAGGGAAACAAGTTTCTGACTCCAACTCTGATTTCCAATAATAAGTGAATAATACCTTGAAGTGAAGTGAAGTGAAGTGAAGTCGCTCAGTCGTGTTAGACTCTTAGCGACCCCATGGACTGTAGCCTACCAGGCTCCTCTGTCCATGGGATTTTCCAGGCAATAGTACTGGAGTGGATTGCCATTTCCTTCTCCAGAATAATACCTTATCCATCCCCTAAATGACTGAATTAACCAAATAATCAAGGCAATGTATTTAACCTTCTTACATGCACAGAACTCTTAGAAATTCTCAGAAGT